>NW_024704744.1:84661118-85047846 GCF_018977255.1 Callorhinchus milii
CGCTTCCAAACGGTCACCTGCAGGGTACCCCAAGAATCCATCCTTGGTCCCCTTCTCTTCCTCATCTATATGCTCCCTCTCGGTGATGTCATCCGCAGGCACGGGCTTAACTTCCACATGTATGTGGATGACTCTCAACTCTACTTTTCCACCTCTAGCTCCGACCACCAGTCCCCTGATGTTCTGTCAGCTTGTCTGTTGAATCTCAAGAGCTGGATGAATGCAAATTTCTTGCAGTTAAACGTCAACAAGACATAAGCAATAGTCTTTGGCTCCCGACGATGTCTTCTATCCCATGGTTCCGACCTCCTCAATCTACCGAACCTGTCTTTAAAACTCTCAGAACCCATACACAACTTAGACGTCAGGTTCGATTCCCAGTTATCCTTCTTCCCGCACATCCAGTCCCTGACCAGTACCGCTTTCTTTCAACTCCGCCACATTGCCCATCTCCGACAATACCTCACCCCAAAAGCTGCAGAAACCCTTGTCCATGCTTTTGTCACCTCTCGACTGGACTACTCTAAAGTTCTCCTCACTGGTCAGTATTCATGGTTGCACATTCCACCTCACCTAGCCAGTTAGGAACCTGGGCTTCTTGTTTGACCCTCAACTGTCCTTTCTCCACCATATCTGTACCATGACCCGCTCTATCTCCCCCATCTCCGCAACATTGCCCGACTCCACCAATGCCTCACCCCTCAGGCCACCGAAACCCTCATACATGCATTCGTCACCTCAAGGATCGACTACGGAAACTCCCTCCTTGTCGGCATCCCCAGCTCTTCCCTCCACAAGATGCAGATCATCCAGACTCCACAGTTCATGTCCTCTCCTCCACCAGGCTCTGTGACCCCATCCCCCCACCCTCGCCCAGCAACACTGCCTCCCCATCCCTCAGAGAATAGAATTCAAAATCCTCATCCTCACTTTCAAGGCCCTCCACAACCTTGCCCTCTCCTATATCTCTGACCTGTTAACCCTCTATCAACCTGTCCACTCCCTCCGATGAGCAGCCTCCGGTGTGCTCTAAGTCTCTCACCCTAGATCAGCGGCTGGGCTTTCAGCCTCTCTGCCCCCGGTCTTTGGAACTCCATCCCACAATCCCTTTGCCTTGCTCCCTCTCTTGCCTCCTTCAAAGCACAACTCAACGACTTTTGACTGTGCATTCAGGCGCCCTCCTACCCCCTCTGCCCTCCCTCATCCCAACCCTGCCCCCACGCTCGGGTCCTGATCCCTGACTGTTCAGCGCCTTAGGACATCCTCCCAATGTGAAAGGCAGTTTGCAAAGGTAATTTTGTTGTCCTTGTTCTTGAACATGATACCTCTTGCCTCTCAGGTATGTCACACATGAAGATGTTATTTGTTTTTTTTCTTGGGTTATGGATAGAGATAAAGAAGGATTCTGATTGACTCAGAACTGTTGGCAAGTTACTTGCCTACATTCCAATGGGAGTGAGCAAGAGCCAGTCAGCAGTGCAGAAGCCATGACTGCCATTGTTTGCTAAGCTCAGTGTAGCATTGCATCTGCATTCAGACCTCATGACATTGTAGAACTCTTTGGGCCAGATTGTCATCATGGAAGCCTCCATTTTTTCCCCCCATTTTGACCCACTGTCAACATGAACCACTCTCAAGCCAATGCACAACCCAGGCTAGGAATAGAATACAATTCTTGATCACACATGAACTAAATGCCTGTAATACATTTCTAAGTGCCACTGCTGCTATATTGATGCCAGTGTTTCGATCTCCCATCCGAATCCAACACTTTTGGCCTTTGCAATCAGATCCTGCTATTTATTTACCCTGATAAACTTTTTTTGTTCTGCTTATAATGGGATTTTTTGAATGGTTAGCGAGAAACTTTTCAGTCCCAGTAGGAATCCCAAGATTCCGTGTCTTTATCTTTTCATAGTTTGAAATCCCATTTATTCCAAGAAATAATTTTCTCTGAAGTGGTTTGACTAAACAGAAGTGTACTTTCATTACAAGCGCTGCAATGTTATCAGAAGGTGGAGAAGGTGGGTGGATGGGGGGGGAGTATGGGGCCTGGGTGGAGGCAAGGGGGAACACCCAGAGGGGAGGAGGAGGAAGCCACAGATTCATGGAAAGGTCAAGAAAAGATGGGTAGTATTTAAAGGGCACAGCAGTGACTTTCAAACATACATGTATCAGAAAGACAGCCCTTACATTGATTTATCTACTTTGTCATCACTTGTCTTTGCTTGCCTTTGATGCTATTAACAGCCCACAGAGCAGATTTTGCAATCCAAAAAGGGTTTTAGATAGGGCCTTCATCATCACCACTCACATAATAGCACCATACATCCAGCAAATCTCCTTAAAGGTACACGGTCATCACAATCGTGGCTTTTTGGCTGTTTGTGGGATATTGCTGGGTACAAATTAGCTGTTGCCTGCGGTCACTATATTTTACAGTATATCTGTGGAACAGGCTCCCTAGGGAGACCATTGAAGCAGGAAGTGTTGCTTCTTTCAAATACAGATTAGGTAGTTTTCTTTCAGGAAATAATCGGATATAGTACATAGGTAGTTTGGCATATGTGCCTGCCACCGCCAGGAAGGTGGAAGGCAAATGAGATGGACCTTTTTTTTTTGTCTAACATTTTTTATGTTCTTATGATCTTGGGTGAAGTGCTTTTGCATCACCATGCAAAATACTTTATATCAAATGAAAGAAATATTGTTAATAATTTCTATGTTGACCTAATTTGGCATAGTTCAACATATTAGCACTATTTAAAGGAACAGTGGAGTCCTGTAGCTCAGTGGTTAGAGTAGTAGCTTTGGAAGCAAGAGAGCTGGGTTCGATTCCCGGCAGGGTGAAACCTTGGGCAAGTTTCCTTACTCCACGCGCCTGATAATAATCCCTCAAGAAAAAAAAGCAATAACAATCTGATCATACAATGCACAACTGTTTGTGGGACACTGCTGTGTGCAATTGGCTGCCGCATTTCGCCCACAAATATACAGTCAATTCACTTTACAGTGTATTCTGTGAAGCGCTTTGACACATCTAGAAGATGTGAAAAGCGCTATATCAAATGCAAGGAATATTATTATTATTATTATTACTGCCACCTGTACTGTGCAATAATGACTAAATGTATCTATAGTCAAATATATTTAACTATTGGCTTGATATTCACCACTGGTCAGAAGGTTGATAGGACTTTGAGCTCAAAGTCTAGTCCGACAATCCAGACAAACACTCTGGGACGCTGACCTGAGTGAGGGGTGTTATATAAATGCAACTTGTTGTTGTTGACATTGAACAAGGTATCCTATCCGCCTGTTTTTCTGGTGGGAGTTAAACACCCCTGTGACAATATTAAAAATGAGAAGTGAATTTCTTCTGGTTTCCTGGCCAACAATCCTGCAGATAAATTGATCATTCACGTCATGTTTGTCTGTGGGGCCTTGTTGCACATCTATGTTTGTCTATTGGATACAGTCATTATATTCGACAGTAATTTCAGCACTTTGATGTGGAATGCTCTGGGGTGCTGCCCTGCATGAGGGGCTCTATATAAAAGTTGTTGTTGTTAAGTGGAGGGCAGCCCTACCGTGGCATTTTTTAGTTAGTCTGAAACATGCATCTGAAACACTCACCATACTTAAGAGTAACCAAGCCAGTATATGTCACCTACACATGGCTATTTCCCAGTGTCTCTGTTTGCCGTCTTTTAGATCAGATGTTAAACCGAGGTTCCAAATGGACGATAAAGTTTCCATGGAACTATTTGAAAAGAGAAGGGAGTTTCCCCCAGTGACCTGACGAACAATCCTCCAAATAAAATTTGTCACTCACTCCATGGCTATTGTGGAACATTGCTGTGCGCAAACTGGCTGCTACATTAGGCCCACAAAATGCACAGTCACTCCACTTTACAGTATATTCTTTGAAGCGCTTTGAGATGTCTTGACAATGTGAGAAAGCGCTCTATCAAATTCAAGGATTATTATTATTATTATCTGCGGTTAACAATCATCCTCCTATTCAGCAGCTAGGCTTGGAAGCTTGGAGAAGAAATAAAAGATATGAAAAATATCAGATTTTATCTAACAATTTGGTCAGCAAAGGAAGGAAATTCTTTTCTGAAATGTTAACATTTCTATACTTGGTAGTATTCTAACCACTTTTGGAGGAGAAAATGTGGCACGTGTTATTATCACAGGTAATAATTATCATTTTGACCAAAAATGTGGTGAACTGATAACATTCAGCATTTCTTTCATCTGATTCTTTACTTGTTTCTGCAGATTAAAACAAAGTTAAATCTGCGACAAATCCATTGGATTTCACAATGCATTTAGTTGTTTTTATCATGTGTTACAGGTGGTCTGACCAGTAAGGTCAACACTGGTAGTTTGTGTGCTTTTGATAGTCTAAATTGTTGATTCGGCAGAGCATATTTGCGCAACTGATATGCCAGAAAAAAAGATCCTACAGTTTGGAGGAGAACATGGTTTCCAAACTATCTTATCTCAGCTGTTTTTGTTTCTCTGCTCTGTGCAAATGTCCAGGGTTCCGACAACCAACAGAAGATGGAAATCATAACAGGATCAGGCATCAGAAAGAAAAATTCTCTCATAACAACAGATCGGCGCAGATCTTTTAATTCCATTGATTGATAATAACGATAATACTCATGGCATTTGATATAGCACCTTTTAAGGTTGGGAGAATGTCTCAAAATGTTTCACAGGATTTAATTTGAAGTGCAGTAACTGTGTATTTTGAAGACGAGTGTGACAGCCAATCTGACCATAGTAATGTCCCACAAACAAAAAATGACCAATTTTATTTACAGGATTGTAGGCCAGATCACTGGGACAAAATCACTTTTTGCGTAGTTCCATGGGATCTTTAATGCCCCTATGAACAGGTAGTCAGGACCTTAATTAGTTTAACGTCTCATCTGACGGACAAACTGCAACAATGCAGCTCTCCCCAAGTACTGCACTTAAAAGTGGGCCTAGATGTATGTGAGTTCAAAGTTCTGACATATGGCTTGAATACACAACATTTTGACTCGTTGGCGGGAGTGCTCCCGACTGAGACTGACATCATTTCCTCTCCTATATTTCCTGAGCATGTATCTATCTATATATCCCTTTTAAACATCCAAATTGATTCAGGCTGTGCAGCTTTTTGAAGAAGTGCATTCCACATTTTCAGTGTAAAGAAATGTTTTCTTATCTCACCTCTAGGCCTCCCAGCTCTAATTTTAAGATGAGGTCTGACGTCCCCTTGTTTTAGATCCCTCTTTTCCTCTCTGTTCTTTCATAAGGTTTAATCACCAAACATATATTTTGTTCTGAAAGTTATGTGCTCGATGGTAAAATTTAATCAGGTGACTTAAATTTTCAAGTCAACAAGATCTGCGGTCAATTCACCATGAAATGCAGTCTGTAGTGAGGGGAGAAGGGGTGTGCGGGGAAAGGAGGTCACATGCTGGAGTGATTCCAGCCAGAATGCTGCTCCTGTCTTCTGCTTTCTTATTCAAACATTCTATATATCAACAAGATAGTTTCCCAGTTCTATTTCTTTAAGATACTTTTACTTTGCTCCCCTCCCCCCTTATTCCATCTAATAAGCCCTGGAGGGTCACTGCCACCACTTCATAATTTACAGTGAGGTATGCAGACACAAAGAAAGACGGAAAGAGTGAAATATGGTGTCGGCCTTGTCTCTTCTCACGTTTCACAGGGCTGGGAGACAAACCCAGTTGCCATGGAAAGGTTTCTTGTGAGACAAACACTTGATTTTGGAGAACCAACAAGTTCTTCTGCACCAGCCCACAGTTGGTATCCAGCACTATTCCTGTGAAGAAAGCCGCTGAGATTTTAAGCACTGAGACCGCGGGAGTCTAATTTGCGGTATTTCTCAACCGGGTTTTGAGGCACACAGAATCAAAGAGACGCAGTGTTTTACAGCACAGGAGGAATACATTCTGCCCATCGTGCCTGTGCCAGCTCTCCGAAAGAGCTATCCATTTAGTAGCACCCTCCTCCCTCGTCTTTCCATCATACCCTTTTTATGTTTTTTTTTCCTTTTCAAATATTTGTCTGAGTCCCTTCTAAAAAAATCTACCGTGACCTGCAGAAACTCTGCTCTGGAAGTTGATTGTGTTAAAGCCTCCTACCCACGCATAGTTTGACTTGATGGACCTCCACTTATTATGAGGAGACCCCATTTGGGTGACTCAGGATTTGTTACTAATGAATCCCTGTTAAGAAATACCGCAAATTCTCATTATAATCCCACAATCATTTGTGGCCCCACTGCTTGTTTTCGTTCCCTTGGCAGCTACAGAATTGTTCCCTTTTGGGGTGTTGTTTTTTTTTCCCTCTTTGCTCCCCTCCCAGAACAGGGCTTGTTGTTGCTTCTAACAAACATCTTTGATGAACGTCCTTCAAACCAATTTGTGTGTAATGGGACAAATATGCTCGCTCATTTGGGATAAAAGAAATTGATGAGTTCTGAGTGTGGAATGACCTCTTCACTTGGTAATCCAATTTTGTCTCTGAGTTACTTCAAGCCCTCCGAGAGTTGTAGCTTGTTCCTTCTCCCACTGAGTTGAGACTCCCTTCAGCACAGCTGGCAGCAGTTATTAGTTATAACAATATCTCCAGAGGAAGGGGTTGAGCCTTGAATGAGGTCTTTGTCTGGGCTTATATGAAGGCAGATTAATTATGCTTTGCAGAACACAGTTTAAAGCCCAGAATTAGGAGCCCTTCTTGTGTTTAAAGGACTGAAATACTTCTCATTTCAATCGGAGGAGAGAGGCCTCAGTGAAAGCTAAGTTGAAAAGAAGAGAGGAATGAAAAATAGCATTTAAACAGTTTTGAATAATTGTGTGTGCAAAGCTTTCACTATTATCATTCAGAAGGCGATTTCATATACACATACAATAATGACAGCAATGCACATTTATATAGTGGCTGTCAAGTAAAAATAAACTTCTTGAAGAACTTTACAAAATAAAATTGGTTAGAGATGAAAGGGAATGCTTGTATACAGGCAAATGCAGCAGTCCAACCTGTGCCTGGAAGGTCTCCTAAGGGACAATGAGATGAGCTGCCAACACATTTGAATTGATTTACAATATATAAAAATGGTTCCACACGGGTGGCTGAGTGAATCATTCCCAACGTGCCACTACTTTAAAATTTTAGCCATTCAAATAAAGACAGAAAGCTGTGAACTCACAGAGATGCACATGAAGCAATTCCTCGTGTGTTGTGCTTGAGATTTTGTTCAAGGCACACAGGAATCAAACTTTTCCCAAACTCTGTTCCTGTGGTTTCAAACATTTGACATTTCATCGACCGCACAGCCTTGGAAATAAAGTTTAATGATCATTGGTTCCTCAAGATATCGGAAATTTTTCTTCTCGACTGTTTATCCTTTTTCCTTTAAACTTTTTTGATCTCTTTATTTTCTCTCCCACCTCCCCATGCACTGTGCTAATTTCCTGACCGACAAGACAGGGAATCGACCTGGGATCGGAGCTCTGGCAGTGCCACTCTGCAGGGGGGGTGGATGTGAGTGTTCTGGGTCGTTTTCCCTGTCTATTTTCCCACAGCCTCAGAGAATCGCTCTGTCTCCACGTGGTAGCTCTCCTGGTAGCTGCTGGAAACACAGGGGGCTCTCACGTGCTAGTTACTAAACATAGTGAACCTTTCTAGGCTTATTTTTTCATTGGGACTTCCCATTATAATCAGGCAATACAACAAAAGCTATTTCCCATGATTGTTGAGTGATAGACCCCGGTGTACATTGAGAATTGAAGGGATGGAGCCCACATCCCAGGGTTGACATAATTAAATCATGTGCTGTACCTCAAGGAATGCTACAAGTCATAATTTTGAGCAATGAGGACATAAATGACATCTGATAATAGTGCCCATACTCATCAAAGACAAATATTCCCATTTCATTCCTGAAGGAATGGTTTGCATTTCCCCCCACTTCTCTGATAATTTCCTATCTTTGCACAATTTGCATTCCACATTGAAGTTTTAATTCATTGAGGAACAACCCACTATCTTGTCATGGAACTGAGAGCTGCAATAGTATTTACCTACTCCCTACAAAAGCATATGCAAACATTATTTGTATTAATTTTCCAACGGCTGAAGGTTTTTAGGAAACGTGGCTTAATAAAATGAGTGATGCCAGAATGGGAACATTTGAAAACCTTTATACATTTTATGTCAGCATTAAAGACTTCCAGATTACATACTTTAGCCAACTCAAGCTCCAAATTCCATTCTTAGTCTGTAAGACTATTTTAATTTAAGATTTGAGATAATGCAGAGACCAGTTCCCAAATTAAGGCTGAATTCAAGAATTTTTCACAATTTTGGGCGATCTTAAGACCAAATGGTGTTATAGGCTAAGACTAGGAGAATTTTTGGACCTTACAAAAGCTAGGAAAATATGAATGCCCCCTCACCCCACTTTCCCCCCCTCCCTACAGTACATCTCACAAACTGTTCGAGGTACAAAAGACAAGTAGGACATCAAAGTATCTTTCACAGAATTAGCTGGAAGAGCAGGAAGCTAGGGCGGAATATTCTCCCTGATGCATTACAATGATTTTAGGACCAGCAAGATGTCTCCTTCCTATGTTTCTTTGAATGAGGGAATAATTCCACAATTACATCTTAACACGAGTTTCAGAAGAGAAATCACCCTTTTGTTGCATTACTGCCAGTTGTCATTCAGATGCCTGGTCTAAAATAATATATATACAGTATCAAGTTGCATAACAATAAGTTACAGCCAGAGGTAATAGTGCACCTGGACATTGATTCCATGACACTCACTGCCACTCAATACCCCAACTTTGTGATGCTAACAGTTACCTGGTCTTTTGCCGAAGTGACCATTCTTGTGTTCATACAATGGCATGGTATCAATGTACAGGCATTGTGCTAATGGTCAGGAACACAGCCTGGCTCAGTTGATAACATTCTTGCTTGTGGATCAGAAAGGTATGGGTTCAAGTATGGCATTGAGTTTTGATCTCATGGTCCAGGCAGACACCCCAATGCAGTGTGGGCAGAACGCAACATTGTCTGAGGTGTTTTTTTGGATAAGATGTTAAACGTCTGCCTGTTCAAATGGACATTTAAGATCCCATTAATCCATTCAAGAAGAGAAGGAAGTTTCTCTCATTGTCCTAGCCAGTATAAATTGGTCATTCACCTCCAGATAATTTGTGGGATCAAACTGTGCACAAATGGCTGCCTCATTTGCCTTAAGAAAACAATCACAACACCAGACAGTAATTGCAGTGCTTATGAAGAGCTTTGAGACATTTTAATTTGATAAGAATCTATAAGTTGCAAATTCTTTCATTCTACTCCTATGATTCACACCAAAGACCCGCTCCGGTCACGTAGGGCAGTGTCCGTGGACTTTCTTCCAACTCGTATCTGTGTGTCATATAGCCAATCCCAGACTGATTCCTGAGCTGAGTTTTCCTACCCAGGACATGTTGCTGGCCAATTGCCTATGAATAATCAAAGTCCCCGACGACCCTGAGCTACTTGGAAAACAGATACAAATACATTCTCCAGTCTTGTGGCCTTATTATTTTGATGGGTTTATGGTATCACTGTGATTAAACCATTTATGTCGTTTTATAAGAAAACCTGTAATTACACAAGAAAATTATTTATTCCTGCATTTCCTTTGAAAGCAAACATGTGTTTCTGACTGAGAAAATTGCTTTTCTTTCAGAACAACTGCAATTTTCCAGGCTTTCATCTCTCGTGCTAATTTACGCATATCAACGGAAATGACAAGACAAATATTATTTGAAGGCTAATTTATGCTTTCTTTTTATTAAAAATTGATTCTCAATGCCGTGCTGTGGTTTCCATTCTATTATCTTTCTCACTTGCACCGGCTCCACCTGTCTGCACCACTTGTGAAAAGGAAACCAGTGTTCTGAGGCTTGCTAAGTTCTAGACTACAGGGTGTATGGATACACCTGGTGTTTTCTTCCTAGACCGTGGCTCAGTGTTCGGAGTCGCTCAAGCTAGAATGGACCCTCTGTCTTTACATAAACTAATCCCCTATGGATTAGATGTATTTATTTTCCTGGTACATATATATACTTATCAGCATGGGTGTAAATTTCAAGCCCTGAGGGGAACCTCATAACCATTGTGATTCAATCTCTGTTCTTTGTTTCTCTTTGTTTCTGTGAGAAGTGATTTGCCACCTATGTAAAGCATACAGTAAGATCTCATCCCCAGGATCAACTGAAGGAACCAAGGAACCCAGGTTTGTGCTCAGATCCACCAACTGTTATGGTTTCTGCTGGTTAATATTATTAACACTTAGGTATTGGCGACCGCACAGCCCCACCTCCTCCACTTCCGAGCACATTACTTTCTCATTATTTTTCTTAGAGGGTTTTGGTGCAGAAATCTACAGCCGTCAGATGATACTTGATAACTTTGGCTTTCATTTTTGACCTTTCTCCCATTTTTGTTCCCTGTTTAAAGGAAATGAATTATCCTAGCCTATCCTATGTACATACACCTGGGCAGTCTTCAGTACCTCAGCCAAATGACTATTCTTACAGCATACTGCAAGTTATACCATTTTAGCTAATTAAACTTCAGCAGTACCCCCAGCACACATTCAAGAGCTCTTGCCAACCTGCGCCTAATACTTTCCAGAATTAGTTAAGCAGGATGAATCCTTTCAAGGAGAGAGTGTGCATTCCATTCCAGCAATCTATCTCTCGGATTTCTGTGTGTAGGTGGGTTACATGGCACTCTCAGTTTGGTTTACGCATTCGCTAGACACCTGGCTGACCCCAAAAGATAATACACAGAGTTTTGTTGAGTTACTTGAGGCATCAGAGGCTGAGCTTGATTCTGTCCTCATCTGACATCTAAGCGCATGTTCTCTTTCCAACAGAAGTTATAATAAAATAATCCTTGCATTTGAGATAGCGCCTTATCATGTCTTCGACATGTCTCAAAATGCTTCGCAGAATGTACTGTAAAGTGAATTGACTGTATATTTTCTGGGTGAAAATATAGAGAAGCTCACTCAGTAGCGATCAGAAGCCCGAAACCCCTAAAAATAATCAGCCTTGCATTTGATATGGTGTTGATAAGTACTTTAGAGTTTTTTTTGTAAAGTTAAGTGACTGCGTATTTGTAGGGGAACACAGCGGCCAATTTGCACACAGCAATGTTCCACAAATTCTCAGCATCTTACTACTTGAAAACATTAGTTTAAAAGTTTCAGAAGTTTGCAAGATCTTTCACAATCCTAAATTTTAAGAGATTGTCTTAAGGCTTAGGCTAAGACCGTGGTAAATTTTGGCGCCATAAGAAGCAACCCTGGCTGATCTTTTCCATCCCTAGCTCAGAGACATTTGTAAGCCATAGTTTTGAGGTTGGCTAACACAGTGCAGTCTGGGGATCACACCAGGGACTTTCTCAATCTGTGTGGCTCAGTTCCACACGAACCAGTAATTTACCAAATGGAGCAGACGGACATGACTTTAGCACATGAAATCACAAGAAACAAATTATAACAATTACCCTCATTTGATATTGGGCTTCTAACATCAAAACATCTGAAAGAGCTTCACAGGTAATTGCTGTCAAGTGTTCTTACAATGTATTTTGTCGGTAATGTTAGTGCCAGTTTCTGTGATACGTTGTCCTACAAAGCAACATGAAGTGAATGAATGATCAATATATTTGGGACAGTGGGAGAAAAGATCACAAGATCTTTATCATCCACCTGAACAGTCAGACGGGACCTCAGTTTATCATCACATGTAAATATTTTAGCACAACTTGTTTTTTGAAAAGGTCATAGACCGAGAATTAAATCTGAGTACTTGGTATATTTAGACTTGTAAAACTGGAAGATCAGACGTACCGTGTTGATGTCTTATTGTTTACACCATATCTTGTTAATCATTTACTAAAAAATCCATTGGTTTGCGTTAATCTGACAAATTAGTCACCAGACTTTCTGCGTACAGGATAGGAGGCTTCAACAGTAACTACCGTCAAAAATGGAAACAGAAGTAAATGAAATTGTGATACAAGATGACATTTGATCCAGTTAGTAAGCAAATGGCAATGACCCTGCTTTCTATTGCATACTAGTTACAGTATCACAAGCATGGTTGTATAAATAGAAACCGGTCGGTTGTGTACGAAACTGTAACACACTAAAGGAGGTCAGGGAATGTCATAAACTGAAAGCAATCTCTCGTGATTTATCACTGTCTGAATACTGTGTGCCTATCCTTTATTATACTCCTAATAGATACTGCTTGGCCTTCTCATTAGCATTCTTGTCAGTGGAGCAGAAAGTTGTGGTCTTTAGCCTCATGTTCAGACTTGGATATACAGACTAGATGCACACTCTAGAACAGTACCGTGTGGAACTTTGCATTGTGGTGGGGGGTTGTGGGGTGGGGGTGTTCTCCTTTGAATGAGATGTTAAATTGAAGTCCAGTTTATCTGATCTTCAGGAGAATGTTAAAGATCCCATGACACTATTGGGAAAGAGAAGGGAAATTTATTCTGGTGTCCTGATCAACAATCCTCCAAATCAATAGGTTGTTTACCTCATGGCTGTTGAGCATGACATTGCTGTGCACAAAATTGGCTGCATTTGCTGTATTTCATGGTAATTAAATAGGAGACCTGTAGCTCAGTGGTTAGAGCACTCGCCTCACAAGCGAGAGACCTGGGTTTGATTCCCGGCAGGGCGAAACCTTGGGCAAGTTTCCTTACTCCACATGCATGTTAATAATCCTTCAAAAAAAACAATAATAAAAATTGGTCACTTCCATCTATGACTGTTTGTGGGACACTGCTGTGCACAATTGGCTGCCACGTTTCGCCCACAAATATACAGTCAGTTCACTTTACAGTCTATTCTGTGAAGTGCTTTGAGATGTCTCGAAGACGTGAAAAGCGCTATATCAAATGCAAGGATTATTATTATTATAATTACTATAAAGTGCGTTGAGGTGTTTCAGTGTGATCAGGTTTTATAAAAACTTTTTTTCTTTCAACCTCTGAAGAAGATGTGGGAGCAGAGAGATTGCAGAGACTAAAGGCAGACCCTCCACTATCTCTCAGGATAACCAAGGATGGGCAATAAATACTGGCAAAAACTGTCAGCATTGCCCACATCCCAAAAGAGAGAGAGTAAAATAAAACTGTCTTCACTTTGGATGTTTTCTAGTTCAAGATTTGTTAGTGGTGATTGTATCGTATATTCTAACAAAGGCAATCTTAACCTTCCCAATGCTCAATACCGATTTATCAGCATTACAATGCAGGATTATTAAATCTAAGATTATAATATTGGAGTCCGGTAACTCAGTGGTTAGAGAACTTGCCTCGCAAACGAGAGACCTGGGTTTGAATCCTGGCAGGGTGAAATATTGGGCGAGTTTCATTACTCCACATGCCTTTGTTTACCTAGCAATAAGTAGTAACCTGGTTGTTAGTCGATTGGCAGATCGCTTTCCGGGGATAATAATTCCTTAAAAAAAAATTGGTCACCCAATCCATGACTGTTTGTGGGACACTGCTGTCTGCAATTGGCCTCTGCGTTTTACGCACAAAGTATACAGACAATTCACTTTACAGTGTATTCTGCGAAGTGCTTTGAGACATCACGAGGATGTGATAAGGCATTATATTAAATGCAAGAATTATTATTATTATTATTCAATCAAGTAGCAATACAGTAGTGTCAAGTGATAGAAAGAATATTTTTATTGACAAGTTACACACAAAATATACAGCCAATTCACTTTACAGTATATTCTGTAAGCGCTTTGAGACATCTTGAAGACGTAATAAGGCACTATATCAAATACAAGAATTATTATTATTACACCAGCTGTTAATCTATTTCTATATAATTGGGTGTCACAATGTTGTGTGTCAGTTTAGTTCAGTGACTGCTACTCTTGTTTCTTGAGCCAGTAGGTAGTGTTCAAACCCCACTTTGGGACTTTGGTGCAGGGCTGAAGGAGCAATGCATTGTAAACATTACTATCCTTTGGGTGAGATATTAACTGAGCTCTCATCTGCCTGTTCAGGTAGATAAATGTTAAAGATCCTATAATACTATTCAAAAAGAGAGGGGAGTTTCTCCTGGTGTCTTGGCCTAGATAAAATTGTTCATTCACATCATGACTGTTTGTGGGTACATTGCTGTGCGTAAATTGGCTACTCCATTTGCCTACAATAAATAAATAATGTTTTGTTAATGTGATAATACACGATATCAATTACAATTTTTATACGTTAATTTTACTGCATTGATCAGTATCCTGACCCAACAATCCTTCAGATCAATTAGCTGTTTGCGGGACCTTGCTGTGTGCAAGTTGGCTGCCTTGTTTGCCTAAGCAGCAATTCCCTGTGAAGCTCTTTGAGATGTTTCTATGTTATAGGCACTTCATTAAATGCAAGGATCATTATAACAATCAACCGCTTATGTCACAATAAATACATTTCCAACTTAAATAATAATAACAATAATAATAGTAATAATAATAATAGTAGTAATAATACTAGCTCCAGTTCTGATATAAAAGTCCTGTCTAATGTGTACCAATTCTCTGTCAAGTGCTGATTAACTTGCTGTTGATTATCAACGTTATCCAGTTTTATTTCAGATTCCATTCTAAGTGGACTTAAAGAAAGGCGCAGTAATAGCCACTGACCTCATAATAACCTCTTCAGCCCAGGACTCTGTTCAGCTGAACAATCCATGTGAAATGAAGGGAGCTACACCATTCCAGTGGGAAAAGTGAAGGTGTCGATTTAGGAATTTGAACTTTACCACATGTTTGTTGATAATGGACTTATTTTAAACTATCACATAAATCCAGTTTTATTCCCTCATAAAGTGCACCAGTTAAAATAATCGGAATGCCATCACTGCTTTCGATAAGAGGCTGAGCTGACTGAACCACCGAATAATAAAACAAAACTAAAAATAATCCTGACATTTGAAAAAATGCCTTTCCCATCAAGAGGTCACTTCAAAGGGATTCACTGTAAAGTATAGTGACTGTGTCTTTGTAGGTCAAGGTGTTAGCTAATTTGCACAAAACAGTCATGAAGTAAATGACCATTTTTTTTAAACTGGGGGTTTATTGGCCGGGACACTGGGACAAACTCCCTTCTCTCTTAAAATAGTACCGTGGGATCTTTAATGTCTACTTGAACAGGTTTAAGCTGAATTGGTTTAATGTCTCATCTGAAGGATGGCACCTCCCATCTGCTCCACCATTGCAATGGAACGTCAGCCTCATCTGTTAGTTAGTTCAAAGTCCTAACATGGAGCCTGAATCCTAAAACTTGTGACTCAGAGATGAGAGTGCTCCAAACTGAGCCCGGCTGACACCTGTTTATCTTCAAATCTCAATGATGGATCAAACAGGCTGCTTGGCAGTGCTTTCATTTGCCGAAAAACTGTATGTCTTCATTCTATTCCATGGAAACCCCGATACAGTTACTACACTTCACAGTACAAGTTTAGAAGCACTTCCCGATGTTGATAATGACATGATAAGGTGCTATATCAAATGTGAGGAATATTGTTATATGTTAAAAATCCCATGAAACTGTTATAGTGATGAGCATTATGTGTCCTACATTATATTACGTGTACCTCCCTTATCCAACCTCAACAGAGAAACAAGTTGATTGTCCATTCATCCCATTGCTCTTTGTGGGATATTGCTGGCAGAGATTATCTGTTTTCTCTGTCTATGTAACAAGTCACTACACTTCAAATTAACTCATTGCTTGAAGTCCTTTGTGATGTTTCAGCATGAAAAGTAGATACATCAAATGCAAGCATTATTAGACTAATACACAATATCACTTGCTAAATTTCCCTATCATTGATAGCTCGTCACTGCCTTTTTGCAGCTGAATAGACAAAGGCATTTTATTATTTAGTGCCCAAAGAAAAGCAACACTACAGAGGAGATTTTCTGTAAAACCTTATCTCTGATTTTTACTTACACAGCTTGGAAGGAAGTGGATTTAACTTTTATGGAGGGGGAGGGATAATGATACCATTTGCTGTGTAACTCTGCAAATGTTGGTTTTAGTGCTCCACACGGCAACGTTTATTATGTGTTTTAACGAGTTGAAATGGTTTGTGTGGAAAGAAAACCTTGTCTGACTGGTGAAGGAGCCAGAACGCAACCTTTCGCCCAGGCAGAGAGGCCAGTGTGGTTGGGAAAGCAAATACACTGGAGTTTCTGTGCAAACAAATGAAGGGATTGACAAATTTATTTGCTGATTCATACTTGGAAGTTAAAAAGGCTTAAAATAAAACTTTGCGGAGAGGAAAGGCAGGGGAGGGGGAAGGAAAACCTTTTGGTTCCTATGGGATGAAACTGTTAATTTCTTTCTTCCAGCTAAATGTTTTTGATAGTCAGTTGTTACATAACACCTTTTGTGACCGGCGGTGACCATAAAGGCACAAAGACACAGCGAGGAACACTATTCACTCAGACACTTTTTTTTATCCAGGCCAACTGAAGCGGCATGAAACAGACGGGCCTATCTTTAAATTGCACCAACAGGGCCTGTTTTTTTTCCATCACTGATTAATAATTGAGGCTCCCCATCACCCTCCTGTGCAGAGAGCAGCTTCCCACAGGCCTTTCTGCATTGGAATTAAGGATCGCTCCAATTCAATATCGCCGCAGTGTTGAAAATGCTTTGAATGCCTTTTCACTCGCTGAGTGCAGGAGGAACTACAAGTAACCTCTTGAACCCTAAGATGTAGGCAGCTTCAGCCTAGGCTTTTGAGGAGCCTTTTCAGAACTGATGTGAGAATGTGGCTCCTCTTTGCACAAAAAAACAACAGACTTTTATTTTCCTTTCCAATATTTCATAGTCTCTTCTCTGCCCTCCAATCTTCCCCCCTCCCCCCCCCCCCACCCCCGCCTGAGAGCAATTAACAGACCAATTTGCTGTTGAAGAAATGTACCTTAGGACACAGGAATTTTAGTTGAAAACAGCCCCAGCTGTTATTTTGCCTCCTGTGTTTTGGGAAAAATTCTCAACTTTTCTTTTTTCGTCACCTGCGCTGTAATTTAAATGCTTAAATGTGAGGCAAAAAATAATAGTTTCAGTTGGAGTTTTTGCTGAGTTATACAGCGCAAAAAAAACATATCACAGGTCTGCCAGCTCTCAAATCAATTCAGCCTGGCAAAAGCAAATCACATCTTGCAAAAATCAGTGAGCAAATCCCCAAATCAACAGCAGCTGCCACAACTCCCTTTCTATATATGATTCATCATGTTTTCTTTAAACAAAAATGGCACCTTTCAGGTATAGTTTTTNCCAAACCATATCATTTCAAACACTATCATTAAAAATAGGAAAATAAAGCAAGGGGATAAAGTTTGCACCGCATTAATGAATACAAAGAACACATTGTGAAACGCCATAAAGTTTACCTCAACTCATTGTAAATGAGAAAAGCAGTGCACTTGGGAGAATCGTTCAGGCCAGCTTTGGGGTAAACTTGGTTTAACTCAATCAATGGCAGTAAGTAGAAGTTTTTTAATGCAGCTTCTAGTTAGAAGCACTCTCCCTAATGATAATGATGGACTAAAACTGAAGGCAGATAGGCAATAGATACCATATGTACATAGATAAAGAGATGTTGTGGTCTAACTTCAAATAGGAATCCATACAATACAGCACCTTTCACATCGGGAGAACATGTCAAAGAGCATTTTACGCAGCTGACTGAGCATTTGAACCAGGTGGGGAAAGGTGACCGAAAGCTTGGTCAAAGAGCAAAAGAGGTCATTCTGAGGTGGGCTTTCAAATTGGAGAGGAGGCAGAAAGTCAGGATGGAGTTCCTGAGAGCCAGGGCAGAATGGCTGCCCCATACAGAAAGTTGGATTGCCTAAAAGTCAATTTGTGATATTTCTTAATGGTGGAATTCCTCAATTACGGAATATTGTATAAACATACTAAGCATTGCATGTGGCTGTCATGCTGCCCCATGGAATGATTTGACACTGGTTCACGGGGTGTGATACTCATCTTAGTAATGGCAAACTAAGTAAGACATTTCCCGGAGTAGAGACATGGAAAATTCTGCACTTCGTTTATGTTCTGTTTGCAGTCTCTTCTTTCACAACCCAGTTTTAAATCATGTGTTATTTCTTCTCTCAAATATTACTTTCCGACCTGAGAAGGTCACAGGCCAGCAATATGCAGGCTTGGCAGATTCCAATTTTAATCAGTAAAAATGAGTATTTATTGGGTTTTCCGATTGTCACCAAATTGAGCCAAAAGTTAATCAATTTTTTAAAACGTTTTTATTGTTTTAGAATCACGAAAATGACTGATTTTCAGGGGAGTCATGTCATCATGGGTGTTACTTCCTACACACTGTTTATTCTGCTCTGTGCAGGGAACACCTCTAATATCACGTCCACAACAACAACAATTTGCCTTTATATAATGCCCTCCATGCCGGATAGCGACCCGGAGCACTTAACAGTGGTGGAGTCTGACTTTGTGCAATTTGAATAGAGAGATGGGATAGGAAAGGTGAGGTGGGGAGTGGGAGGGAAATGGTATTACAAAGGGCAGGAAAGTAAGATTTGAGATAGCAAACAACCTGCGATTTAGAATTGGTTTGTGAAAGAGACTCTGGAGAAGGAATATAAAGTACGTGTGGAATATTTAAGGCAAGAGTTACTGTGAGGCTTTCTGGAATCTTCCCTCCGATCTCTTGTCCAGAGTTATTCATAGTTCTCAGAAAGTCCAGGCTCTTGTTTTCCTTGTTTCAAATAGAGCAAAGCTATTTTGAGGGGCTGAAGGAAGACTTGGCTTACATAAGAGCTGCAGTTAGAAGATTTACGTTGTTCTTATTTATTGCGCATGCCAATCAGGGAAGATATAAAAAAATGCAGCTGCCATGACAACGCCAAGTTTCATCTGTTCCTTTCATTTCAGATTGTAGACCGTGAAAGAAAGTATTTGTGCTGTTGGTCTGGCTGTCTTTCACTGGATTCCCTGTGCATTGTGTTCAAAACACAGCAGAAAGCTCCTTCCCAGTGGGGTGATGAAGATGGGGAGAACATAAGAGGGGGGAAGGGGAGGGGAGAGGAGCAAAGTACATTTAAGCTGTGAACAAAAGTGAATAATGAGGAAACATGCCATTAATGCTGAAAAAACACTATATATTACTTTTATCACTAATTTATTAAGTATTTTGGGCAATAAGATACTTTTAGATATGGTAATGTTGGGATTCTAAATGGTATAAAAATGACTTTACTCCAAGGCTTTCTTCACATCCACAACACAATGACGCCAGCATAGATTAGAATTTTAAGGTTAAAATTAAAGGAATACAAGGGCTGAGAATTGTGTCGAACTTGCAGTATTTCTTAATTTTTTCTCTGTCCTGAGATCTGATTGGAGCCGGCACCTTCTGAGTGCATGTAACATATAGGATTACAGACCTATTGTACACGCACTTTACATCCCAAGGTGCTTTTTTGACTCCATTGCAATTGTACCGATGCATTTTCTTTTCCTTTCCTAATTCAATTAAAGTACAGGCAGGATTCCAGCAGACACTGGCAGTGCATGTAAAGGTATAATTCCTTATCTGGAGTGGAGGAGAACTCTGATTCCATTAATGGGAGTCAGGAGTCTGGAAATGTGTCATACCAGCACAGAGAACTGTACAAACGTGGCAACTGCACCAGAACAAGTCATTTTGCTCAACTCCACTCAGTGTTAGAGGAATGAGCTGTGAGCAACGATTAGACTAGCTAGGGTTCTTCAGCCTGGAAAGGAGACTTCTGAGATGGGATCTTCTAGAGGTATATAAGATATTAAATAGGATTGAAAAAGCAAACACAGAATAATATTTTCAGACATGCCAAGGCAGCTGAAAAAGACCAAGTTCATGCTTTGCAAATGGCAATTTCAGGACAGACATCAGAAAGTATTTCTTTACATAGAGGTTAATTAATGACTAGAAAAGGTTACCAGGAAGGGTGGCTGAGGTCAAGCCATTCAATGATGGTAGAATGTCATGTGCTGTTGTTGGTCTCCAGATGTCCAGGGGCTTCTCTCTTATATTGGATTCTCCTGGGATTCCAGAGACACAACATTAAAGGGTACTGGAGTTCATCATCTGGGTTTTGTTAGGTAAGGGTATCAAGGGATATGGAGCAAAGGCAGTAAATGGAATTGAGGTATAGATCAGCCATGATCTAATAGCAAGGCGGAACAGACTAGAGGGGCTGACTGGCTTACTCCTATTCTTATGTTCCTATCTTACAACTTGGTAATGTTAGTGCAGAATCAGTCACTGCTGAGAATTTCGGACACATGAAAAGGCTCCAAGTGTCTTGTGGAAAATATTGTTGCCTTTGGGCAGCTGGGCAGTACAATGTGCCAATGCCTTGCTTTCTTACGGGTAGCACAGTGAGTAACACCATTTCCAGAAGAATTTTGATGATATCTGTCAGCAGTCAACAGTTCATCATAGTGGACCTCGTAGATGGTCCAGGAGGAAGTAGATTTATATTATTTGTTTAGCATTTTTGAGTGTCCATGGTTTGACACATTTGTAAATACAGCTTTCATTCTGTTTTTTTTAAGTTTCTTTTACGAGAAGGGAGTTTTTACTGGTACCCTGATTAAATAATCTACCCTCCCCCCTCCCCCGCACTCAATTCATGGCTGTTTAGGGATATTGCTGTGTGCACATTGGCTGTTTCATTCACCTATACACAATCATTATATTTCACAATAAAATCCTATGAAGCATATTGAGACGTCTCAACAACATGATAAGGAGCTATTTCAAATGCAAGGATTATTATTTTTATTTCAGAAAACCGACTTGAAAGTTAACACTGAATTCAATGAGTTGCAAAATTCTGCACACTATGAAATGCTAAAAGAGTAAAGTTGGACCCAGGTGGAACTTCTGCCCTCTAGATGCTCAGATATGTCAACATTAAAGCCAAACCTCTGTGCACCTTACATAACATTTGAGGAAATGGCAAGGATTCCAGATAAATGTCTGTAAAGATGACTTGCAATGTTTTTATTGCAGCTTCTTTTACAGCATTGTCTCTGCAATTTGTGTCCTCTCCCGCACCAGGCTCTGTGACCCCATCACTCCCACCCTCGCCCGGCTCCACTGGTTCCCCATCCCTCAGAGGATCGAGTTCAAAGTCCTCATCCTCACCTTCAAGGCCTTCCATGGCTTTGCCCCTCCTCCTTTCTGACCTGCTAACCCCTTATCAACATGTCCACTCCCTCCGCTCAGCAGGCCCCGGCCTGCTCCATGTCCCTCGCCTGGCCCACCCTACCATCGGTGGTCAGTCCTTCAGCCTCTCTGCCCCCACCCTCTGGAAATCCGTCCCAAATTCCCTTTGCCTCGCTCACTCCCTTGCCTCCTTCAAGGCACACCTCAAGACCCTCCTCTTTGACCGTGCCTTCGACCACCCTCCTACCCTCTCTGCCCTCCACCCTCCCTGATCCCAACCCATTTCGCTCCTGCACGGTCCTAATCCTTGGCTGTTCAGTGCCTTGGGATGTCTTCCTGATGTGAAAAGCCCTTTACAAATATAATTTTGTATTGTATTGTATTTTGTAATTGAAACATATTACATATCACATACAGTATTATTCCAGCACTTCATTTGTTTTCCTTTTTTTGTTTTTTATACAATACAATACATTTGTGTGGCACCTTTCACATCGGGAGGATGTCCAAACAGTGCCTGCCATTCAACCACCGAGAGCCCAGGCACCTGACTGGCTTCCAGGGATTCTGGGTCTATTCCTCTGCTCTCATCTACCAGGAAGAGGATGGTACTGTAGTGACCTGGAGCATCAGCTATGAGATACAGTTCTAACTTCAAAATAGACAAAACAAAGATTTTGAAAATTGATTTTCGTTTCCTAAAGACAACACCCCTTTAATTCACTGAAGCATTTCTGGATTTATTTATCATATCCATTTCATAATGTTGGTAATTGGTAATAAATACTGTGTCTAAGTTTAGCAGCAGCTGTTTTTCTTTGATATTGCAAGTTTCTGATCTCTTTGTAGTCCGCAAGATGAATAGCTTTAAAGAATAGGATCTTTATGATGTAGGACCCCTTACTGCTGGATTAACCACTCATAATGCTATGCACATTTATTGCTGACAGTGACAGTAGTACTGGTGGTTAAGACACACACACAGGCCATTTACTGGTATGCTGCTGTCAGTGAATTTACAAGAAATGCTGGTCATTGACAAAAACACCCACTACCATAATTACTAGGGAGAGGATCTGACTAAAATAATTAAGCGAAGGATTGAAATATGCTACAAGTTAATTTCTAGTGTTTAGTCAGCGTATGAAATCTCCAAGTGTAACTCAATTTTACCAGGTCCTGTGGGCTGTGACATTTCTGACCTCCCTGAGTCTTCTCTTCCACCTGCAACTCGTAGCCTTTGAAAACTTAAGCTTGTCATCACCTCATCGTTATTTCAGTTAAATGTAAGAGGGTGAAAAATATGGTGTGAGATGTGATAGTTTTCATTGGGGATAAGATGTGTCCTG
Organism: Callorhinchus milii; assembly: GCF_018977255.1. NCBI lineage: Eukaryota > Metazoa > Chordata > Chondrichthyes > Chimaeriformes > Callorhinchidae > Callorhinchus > Callorhinchus milii. The sequence continues at coordinate 84,683,811 of NW_024704744.1, forward strand.
AGAACCAATCCTTAGCGACAAATTTGGAATAACATCTGAATCTACCCACCCCCCACACCATCACCCACTCACTCACACACACACACACACACACGTACGTGCTTTGGAAGATGATTTGGAGTCCTGTAGCTCAGTGGTTAGAGCACTCGCTTTGCAAGTGAGAGACCTGAGTTCAATTCCAGGCAGAGGGCGAAACCTTGGGCAAGTTTCCTTACTCCACACGCCTAATAATAATCCCTCCAAAACCAAAAACAATAATAAATTGGTCATTTTCAATCTAAGACTGTTTGTGGGACATTGCTGTGCGCAATTGGCTGCCGCGTTCGCCCACAAATATACAGTCAATTCACTTTACAGTGTGTTCTGTGAAGCGCTTTGGGACGTCCTCCCGACGTGAAAAGCGCTATATCAAATGCAAGGATTATTATTATTATTATATTCACACCAGCACAGCAATAACAAAGACTTGCAGTTTTATAGTTGGACCCTGTAATACTGCAGCTGTTTAAATCCATAAAATCAGATCCCACATTATAATGGGGCACAATGAGAAATAGCCATTGATAATGTCACTGCTCTGTGCAGGAAGTGCTGCTGGTGTCCCTTCCTGTGCGCTATATGCAGGAAGTTGGCCAGTCAGTGCTGTAAGTAATAATAATAAACCCTGCATCTGATATAGTGCCTTTTAAATCAGGAGGACGGCTCAAACAGCGAGGCATGTGGAGTAAGGAAACTTACCTAAGGTTTCACCCTGCTGGGAATCAAACCCAGGTCCTCATTCTTGTGAGCTGAATGGTCCAACCACTGAGTAACAATTTTCTGAGTGAAAACAATCCCTTTTAAATTCATTCTATCCGAATTTGCAAATGTATTCACACCACGAACATTGAAACCATGAGAAACAGAATGCTCATCCACATAACACAATGAAGATGTCATCCAGACAACAATCTGAAAACCCTTAACTAGCTCCACGTACAGGAATGTAATGCAACCAGTATGGTGGCTTTGGACTGAATCCCTTCAAAATTGCTCAATTCGCATAACCACAAAAAAAAGCTGGTATGTAATAAATGTTTTTTCAAATTGTTTGGATATAAATAGATTCAGATGCCTATCTATGCAACTACATACATAATACTCTGTGCAACTTGACTGATTTAGCCATGTGTGCTGAACACATGTACGTGTTTTTTGCAATAACAACTCCAATTAATGCCGTGACTGGACTTTCAATGGTTGTTTTTTCTCCTGCTGGTATTATTACCATATTTGGCGGCCAGATTCCCTGCCCTTCATTACACACAGTGCAATGTTTCTGATTCCACCACCTGCTCTACATCACCATCACTGGCCAAACTTGCAGTCACTGTGCGAAGCTGGCAGGGTGGGTATTCAGGAAGGATCACAAGATCGACCTTTCCATTACATTATCAAGCCATTTTTAAATGAGTCCAATATCCTGGCCTAGTTATCAAACATCGCAAACATGATTCGAATAGTCAATACTTGTGGCTAAGCAGATAACATTCAAGGTTAATTCTCGAATATGGTCTGCATTATTGTGTCGGACACATGTTGGGAGAGAAAACAGAAGTGCAAAGCAATTTTATTTGGACTGCGCCAATTTCAGAATTATTTCATGTCTTGTCACGCGAAATCCTGAGTGCAGTTTATAAAATAAATTCCCCGCTGATTTTTCTTTCTTGTTTTCCTGAAGATGCTGCCTAATGTTGGATATTGTTCCCAGGTAACAGTGGGAGATCTCCAGAACCAAAGTGACTTCTTGTGAGAGCCTGGTCTGGGAGTGCCAGCTGACTACTTAGCCATGGAACAAATCACAGACAAGACCTCACTTGGCATCCCCTCAAGCACAGATCACACCAGTGATCCTCTGGATGTCAATTAGGAGCGGGGATCCTGACTGATATTATTCCCTCCTGAGTCCAAGTGCTTTTATGCCCACTGTAGCTCTCAACTTCTGCCCTGACTGAGGTCGGCTAATTCAGCACAGACCAGGAATCGAATCTGCAACCTCTGGTCCGTGCGGCTCAGTAAAACTCATTTCGTTTGTCACACTTCACTGCGTTTCATGATTTAGGGTTGTTGCACAACACTGCTGCTGGCACAGTTAAAAACAGATGCTAAAGCAGTGCCTCCGCAAAGGGTCCTGTCAAGGATCACTATAATGCCACATAGAAGCTCAATCAGTCAAACTGTAGAACACAATGCTTTGTGCAAACCATTTGCCACCAACAGTGATTTTTGCCAACAATTGTAGGTTTGAACATGGAGCAAGACTATAGAACTAAACTTTGCTGAACGGGCGAGTAATAAAGTTTATTCAGCTTAGATCAAGAGTGTTATGAGCTGAGCCATTTGTCAGCTAGCCTCATTCTTGCTTCTTGGTGGGAAGTTTGTGGTTTCAAGCACCACATTGGGACTTGAGCTCATAGTCCTGGTTGAACTAGTGCAGTACTGGTGGGGGATGCATTATCAGGGATGCCATCCGTTGAATGAGACATTAAACTGAGGTACTGAGGTATTGTTTCAGTTGGACGTTAATAATACTGTGACACTATTGGAGAAAAGAAGGAAGCTTCTCCCCCCCGGCTATCAGTGAACAATCCACCAAATAAATCGGTCATTCATTTTGTGGCTGTATGAGACCTTGCTGTGACAACTTGGTTGTCACATTTGTCTACAGATGCAGCCACAACAATTCAGAGCAATTATTTGTGAAACCTTTTTCGATGTTACAGGCACAATACCAAGTGCAAATATTATTATGTAAGATGGTGGCAGCAACGGTGTAGTCAGGTTTTGCTGGGTCCATGGACATAAAAGCGTCCGTGCATTTGCTGAAAGGTGATAACGGTGGTTGTTTATGTGCTCCAAGATGCCACTCGTGAAGGGAACTATATAAATGCATGTTGTTGCTATCTGCATTTGTTTTAAACTAGGAACTGTGATAGTCAAATCCAACATCAAGAAATGTGTGAGCCAGAACAGCCTGTAAAACATAAGTACTACAGGAGATCGACTGTACAGTGTCACACTGTGTAAATCCTCCAGTTTCAGCAAATCCCACAAGCGCCAGTATCCTCTCAAACACCTACCTGGATTCCTGACTTCTCTTTCCCATATCTTACTGTAAAATTTCCCTTTTGCACAATTGGAACTTATTCACATCCGCCCTGGGAGTAACTCAGTAAACACTTCACATGGACTGCGGAGGCTGAGGTGGTGAGTAAGTGTTGCACCTCAGCCCATTGGCAAAGCAAACGTTTCTCCAAGGAGCAGGAGGTATGGAAAATCTTTCAAAGTGTACGGCGCTGACATTTCTGTTTCTAAATCTGCCAAGACCAGTTGGTCACTTGACTGTTGTACATTTTTAAAAAAAACAATTTGTTCTCAACCCTACCCAATGTATGTACTATTCAGTTTTGCCAGTCCTATATTGAAAATAATATCACAGTATTATACAGTTGCTGCAACTATTAGCAATGGTTTTATAATGGGAAATCGCATTCACACAATAAACTTTCACCAAGGATTGAATCCAATGATGGTGTGTCGAATCCAAATGTTCATGCAGTTCATTCCATTGCAATTATACAGAAGAAAGAAATAACTTGACTTTTATAGTGTTTTGTCATGTCAAAACATCTCAAAGTGTTGTCAAATGTAGTGACTGTTTTCATAGTAAATGCAGTAGCCAGTTTGAATAAATCAGGAGCCCCCAAAGAGCCAAAAAGTAAATAAACATTTAATCTAGAGGATTATTAGTCTATACACCAGAAGAAACCTAAAAACGGTTTCTCTTTAGTATCTATCCATCTGAACAGGCAGACAGGAAACCTCTGTTTACAATCTCATCTGAATGGCAGCACCGCCATCAAGGTAATGTTCCCGCATTAGAGCGATAGTCTGATTGTGAGCTCAGGTACCAACTAGGGACTTGAACTCACAACCTTCAGACTTAGAGGTGAGAGTTCTACCAACTGGACCAAGCCGATAAAAACCTATGCACATCAAAGGTGGAAATTATCTCAGCAATTTATGTTGGAGGTACAGCCACACTCGCCCCTCCCTCTTCCTCCCTGATACCAATCTGATATTCACCAAAGATTAGTTCAGATTATTTCATCAACACTTGTTTTGCTTTTCTCTGTGAATTCCCCTTTTTTTGCATTGAGCACTATTGCTGTTGGCGAATACATTGAAATGGCAGGAAGCGGAAGGAAGATTTACTGATGCACAGCATTGCCAGATACTGCTAAGTATATCTTCCAGATGTTCAGGACGCTCTTCAGAGATTTCATGTCATCTGGAAGATGTGAGAAGGAAACTCCCACTGTAGCGCATGGTTTATGCGACTCGCTTTTGTCCATGTGTGCTGCCCATCAGATATTAATTGGATTTCAAGAGATAAAATGAGAGTCATCCGTTTTCATTTAATTTAATACTTTGAAGGAGATAGTAACCTATGGGGGGGGGGGGGGGCGTGGATGAAGGGGACGTCGGGGCAAGAGCACAGTGAAAATCAAATATTTATTCTATAGAACTATAGAGCAATAAAAAGAGCAATTTTGGCGATTCGCTATAGCAAGAAGTGTAATAAGTGAGAATCATTAACGCCAGCTTTAATTAACATGAAAATTTAACCACAAATTCATACTCTGCACCAGCACCCATTAAGAGGCACCAGGGCTTTTACTCTATCCTCTCTTTATTTTCCCATTGAAAGATTTTTTCCAAAATGAACAATAATCATTGCATTTGATAGAGTGCTTTTCACGTCAGGAGGACACCTCAAAGCACTTTACAGGATTTACTGTAATGTGGAGTGACTATGATTGGAATTTCCAATGCCATTACATCAGTGGTCACATTTCCAAATATCAAAGCATCATAGAATCATCCAATCTAGGGAAACCTACAGAACAGGGAAATTCAATTACAACTTTTATTTTAAGTGCTGTATAATTATAATAACAATAATCAACCTTGTATTTGTTATAATTCCTCCACAAGATCACAAGTAAAGCTTGGATGAAGAAGATCCTTTGGCCCATTTGATCTCATCCTTCCGAACAGCCCCCTTGCTGTCTTCCAATCACAAAAGGACCTCGGAGGTAATTGCTGTCAAGTGGAGTGACTGTATATTTGTAGACAGAAGTGCTGTAGCTGAGGGCTTTTCAGCCTCAAATCAACCCAGATTTTTATGTCACAGTCAATGTAACAGTCAATGTATACGATCTAGTTTAGCAGCCTTGAATGCATTGAGATCCGACCTTTATGGCTATTTACAAGTCAACATGTTGTCAGTGTTAGACCTCACCTAACAGTGAGATGAAAATTAAAGTGTCAGGAAAAAGATTAAACCAATCTAAGCAACATACCTGCAACTATGGTCCAGGCCGTGATGATGCCCTTAATTCCAGCTAAAACAATATTGATGTGTGTGCACAGCAGATTATACACTTACCGGATCAGCCAAGGACATGTGCATTATTTTATCATGTTAAGTATTTGTTCTATCTGAATGCTGAAGGAGAGTTATGGAGGTTCAAATGTTTGTGGAATACAGGAATAAGACCCTTTTAAAGGAGCAGCTGTGCTATCTTGGTACAACCAGCTTGTTACAAGCTGCTCTCAACAGGTCGCTGTGCAAAAAGTTGATTAAATTGATCTTTTACTTCATGGCTGTTTAGGGTAAATTCACCTGCAAAATATATGGTCACTACATTATAAAGTGAAATCCTGTAAAATGCTTTGAGATGTCCTCCTGACGTGAAAGGCACAGATTATTTATTTCTTATTGAAAGTGTGTCTATCAGAAACAGATGTTATTTCTGATGCAATGCAAAGTTTTCCTCCTCCAAATTTTCTCTTTGTGAAAAGTGAAATGACTTACCAAACACACATGGATTTTAAAAATAAAATTGAGCTGTAGGCAGCGATAGACATTCATCTCACACATTAATTGAGACTTGCCCTTCAGTTGGGCATTTGAAAATTATGGCTTCTTCACATCAATACATCTACCCAGCAGAATATTAGATTAATTTTTCCACATGGACTAGATTATAGTTTGAACTGAAACAAATATGGTTGTTACCATTCTGCTACCAGAATTCACTCTGCACATCTAGTTTACAAAACTTCAGAATGTTAAGTCTCAATGCACAAAGCCTTTTAAGTAGAGGTTATATATAAGCACGTGTATGAACAAGACTCACACAAGCAATTATTTGCTTTTTTTTGGTCAGCCAGGTGTCTGACATGTGCGGAAACCCATCGCCGTGCTTAAAGAGTATCCAAACCAAGCTGAGATTTCCATGCATCCCACCCACACATGGAAATCCCAGAGATAGATTGTTGGAATGGAATGCGCACTCTATCCCTGGAGGGACACATCCTGAGGGACATCCTCCCGACGTGTAAGGCGCTATACAAATGTAATCTTGTTGTTGTTGTTGTTGCTTACCTAATTCCAGAAAGTATTACAACAACAAGAACAACAAGATTACATTTGTATAGCGCCTTTCATGTCGGGAGGACATCCCAAGGCGCTGGACAGTGTACAGCATTTCAGTCCCGAGCTGGGGTAAAGGGGGGAGAAGGGAAGGGAAGGGGGGAGGCCGATGGCATGGTCAAAGAGGAGGGTTTTGAGATGGGATTTGAAGGAGGCTAAGGAGGGTGCGAGGCGGAGTGATTGGGGGATGAAATTCCAGAGGTTGGGGGCAGAGTGGGTGAAGGCTCTCCCACCAATGGTGGGGCGGGTGGGTTGGGAAACGTGGAGCAGGCCGGAGCTGGCTGAGCGGAGGAAGTGGGCGGGTTGGTAGGGGGTTAGGAGGTCGCAGAGGTAGGATGGGGTGAGGTCTTGGAGGGCTTTGTATATGAGGACCAGGATCTTGAACTGGATCCTCTGAAGGATAGGGAGCCAATGGAGTCGGGCGAGAATTGGGGAGATGGGGTCACGGAGTTTGGTGCGGGAGAGGACACGGGCTGCAGAGTTCTGGATTATTTGCAGCTTGTGGAGGGAGGAGTTGGGAAGGCTGACAAGTAGGGTGTTTGCATAGTTGAACCTGGAGGTGATGAAGGCATGAACAAGAGTTCCAGCGGCCTGAGGGGTGAGGTTGTGGCGGAGTCAGCCGATGTTACAGAGGTGAGGGAAGGCAGAGCGGGTCATGGCTTATTAGATGCAGATTGGCAAGAGCCAAGGCTTGGGTACCTTAGAGTGTGTGTTGGGGTACTGCTAGAGTCTAACCTGCTAAAACTGCATGGCTTGCCATTGATATTGCTGTCCGGCAAGCTTTCCCGCTGCTTGTCCAGCTAGGACTACTCTAGCACTCTGAGACGCCGTCTGGCGTGGAGGGCAGTATATAAATCCAAGTTGTTGTTGTTGTTGTTACCCTACCCATTAAGGCTTTGGCTTGCAGGGTTAACAGGAGCTGAGTGGGATGACTCTGCTCCCAGTGCTGTTTTATTTTGCAGAGGTTATAAGGGACAGGGAATTTGGCCAAAGGATTTAACACTGAATAGGAACCAGACACTTTTGCAACTGATTTTGCCTCGGTTGGTGAATATCGCAACAAGCTGAGAATCAGGCACACTTAGCCACCAAAATCAATACATTTACCATTGATCAGACAAGCACCAAAACAGGTTGCATATATATTCTGTACATTCCATAACATTGCTCGAAAACAATTTCTCTGGCATTCAATTTGAATTTGGTTATTTTCTCATTCCACAGCTTGCGTTCACTCATATACGATATACATAAGATTTTTAGTGAAATTTACATTGTATTCAATATTCAATAATCATCACATTGAATGCATTAGAAATGCCAAAGATTTCTCCCCATAAATTACTGTACAGTTTCTCTCTATCTGAACAGAAAATATCCCCAGAAAAAAGGGAAAAGTCATCAGGACTCCTTTTGACCTCCAGCTTTATATAATGTTTTTATTCCCAAACCTCCTGGTTTGAATTGTAGCAACAGATTTAATCCTATCCCCAATAAAACCAAATCTTTATTACCTGCCTTTTTTCTAAAGAGTGAGACATTAAATAGCACATGCTTTCCACTTGTGTGGAAAATCTTTTATGGATTTGTTCTGCTGAACAGAATCTGAACCCCACAGAATTCTATCCAGTGAATGCATTATAATGTGGCAAAGAAATTTATGAGGCAAAAAGCACAGTTCTCTTGATAAACCAGTAACTCATCAAAAAAAGCAAATACAAGTATTCTATCAAAGGGATTGATCGGAAAGTCATGGTTGTCATCCAGGCATTGCTTGAATAAGATATTTACAAAGAGTTATCTTTGCTTTCAAAATCTTTAGATATCTCAGGTGGACGTCAAAGATCCCATAGCACAACTTGGAAAGTCAAGGGAGTCCTGGCTAACAATACCTTAGACACGATCATTCATTCACTTCATGGGTGTTTGTGGGATATTGCTATGAGCAGATTGACTGCTGCGTTAACCTACAAAATATACAGTCACTACACTTACAGTATGTGAAAAACGCTATATCAAATGCAAGGATTATTATTATTTTATTATTATTATCATCTCTCTGCAGTTTTTTTTAAAATAGTAGTCAAGTATTTATTTAACTATTTATTTAAGTGCTGAGTTTAAAACTGAATGACTACCTGGTTGTTTGTGGGACATTGTTATGAACAAAGTGTTCACCTAGCAATACACAGTCACTACAGTTCACAATTGTATCTTGTGAAGCACTTTAAGGCATCCTCCCTATATGAAAGGCACTATATCAAATGCAAGGATTATTATTCTCTGAGAAGATGCTGCGGTGGCTACGCTTTCAACCTTGGAAATCCTGTGGCTCCAATGGGTTAAAGGGTCAATTGCAAATTGTATGAAACTTTGAGGTTGGGAGGGGGGAGGGGAGGAGAGATTATCTGAGAAGAATATTATCTGACTATGATCTTTTAAATGATAATAGGTTCGGGCAATCCAACAAAACAGAACGCTTAAAAAAAAGACAATGCAGTGATAGAGAATAAAAAAAATCTTCCTTTTCACTTTCATACTAAATCTCAGGGCTTGCTTTCCAGACAGCTGACAGTGGGTGAGGGGGAGGGTGTTTACAATACTTTCACATGATCAGCATGGCACAGTTCTGGAAGCTGTGAAAGGCCTTCTGTTCCACGAAAGGCCTCGAAAGTTTATCATCTCACCAGACAAAAGGAAGAGAGCCCCATGCCAGTGGATGAGTAATGGGCATGGGCTTTACACAATGCCTTCTATCCAGTCCTTAATCTGTACGCTCTTCTAAGGCTTTCACTCTTTATCCAAAGCAACCATTGTCTCCTCTCTGGGAGACCGAAGCAACTCTTCGGGGCAAGCAAGCAGGACAGACACAGGAAAAGAGGAGCAAAAAGCACAGCGACTGATGCTAAATTCCAAACTACCCCTTGTCTCTGTCTTTTCGCTTTACACAGTGCTAGCCCATGAATCTTTCTGTGTGTGTGCGAGTGTGTGAGTGTTCGTCTGTGTGCGTCAGTCTGTGACTGTGACTGTTTTGTTTCCTTATTGTCGGGCGTTTGAATGCAAGTAGCTACCGGACAGGTTTCTTACTCCCAGTTTTTAATCCACCCAATAAAATTCAGTGACGCAGACCCCATTCCTCGCCCACCGTTTTCCCACAACTTGGTGAATAAAGAGCCTCAGAAAAAAAGTTTCAAAAACAGTCTCAGGCAGCCACAGCTATCAGAATGTGAGGAACAGAGAATGCAATTCATTCTATTTACGGCCATGAAGCCCTGAAACTTTCATGGATTAATGTACTTATGAGTACCTCGCGCTCTCCTTACAAAGCACTGATAAACAGGGTCTTGTTTCAACCTTTTTTGAGAGACAGCAGCACACATTTTAAGCGCAGCAGCTGAATTTATTTTGAACAGTTTATTTTCCCCCAGTTTTTACACCATCAGGAATATCAGCACAACCACGCAAACCTTTTAAACTCTACTATTTTCAGAAAATGAACGCAGTTTTCAGTCCAAATGCTGCTGACCATTTTTATTGCCCAAATTCCTCATAAATTGGAAGCCTATGCACAAGATGGCTACCATATATAACAGTCTAAAATCAGTCACGTCATGGCTACTATGGGATTGGAGTTTAAAATACTTTAAATGATAATAATAATAATCCTTGCATTGATATAGAACCTTATAACGTCTTCGAGACATCTCAAAGCGCTTCAAAAAATATACTATAAAGTGAATTGATTGTATATTTAGTGGGCATATGTGAGGTTAGAGGCCCCCTCCACACATGCATGTACCATGCCCTGTAACTCTGGAACTCTCTGCTTTGACCCCTCCTTGTCTGTCTTGACATCGTATCTGAAGACCTCCCTCTTTGACCATGCCTAAAGTCACGTCCCTTTTCTCCTTGGCTTGGCATCAAGTTCTGTCACTGTTAAGTGCTCCGAGACACTATGTGTGAAGGGTGTAGGTTGTTGTTGTTTTTATGAATGGGTAACAGGATATGATAGCTGAGGCAAGACTTGGACATCAGGTGTGGCCAAAAGGAAAGGAACGCAACTGCTAGGAATCTGAAATAAAAACAGAAAAAGCTGGAGATGCATATCAGTCAGTCAGTCAGTGCCTGAAAAACACAGCCTTATCCAGCTCCTGTTACATTAGCTGAATGACTGAAAGGGCTTCTTCCCAAATGGTATGAGTGAGCAGGGTTGAAAGGAGAAAATTGAGCAAAAGCATGATGAAAGAGAGATATTTTTTAAGAGGCTTTTGAAGGCTGGGGGAGAAGGCACACGGTGAAGGGATTTGGGGAGAGATGTTCTAGAGAGTGGGGAGCAAGGTGGCTGAAGGCTCAGCCATTGGTAGTGGGATGGAAGGAATGAGGAACAAGCAGTGGGGCAAATGGCAGGAGAATAAAGCCTTTGTTCCGAGCCTATGTCGAAACTTCTGTTCTGATATATGGTCACACCCGAGACATTAACCTCCTTTTTCCTGTGCATATCCAGCATTTTTTGTCTTCCTTCCTTCACAGCCGTAGTTTCAGTTTGGGAAGCTTGGCTTCAGCATGGATGGAATGCATGAGAACAGTACCACAATTACAATACGCTACAATACAAATTTACATTTATATAGCACCTTTTACTTCGGGAGGACGTCCCAAAGTGCTTGACATTGTTGACTGGGCACCCGAGCCTGGGAGTGGGTGGGAGGGGAAAGATGACTAAAAGCATGGTCAAAGAGATGTCTTGAATGGCTTCTCTGTGGAAAGAAATTGAAAATTGGCATAGCTTCACTATGATTACAAACCTACTGACCTGGCCAGTTCCTTCAATCAGTTCAATCACTGGCTTTGATGGGTGGACTTTCAGCCATTTCCCCCCCACTCTTTGGAACTCCATTCTGAGTCTCTCGGACGTGCCTCCTCCCTCCCCACGTTCAAAGTCTCCCTCAAGACTTATCTCTTTGACCATGTTTTCGGTCACCTTTCCCCTCCCCACTCTCTTCAGCTCTTACCCCCAGCTCGGGTGAAACGCTTCTCAACGTGAAAGGCACTATATAAATGTAAATTGTATTGTATTGCACTGTGACACTTACACTATGTGAAATACGGGAAAGTCAGGGATGAAATTCTGCGGCTTACCCAGGGGCACACAATAAGATATGTTTGTCCACCAAGGTCATCAAACAATGAGGGATAGAGAATTCCCCCCACCACCCCACCCAAACCCACACACACACACACACACGGTCTTTTCCCAATTAACACGCCTTAAGTATCTTTCCCAGCATCAAAAATGCTTTATTATTCATTGGGAAAATATCTATGATCTAACCAAACATTTGAAAAACACCACGTAGAGCAGTAATGTTACAGTTGCAAAGTAAATTGGGAGATATAAACCATTATAAATGACAGTGCAAGGCATAACGGATGGCCAAAACAGCATTGCACTTGGCTCAGGATTTCCATACGATTGGAATGAGTGAAAATGGTAAATTGAAGTTCTGTGCTTGGACAAGGATTATATTTGATCACTTAGACATCTGTCAAGACACCTCCTTTTTTAATTTTTTTATTTTAATAGGTTTTTGGACATGATGCAGGTGTTTTGCATTAGTGGTATCTGATACTTGAATTAATAACTTTATGCTTCCTGTGACATTATGACCCTTTGTTGAATTAAGTTATTGTGGGGCAATATTTAAAAGGTAGGGTGCATTCCACTCCTCTCCCCAAAAAAACACACACAAGAACACTGCATGCCATTTGACGTTATAAAATAAAATGGCAAAGTCTACATTGTAAATCAGCTTCTGGTCAATGCCCACGTTTCTCATCCAGACTTTTATGGAAGAATATCTGAAATTATTGTTTATCAAGGGAGCCATTTCATTCATATTAGCTCATAAAATATGTCAGCCTATTAACCTTTCATTTTTCGGAGGGGGAGCAGAGAGAAAGCAAAGCATTTTGTTCAAAACTTCAAAACTTTTGGTGTTCATGCAATAATTTCGACATTCCAGAAAGATTCTCTGAAGGAAACTTCCTGACTATGCTTTCTGCAATGTTACGTTGATATAAATGGACTCTTTTTTCTCTCTTGAACTCTCTCCCGCTCTCTCTCTCTCTCTTTCTCCACACTTTTTTCAGGCACCACAACATCTGACACAAATTAATCTGCAGCTCCTCTGAGTTGGTTCCCATCCGCTGCTGCCATGCATTAGAATTGCTGATGATGTTTTGGCCCTACCCCTCCTGCAGCATGAAAGGAATAGCCGAGTGGAACACTGGGGGCTGCTAACTTTTTCTTACTTCTATTATGCAGACCATTCACCAAAGGGTTCAATTGGTCTGAAAGACACAGGGGAGATTGAAAACTCTCCACATCGCCATAAAGGCCCGAAATTAGTTAATTAATGTGAAGACCATTATGCACATTTAACATATGAATGGGTGAGTGGGTTGACTTAGCTACAGAGCAGGAAAGAAGTAAGGATATCAGAGGTCTGCTCTGTAAGAGGAAAGGAATCTGGAACAATGAGGGCATTTGTATGGGATTTGGGAAGAATTTTAACAGAGCCCAGAGACTGAAATTAAATGAGGCGTTGGAGAGTGAAAGTGGACCTGTGCGTAGATTGGCACCGACTGCAAAGCAGCCCTGCTCAGTTTGCCAAATTTCCTTTAGTATTTTTAGATTTAAATTGCTCTAGAAAAACATGTTAAGTAAGGATAACCATCTCTCTCGAATCAAAATGAGAGAGACTATTAATGCCTGAAAAAGCAATTTAGGAAAAGCAAAAAAGCCTCATTGTCTTAACTTATTGTGGCGTAGCTGGTGATAGCGATCATCCCAAATATTCTGCACTTTCTTTTGATATAGAGAGAAAAGTTTCACAGATAAATTGAAACAATGTTGACTGTTCTCCAGATAGTCTGGGTCAGGCATTAACCATGCATAGTTTTGTCATCTGGTTCTCATGGTCAGTTAAAGATACCATCTCTCTATTTCCTTTCTGACACTGGCTAAATTACAAGTCATGCTGTCTATCTGCACCGAAAAGCAACAGGTAAATAGTTCGGTTTGTATTTTTATTGCTGTACTTAAGCCGATGGCATTTAGTGGGGGTGGGGGGGAGTGAGAGGGTGGGTGAATGGGGAAAGAGAGGAGGAGAGAGGAGGGGAGGGAGGGGAAATTGTCGCAGCGGGTCCTAAACTGGGCTACAATCCAATGCTCAATGTGAAATGCATTTCATATGAATGCTGGGTACTGGTGTCCAGTAAACCATCCTTCCCATATCCTGGCTTCATGCCGGTTCCCATTTGAGCTGCTGCTAGTGTCCTTTGTAGTTGGTTTCTCCGTCTAAATAATATTCCCAAGAGTCTGACGTTAAACCAAGGTCCCGTCTGCCTGGACAAGTAGGAGTGCAAGATCCTATGGCACTATTCAAAAGGAGAAGGGAGTCTCTTCTGATGTTCTGGCCAACAGTGCCCTAGTACAATTGTTCACTCACTTCACAGCTGTTCGTGGGACATTGCATTCCTCAAGTTGTTGTTCTCATTGTAGTCTAATTTGGATATTGCTTATTAAGTTATTGTGCAAATAATAGTAATAATAATCCTTGCATTTGATATAATGCCTTATCACGTTGTTGAGACCCCCAAAGTGCTTCACGGAATATGCTGTAAAGTGGATTGACTGTATTTTGTGGGTGAAGCGCGGCAGCCTATTGTGCACAGCAGTGTCCCACAAACAGTTGTGGATTTTTTGGAGGGATTCTTAACCCCAGAAAGCAATCCAACAATTGACTAACAACCGAGTTCTACTTACTGCTTGGTAAACAGAGGCGTGTGGAATAATGAAACTTGCCTAAGGTTTTGCAACCACCAATTGAATGCAGGTCCTCTAGCTTGCGAGGTGAGCGCACTAACCACTACACTGCTGGGAGTCCTTCCAGTAACCAGATGTGGTGCGGTTCAGATGTATGTGTCCGCTGGGCTCAGGTGTCAACCTGGCTCAGTTTGTAGCACTCTTCTCTGCTTCAAAAACTTTGAGGATTCAAGCCCCACTTCAGGACTTGAGCTCCAGATCTAGCCTGACACACCAGTGTAGGACTGGGGGGAGGGAGTGCTGCATTGTCCAAGGTGCAGTGTTCTGGATAGCATGCATAACCAAAGAACTATCTGCCTGTCCTCGGATGATCTTTAAAGTTCTGGCAACACTATTTCAAAATAGCAGAGATTCTTCTGGAATTGTGGTCAATAATCCTCCAAATAAATAGCACTTTGGGATGTCCTCCTGACATGAAAGGCGGTATATAAATGCAAATTTGTATTGTTGTATTGTAAAAATAGACTATTCACCATAAAATGTCTATCATGTGTGCCCACTTTTAAAAAGAACACTGACTACATTTGTGGAGTCCTGTAGCTTAGTGGTTAGAGCACTCGCCTGGCAAACGAGAGGACCTGGGTTTGATTCCCGGGCAGGGCGAAACGTTGAACAAGTTTCCTTACTCCACACGCCTCTGTTTACCTAGCAGTAAGCAGGAACTCGATTGATAGTCGATTGGCAGATTGCTTTTCCGGGATTAATAATCCCTTCAAAAAAAAGAAAAAAAGAATAATTTAATCACTCAATCCGCGACTATTTGTGGGACACTGCTGTGCACAATTGGCTGTCGCATTTCTCCCACAAAATATACAGTCAATTTACTTTACAGTATGTTCTGTGAAGTGCTTTGAGATGTCTCAAAGACGTGATATACGCTATAACAAATGCGAGGAATATTATTATTACATTTAACCACAATAATTACTGAAAGTGCCTTTAAATATTGTATAAGTTCTTATTGATCTACAAAGTGGAGTGGGGAACAGACTGAGCCAACACTTGGCAAAAAGCTTGGAGGTAGAAAGACCAATCGCTCTGATTGAGAGATTACCAGCAATGCTAACTCCTTGTACGTGATGCGCTTGTAATCCACACAACATATTTATGGGTGTGAATCCAAAAGAATTTCAGTAAAACAATTGCTTTCTCTATTTTAATTCTTTTACTTGGTGGCACTGAGCTTTAAACATAAATAAGAAACAATTTGACTTGATGTGTGAAGTGTAATGATGCTTCTGTGTAGCAACACTGATTTCAGGTGTGCAAAACTGGATCTCACGCCCACAGAACAATGACAGCTCTCTTCAGGCCCAAACAAATCAGAATTCGTAAATGCAAATTGAATTACAGTCGACACCCTATCTCAAACCCTTTAAACAGGAGGATTAGACTTTATTGTCGAAAATGACAGCAGCTGTGAAGTAGACAATTGGAAATAGCAGTGGAGAGAGCAGCTTTATTTGTGTTGCGTCTATATGTGTGCGTTGTGCTTGTAAAACGGACCCTGGTCAGGAACGCACCGCAAACAGTGTGTCAATGGGCTGGTCTCTTGTAACGTATATACAGAGCACAGGTTTTTTTTTCTCTCTTAAGTTTCTTTCATGGTAGCCGTTAGGCCATCTGAAAGCAGTTAACTATTAAACTGCTACGATCAGCTGAGGCAGCAAGATGTGGCCTCAATATGAGGGACCTCTTGGGAATGAACTATTTTTCCAGTCATGCTTCCAGAACATTTGCGCTTCTTTTCAAGCTGATTTATCTTCAGTTCGGTCTTTGTGAAAGTCTACAAATTAGAATGTAGAGTCTGAGGTATTTGCACGTACTTGTCAAAAACTCAAACTTTTGCAAATTTCGAAAGAGCTTGACATTGTGGCACAAAATGCCTTTTGATTTAGTCTAAGAATAACAACAATCACTTGCATTTAATTGGCGTCCTTCCTGTCTCAGAGCGTCTCAGAGTAGTGTCTCAGAGTATTTAA
Source organism: Callorhinchus milii (assembly GCF_018977255.1). Lineage (NCBI taxonomy): Eukaryota > Metazoa > Chordata > Chondrichthyes > Chimaeriformes > Callorhinchidae > Callorhinchus > Callorhinchus milii. Next base: position 84,700,222 of record NW_024704744.1, read on the forward strand.
CTGTGGCGGAGCTTAACTCCGAGCTGGGGAGAGAAAGGAGGTAACCATAGACATGGTCAAAGAGGAAGGTCTTCAGATGTAATCAATATGTTAAGAATACCAAACTACAGTACTTCATTTTTTTTAAATGCTCCGATTGAGGGAGGGAGGGAGCGCGCCAGGCAGGCAGTAGGCCAAAGGTCATGCCATGCAGTGCTCACGTTCAGTCAGACAGTGTGATCCACCAGTCTTACCAGCCAGTCTGGAGTTCTGTGCGCAATCTCTAATGCAAATAAAAAAACTCTGCTGCTGCACAGAAAAATGCCATCCTGTGGGACTTGGCTGGGAGCTGGGATTCGCACGCAAGAGCTGCATACATTCAGTAAGACTGGTTAGGGAAAAATCTTGTAGCTTTACTGCCTCCACTTCCACTCCCCCTACCCCACCTCCTCCTACATATCCCCCACCTCCCCCTGCCCCCCCACCCAACACACACACACATCTTCACTTTCACTTTAGAAACTTTCTGTTTTTACAAACTTTTAGCGAGTGAAAAAAAGTAATTTAACTCCATTTGGAAAAACGAACGGTAAAGGCAACTGGTGCACATTTCACACACTGATGATTCTCAGATGGAATCGAGTGCACAGTGCAGCCATATGTCCTGAAATCCTGCAGCTTCAGCATTTTAAATCATTCAACCCCACAGTCTCTTTTATGTGATCGTTACTGTCAAAAGCTCTATAGATGTCAGTCTGATACAAGCTAATCCTTAAAATTACAAGAAAACATAGGAAATACAGGAACAGGAATCCACCGCACCTATTCCACCAGTTTAGTAGATCTTGACAGATCTTTTAAGCCTAATTCCCTGCCTGTTCAAGATATTCTTTTACATCTCCACTACCCACAAATTGTGAGGGTTCACAATTATTGCCACTTTTGCTGTACTAGTCTCTAGATTATGTGCTACATGGGCTCTGGGATGCTACCCTGTGTGAGGGGCGCTATATAACAACAACAACAAGATTACACTTGTATAGTGCCTTTCATGTTGGGAGGATGTCCCAAGGCGCTGCAAGTTGTTGTTGTTTATTTTTTTCATTCCATTTTCCTATTTGCCGCAAGATATTTTAACTAGAGTATTCCAATGGGAATACCCATCTTGTTTGTACTGGGGCTCAGATGGAAGTAGCCTCATTGAAAATGGTGGAATAGACCATGAAAATGAAAATCAGAGGTAAACTGCACAGAGTCTGTCATTAAAGAGTCGAAAGGTATAGGGAAAAGGCAGGGAAATGGGACAGCTCTGACAGAGAGTCAGCAGAGGTACAAATGGGCCGAATGTCTTTCTTTGTTGAAACTTTCTGTAATTCCCCTACAAAATACAACAACAATTTACATTGTTATATCACTTTTCATATAAGGAAGGGGTTTCAAAGTGCTTCACACAGCTCCCTAGGAACCAGAGAAGATACACTTTACTTTACAGAGGCTACGAAGCGCTTTCAGACGTTCTTGACATTATAGGCACTATATCAAAGGTAAAAAATGTTTTTATTATTCCCAGATGCAGACTTGGTGGGCTAAATGGTCTTTTCTCTTTTCTCAGAGCATACAGGGTTAGAATACAAAATTTCTGATTTAAAAATAGTGGTTAAAGCAGAATCCATAAAAGCTTTGTTTCAAAAAAGTGGAATGGCTAAACATTTGGAAAGGAAGTTATTATAAGGACGTGGATAGAGGGCCAAGGAGTGGGAGTAAATCAGTGACACAATCGGTCGAATGGCTCCCTCCCATGCTCTAAAAGTCCACGATTCCATGGTGATCTGGTGGCGTGCTGAATCACGCTGGTCCCATTGAAATCATGGGGAATCACCCAATAGGGTATGCATGCTTGGCAGAAGGACAATGCTGAGACAATAACATAGTCCTCCTTACAGACCACCTGTGACCAGCCCGTTGCATTTTTAACCAACAGGGGGTTCATTGCTAATGCGTTGCATTGCCCCGGAAAGAAAAAAAATCTCAGCAATTTATTAAAGAAAACTTTATTGCCATCTGCAACCAATTTATTTGAATACCACAAGACAACTGATTGCTGTTGAGATTATTTTTTAAATAGAAAAAGCTTTCGTACAGTTAGACAAACACATAAAACTGTTACAGAAGAAGAAGTGTTTAGTTAAACCAGCGTTTGGCCACACATCAAGGTCAAATGTTCAACCCAATAAAATCCAATATGGTTCTTTTAGAGGCAATGGGAAAGAATGCCATACGTGAGCTCCATGCCACAAGACCTGCTCCAACTATATGTGCATTGCACGTGAACATGCATGAGAAGGGTTTTGTTGCACAGCTGGCTCCAGTTCAACACATACCTTGTTGCAAACATAACTCGTCCGAGCAAGCATAGAAGAGCAGTGTCCAAAGCCACTGTCTATTCACTTCCACAGCATGGAATTCCTGGTGAGATCACAACCTCCCAGATACAAAATATATATCCACGTATTGACGTTCTGCAGTTTTTCACTTTTGAGCTGTGAGTGGAGTGGGGTAGAGGAGACTTCAAAATGTAATGTGCTAACAGTAGAGGTAGAATCAATTAGGACGTTCAAGAGGGAGATACTGTACATAGGTGTTTGAAAAGTAAGTGTATTAAACCTATTCAGATTTAAATTTCTCATCAAGTAAAGTTTCTTGATGGCTGAGCGAGCCACACACACCAGGAAGGTACCAGGTTTGAACCTGGATTGATTTAAATGAGTGCGGGGAGTGGGGTAGAGTCATCTCCAGTTGGTCTCAGCATCCTAGATATGTGGTGGGTGTATAAGAGAAGAGAAATCTCTGATGTTTCCTGCTATGAGTCTCCTGATACCTCATTGCTCAGACATGAACAACAACAAGATTCCATTTATAGAGCGCCTTTCACGTCAGGAGGACGTCCCAAGGCGCTGCACAGTTGGGTCATGACCCGAGCAGGGGGGAAATGGTCAGGGTGAGGGGAGGGAAGGGAGGGAGAGAGGAGGGGGAAATGGTCAGGGTGAGGGAGGGAAGGGAGGGAGCGAGGAGGAGGAAGAGAGTCGAGAGGGGAGCTGAAGGCACGGTCAAAGAGAAAGGTTTTGAGACCGGCCTTGAAGGAGAAAAGGGAGGAAGCAAGGCGAAGGCACTGGGGGATGGAGTTCCAGAGCCGAAGAATAGCTACTTGAGCAAAATTAAGGTGAGGTGCTGATGCCTCTGAACGCTTTACCTCGCAGGAGCCTTGAGGGAAACTACTTTCAGAGATGCCCACACAGCAGAAAAAGAGGGCACATGCTCAGGATTGCAAAGGACAAATTCAGGACAGACACCAGGAAGTACATTTTTACCTAGAGAGTCACAGAATCATACAGCACAGAAGGAGGCCATTCGGCCCATAAGAGTAATTAACAACTGGAACAAGATTCCAGGCAGGGTGGTTGAGGCCAGGACTTATTTAAGAAATAGGTTGATGCTGCAATGGAAAACGGGTATTCTGGAAGGATGAGCACTGCAAATGTATTTTATTAACATGAACTTTATAGAACTCCAGATGTAAACAGAATCCCAGTTCAAATCTAACATTATTGACAGAGTGGCTTTGTGCAGTACAATAATAATAATAATAATTCTTGTATTTGATATAGAGTCTTATCACATCAATGAGATGTCCCAAAGGGTTTCACAGGATTACTGCAAAGTGATGTCACTATGTATTTTATAGGCAAAATTCAGGTTGGATGAAAGTTCTGCATGAAATACAGTACCCAAATATCTTTGTCTCATCTGTATCCTATTTATAATAATAGTAAAAAGTTGTATTTATATTGGTAACTGCGATCAGATTGGACACACAATCAACTTCTGATACAAACATAAGTGCACACACTTATACCATTTGATATCCGTGTATATTTGAACAAGAAATACTACCCAACTATGTTAAATGCTGTGTTTGCGTGATATCGAAATTAATTATTTGATACAACAAGCTTTTGGATTCTACAACCTCAACCACTGGAACTCTTTCCCTTGACCCCTCCGTCTTGCCCCTCTCTACCTGTCTTCAGGTTCTGCCTTAAAACCTACTTCTTCAACTACGACCATGGCCACCTCCATTTCTTTGCTCCCCATTCTGTTCGGAGTCCATCCCAGTCATTGTAAAGCACTCCCTGAGAAGTTATTCTATGTGAAGGATACGACATACAAGTTTTTATTATTTGAAACCCAGTGCCCACTGTAAAAATATGCCATAAGGAACAGACAAGTGTTGGGTTCAATCTCTGGTCTGCTCTGAGTTAACTGATCTCAACTAGGGCAACAGTTTGGGTATTACAATTGACCTCTGGACACTTTGGCTAGAGAATCGGGAATTCAGGCTGTTGGTATCTACTGATTGAGGCCTGCTGAAATGTTAGCGTGTGCACGATCAAGGAGAGACAGACTTGACCATGATGTTCTTCCTGTCTAGACTCGTGAATGGAAAATGGTTACTTGGACAAGGTATCAGCGGGTATCCATCACGCAGGGAACCATAGAACCAGGAGAAGGGAAAATGAGTCATGTAGAGGGAGCAATTTCAATAGCTTTACATCACTGTCATGGAGAGAGACAAAGGTCTGAACTAACGGGCAGGAAGGTCGTCAGCCTCACCCACTACCTGAAACATGGCTGTAACTCATGTCGGCTGCTATTGTCTGCATTTGGGTTTGCTTACTTATAGAATTTCCTCCAGCGTACCACTTCCTGTGTGAGGAAATGATGTCATCGTACAGATGAAGTTGGATATTTTTGAGTCTTTTTTAATAAAGTATATAAAAAAAGGTCCTGAATATAGAGAGCAAATCGCAAGCGGCTTGACATTTGTTTTTGAGAAGGAACAACAATCTCAAATAAGTTTTTTTTCAAATCTATCCTGTCACCAGGCAAAGATGAAACAGCCACAGCAGAAATTATCTCGGTCACTGGGAAGACTCTCTCAGATTAGAATTGTGATGTGCTTGTTTACACATCATTATAAAACATGGCCAATTGATAGCTTTGTTTATTGGCTGTTCTGTGAGAGTGAAATTCCTCCCCTCCTTTCCCCACAATTCTGTTATAATGCTTGGGCCTAAACCCATCTTTGCTGCCCACTCTCAGTATTGTCTAAACAGATGCCGGTAGTACTTTGAGACATCTCAACAATGTGATAAGGCGCTATATCAAATGCAAGGATTATTATTATTACTCTATAGGCCAGAGTAATATGGGCCACTGGCCAGCCTGATTTCAACCACAAACACAGTGGTGGATTTGGGGGGTATTCACCCCTGTATTTTTCAACAAAGGATCAATTAGCACATCTCAGGTCACCATTTTCAGCACTTTATTACCTGATGTTCTCAAAATGTGATCTGAAACGATTGACCTGATTCATACTCAATGCCCCTCCAGCCAAACTGTGTACTTTGTAACTACAAGAAAAAGGGCCATGAATGTTTTACTGGTATGTGAGGATCCTGGGCAAGAAGCTCCGAGATGCCATCATGTGTTAAGGGTGCTTTATAAATACAAGTCGTTAGCTCAAAGATTACACACAATGGACGAGGCAGTATAGTCACTGATTGACAGTAGAAGTAGTTCAATTGGAGTGTGAGCAAACTACAAGTAACCACACGAGATCTGTGCTCCAATCAGTGCGTTTGTGTCATTTCTTTTCTAGTAGCAATGTTTTACAATCAACAACAACAACAACTTGCACTTATGTAGTGCCCTTCACACAGGGTAGCGTCTCAGAGCGCTTAACTCAGAGCCCAATCACTTTTTAAATGGTGTCCTTTCCTGTACCATATTATTACTTAATTTGGTACAGCTTTAATCATTTTGAATTCAAGTTTATGTTATCATCTCACTTCTGAGTCAGAACTTTGTGGGTTCAAGCCCCATGTGGGGACTTTGAGTTCCAAGACTTTGAACTCCAATATGGAGCTGGTGAGGTGCTGTTCTTCACCAGAAGCATAAAACCAACATCCTGTCTGCCTGTTCAGGTGGGCATTAAAAATCCTGCAGCATCATTTGAGAAGGGAGTTTCTCCTGATGTCCTCCTAAACAATCTCCCAGATTAAAATTCAGTCATTTACTTCATGGCTTGTTTGTGCGACATTGCTCCACACAAATAGACTGCCATCTTTGCAAAACAAATACACAGTCACTATACCTCAGAGTAAAATCCAAGGTAATTGCTTTGAGATGTGTTGACAATATGATAAGGCGTAATATCAAATACAAGAATTATGATATTGAACTGAGGTCTGATTGGAAGTGTGAAACAAATCTTTTTCTAATCTCATCCCGGAATATGAGTCAATCTGGAATATACTACTCATCCCGGAATATGCCAGTCATCCCAGAATATGCCTCATGATCCCCTTTGAAGTAAACTCAGCTGTACCTGATTAGGTTTGCCTGTTCCAGTGTTCCCAAACCTGCTCCTCATTTAGAAAGTGTTCCGGAGCAGGAAATTACATAATGACGTTTGATGGGAACTGAGATATACCGAACTGGGTCCGCTTGCTCCAGTCTCCTCAAACCTGGCTTTCATTTAGAGAGTGTTCCGGGACAGGAAATCACACAGGGACCTTTGACACCAGCTGAGATGTACCTGATTGGATCTTGCTTCAGTCTTCCCCAAACATATTTAAAGCCATTCCAGGGAATAGAATCCATCCCATTCTGGATGCATTGTACATTAACCACATGGTAGTGTAAGCATTTGAGGTTAAACAGAGGTTTCTGCATAGTAGGTCATTGATCACAGTGCTTGTTCCATGAGTGAAGAAGACTACAGTGACAGGCCACAAAACTTTTGATATTTGCGAGTCCAACAAATAGTGTACTCAATAGCTTGTGTGCATATACATATCTATTATATATATATATCTGTTGCAGCTCTTTGTGCAGAATATATTTTGCTCTCCATCTCCACTAAGGTGATTTGGAAGAGGCAAATGAAAGACACTTGCAACAAACAACTTGCACTCATATAAGAACTTTCACATTGTAAGACATCTCAATGTGCTTTTGAGGATGGTATGGATCCCTTCTCTGCGAAGGGAGGGAGGAGAAAGGGAACTGAACAAAGGTACAGTGGGTTTTAAGAAAAGCTTAAACTCTTATTCAGTACAAGAATTGTAGAGGGAATGTGGGATGGGTTTAACTCTTTCAGAGCTGTTATTTTATGTAAGAAATGACGGTTGCCATACATCAAAACAGGATACAATCATGCTTTGAAGAGGTAGTTTTTTGGGAGATATATTAAGTGGAGAGAGAGGACATGATGGAGGGATGATGGAGGGAGTTCCAGAGATCAGGAGCACAACGAGTCCAGCAATGGATGGGCTGAGGCGGTGAAAGTCGTGCAGATCGAAACGTTGAGATTAAAAGAATACTGCTGTAGTGTCTGTTGCAGTCGTCTGAAGGTCAGTGTCTTCTCACTAGATCATTGCCGGATGTCGCCCAGCTTCGTTTTCCTGCACGCACGACCCCTTCTCTTTGAATTAAGTTGGGTGCGGGAAAGGCAGTGTGAATGAGCTAAAGATGAACAAAGCCCAAAAGCTGAAGCATGGTTGTATTTCCCCCTGCTTGGGTCCTGACCCAACTGTCCAGCACCTTGGGACGTCCTCCCAACGTGAAAGGCGCTCTATAAGTGGAATCTTGTTGTTGTTGTATCCTGTTTATTGTATAACAACTGTCCTTTCCTACATACAGTAAGTCACAAAAGGGTTAAATGTATCCTGCCCTTACCCTGCAATTCTTATACTGAACAAAAATTTAAGTTTTTCTTCAAATCTACTGGATGATAGATTCAGTTCCCACTGCCAATGACCCACCCCCAGCTACCATTGGCAAAGATCAATCTACTGCTTCACCATAATAAATGAGTGTGGAAATGTACATTGGTTTCCAGAGGATCGTGGACTTTGGACAACAGCAACATGAAGCTGACAAGTCAGCAACACTTCCACAGGCTCAAGTTCCTTCATACAGGAAGCTCTCGAAACTTCTGTCACAAACCACCAATTCAAAAGATAGCTTTCACTTGTTCAGTCTCACTGTCACGGTAAAAGGTTATGGTGGCTTCTGCAGAAATTTCCCTTTCTGCTGGGCTCCTCATACACACACACAAAACCAGATATACAATTCATTTCCTGTTATTTCTCTGGGCTTGAGCTCACAGTCCAGGCTGACATTCGAGTGCAGCATGCCTGCCATCCTACAGATGTGATGTTAAACCAAGGTTTAGATAGATGTTCAGATAGGCGTTAAAGATCTCATGGCATGAAATTTCAGAAGGAATCTTAATCAGGTATATAAGATTTTAATTGGGTTTGAGAAAGTAAATTCAGAACAATATTTTCAGAGGCACTGAGTCAGCAGAACAAATTAGGGTTCCAAAGGACAATTTCAGGACAGACACCAGGAAGTATATCCTTTACCTAGAAGATAAATAATAATAATAATAATAATAATAATCCTTGCATTTGATATAGCGCTTTTCACGTCGGGAGGACGTCCCAAAGCGCTTCACAGAACATACTGCAAAGTGAATTGACTGTATATTTGTGGGCGAACGCGGCAGCCAATTGCGCACAGCAATGTCCCACAAACAGTCGTAGATTGAAAATGACCAATTAATTATTGCTTTTGGTTTTTTGAAGGGATTATTATTAGGCTCTGTGTGGAGTAAGGAAACTTGCCCAAGGTTTCGCCCTCTGCCTGGAATTGAACTCAGGTCTCTCACTTGCAAAGCGAGTGCTCTAACCACTGAGCTACAGGACTCCACAAAGATAATTAACAATTGGAACAGGTTATTAGGAAGGTGGTATAGGCCAGGACAAGGATTTATTTAAGAAACAGCTTGATGCGGTGAATGGGAGGACAGTGTATGGTGAGTATTCTGGAAGGATGAGATCAAATGGACCAAGGGCCTTCTTCATCCAAACCAATCTTGTGATAGAAAGACAGAAGGAAGTATTTCCTGGTATCCTGGTTAACAATCCTCTGGATAAAGTCGAAACACTTCATGACTTCATGACTTTGTGATGTGCAAATTAGTTGTCATGTATGTCTACAAATACATTCACTACACTTTACAGCAATTCCCTGTGAATTACCTGAAATGTTTCAACATTATCAAATGCTAAGATTATTATTTTACATTTATTGTAAGGGTTTGAGCCTTTGAACAGTAAAATGGGTCTAATCAAGGGTCACCAGATATCCCTTACATAAATAATCACACGCGATAGAGATGGGTCCCCCATGACATGGTTTGCATATAATTGCAGAGAATAATGCTTAACATTAATCTTTGCCCACAAAATATACAGTCAATTAACTTTGCAGTATATTCTGTTTATTCTGAAGCGCTTTAGGATGTCTCAAAGACGTGATATGGCACTATATCAAATGCAATGATTATTATTATTAATCATTAATAAGACAAGTTTATGTCTTACTTCAGTATTGTTCAAACACATTTCTTTCCAGTTTCAGGTCTCAGAACCCGTCTGAAGTGAAACATGGTATAAAACCAATAACCCATCAGACTGCTGTTTCAGCACAATGCAGGGATGTGACTATTGTCATGTGCAACGTACTGGATGAGGCGTTGAGGTAGTGGAAGGCGAGTGGGTGGGGCGGGGGGGAGGAGGGGGGGAGAAGGTGATGGGGTGGGGGGGGGGGAGAATGGACAGGAAGCAGAGAAACAATTGTAAAGCTTTATCTCTTTTAAGATTTTATTGTCCTCTCGATCTGTTAGTTTGTTGAATATCAACAAAAGCAGTCACACAAAAGAGCACAGGAAAGCTTTGAATTGAAGCTAAGCTTTTTAAAATGTAGGAACTGGGAGGAGATGAACTCCCAGATATTAAAAGCTACCCAACAGAGCTGCAAAAGATGAAGGCTGGGGTTCCACAAAGTAAATTATTTTCTTTACACATCAACCACAAAGATTAAGGCAGCTAACAGATCCAGAGTGAGGGTCTTTGTGGTGACACATAGTGCTGCTTTGAACAAGATATTCCCGAGTCAGGATTTCTTTTTGGTCAGCCGGGAGTCTAATACATACGGAAATCCATCATCATGCTTAAGAGTATTCAAACCAAACTGAGATTTCCATGCATCCCACCTACAAATGGAAATCCCAGAGATAGATCATTAGACTGGAATGCGAACTCTCTCCTTGGAGGGACACATCCTACTCAGCTAATTTCGGAAAGTAATTACTAATAATAATAAGCCTTGCATTTGATATAGCGCTTTTCACGTCTTCTAGGTGTCTCAAAGCGCTTCACAGAATATACTGTAAAGTGAATTGACTGTATATTTGTGGGCGAAACGCGGCAGCCAATTGCGCACAGCAGTGTCCCACAAACAGTCGTGGATTGAAAATGATCAATTTATTATTGTTTTGTTTTGGAGGGATTATTATTAGGAGTAAGGAAACCTGCCCAAAATTTCATCCTGCCTGGAATTAAACCCAGGTGTCTTGCTTGCAAGGCGAGTGCTCTAACCACTGAGCTACAGGACTCCACGTAGGTGCAGGTTGGAAAGAACCAAGGCTTGGGGACCCCAGAGTTTGCAATGGGGTACTGCTGGAGTCTAACCAGCTAAACCCGCATAGCTTGCCATTGATATCGCTGTCTGGCAAGCTTTCCTGCTGTTTGTCCAGCTAGGACCACCCTACCCATTAGGGCTTTGGCTTGCAGGGTTAACAGGAGCTGAGTGGGATGACTCCCTGCCCTCGGTGACTGGTCTGCCCTTCATATACTGCCAATGAGCCAGGCTGAGCTGTGTCGTCATCAGCAGTGCCTGGAATACTATGGACCCGCCTGACTCTGGAAATGGACTACTGAGACCACCACAGAGAGCTGGCTCGATTTTGACATTCTGTTGCCAGGCATGTCACCTAGGAGCCAGTTCAGCTGCAAAGAGACCCCGCTTAAGGCAGGACTTGTTTCAGCCAGGCTCAATGTTGTGTCAATCAGGCTCAGAACTTTGTCTCTGGATCAGAAGGTTATGCATTCAAACCCCACGATGAGACTTGAGTTCACAGTCTAGGCTGACACTTCAGTACATTGCTGCAGGAAACACTGCACTGTCAGGGGTACTGTCCTACAGATGAATAAAACCAAGAGCCTATCTGTCTGTTCAGGTGGGCATTAGATACCCTAGAGACTATTCAATAAGAGCTGGGAATTTCTCCTGGTTTCTTGCCCAATAATGCTCCACATTAATTGATCATTCACTTTATGTTTATTAGCTTAATGGAGACTTGTACCTTAGTAGCTACAGCACTCGCCTTGCAAGCGAGAGGACCTGGGTTCGATTCCCGGGCAGGGTAAAATGTTGGGCAAGGTTGCTTACTCCACATGGTCATAGACAAATCTGAACAACAGCTGAACAGGGCAAACCTTTCCATCCAGAGGCGAGAGCGCCACCAACTGAGCCACATTCTGAGCGAGTCAATGTATGTTTATGTACACTCTATGATAAAGGACATCTTAACATCCTCTTCCGCCCCTGCACAGGTCAGACCCATCACCCGCCGTTACAGTTGGGGTCGATCATCGGTGGAACAGTGAGTGTGATGCCTGCCTGTCACCCGTTGTTACAGTTCAGTGAAGCAGGATATCCTTCTGCAACAGCAGCAGACCCACAGGCCAAGAAAAACACTTTCACTTCCCCCAGGTGCCTCAGCTATCAGTCAGTCGAAAGTTCCAGGAAAACCCAGAGCAATGAGGGAAAGCATTTACAAACTCAGAAAACAGAATAAACATTTGCATATCGTGATCACATTGTGCCAGTCATTTGTGTAACTCTCAGTTTGGTTCGGATACTCTTATGCATGGTGATGGGTTTCCACACAGGTCAGGACCTGGCTGACCACAGCAAATTGTGCTGGAACAATAGAGCGAAATTGGTGGAGTTTCATAGTCTATTTGATATGTATCACATCGACCTGTTGTGAAATGGGGTAAATTTATTGCAATTCGATAAATAATGCTGTCTTCAGTAAAGTTCCCCCTATACTCTCAATTTACCTACCTGGAGATCTTTTGATTATGCACCATTGTGCCTTTGTAGCAACACTATTTAGTAAATTTCAGCTGCCGTGCTTACTTCAATCTCTCATCCTAGGGGAAATCATGAAGAATGGCCATTTGGGCAAGGCACTTGAAGGTACCTGATGCTCTGAGGATTCGATTTACATCGCCTGGGCTGACCTGAACAATCTTGAATCCTCTAGATTTCAATGTGGATTTCTCCCACTATTACTGTTAGTGTATATCACATGCTGCAAATTTCCCTTCAAAATTTGAAAGCAAATATCCCAAAGCATGGCAGAAGTCCTGTCTGCTTGTTCAGGTCAACAATAATGATCCATGGCATTGTTCAACAATAACAACAACTTGCATTTATACAGTGCCCCTCATGCGGGGTAGAGTCTCAGAACATTTATTCGGAAAGAGAAGGGAGTTGCTCCTGGTGTCCTGCTAACAACCAAACCCACACCCCCCACCCCGCCAGATAAAATTGAACACTTGCTTCTTGGCTATTTGTGGGATATTGCCGTTCGCAAATTGGCTGCCAAATCCTCCTACAAAATACGCAGTCACTACAATTTGTGGTAACTCCTGTGAAGTGCTTTGAGTTGTCCTCTCAATGTGAAAGACAATATATCAAATGCAAGGATTATAATATTATATATTAGCCTGGCTCAGTTGGTCTCTAGGTCAGAAGCTATGGGTTCAGATCCCGTGCTGGAGACGGTGAACTCATGGTCTAGACAGACAGCGAGGTGTTGGGGTAGCACTGAATTTTTGGCTGAAGGCTGAAAAAGAGATGAAGGTTTCCATGTTAATTAACATAAGAAATATGTTATGAAACATCAACCCATTATTTCTCCCAGGGAGGTGCATTTACCAACTGAGCCATGGAGAGAGGCTCCTGTTTCCAGATAGTAGGGCAGCAGATTGGGCCCCATAAATAAGCTGTCAGATCACTCAGGCAGAGAGCAATTCTGTTGACAAACAAGTATCTTCCCTCTTCTATGCCCCCACTCCCGCGCATCCCCCCTCCCCCCTCCCCCCCGCAACAAACAATCAGAACACTTTGGACAGTGTTGATTCAGAAAAAGACGGAGGAAAAGAGTAAAGCACTGCATGAAATTACCCTGAGATTGTTACATTACCCCTCAGCTTTCTCTTATGTCTTTTCTTCTCCCGTGGAGTGAATCTGCCATGACTGAGGTTAAACGGCCCGCCTTTGTCTGACAACAATGAGAGGGATTGACAGGCCCTGGTCAAATGATTTACTGGCAAATCGTTGCCTTTCACTGAAATTCAAGAGACAAGGGGACAGGATGTGGGGAGCAGAAACAGATACCACAGGAAAGATGATATGTGACGGAAATAATAAAACACAACACTTTTAAAGACGGTCACGCTGTAAAAGATCTGACTATCGGAATATTAAATAAAAATCAAGCATTTGTCGATTACATTGAGATAAGAGGCAAACAAAGTTGAAGTCACTGTTTAAATGTAAAGGACCTGTATCCCCTTACAGAATTTTTGTTTGCAAGACTAAGCCTGCAAGGGATCATCTGAGACACACCGAAGGGTACCAGCAGGCTACCTTCAGTGCAAATAATCCTTGCCTTTGATATAGCATCTATAACAACAAAATATCTGAAAGAGCCTTGCCTTACAGGTAATTGATGTCAGATGTAGTGACTGTGCATTTGTAAGAAAATTCGGCAGTCAATGTAATGTTTGGTTATTTGCGACAAATACAGGGTAACTCCATTACAGAATGGCCGTCTGGGTCCAATATCTCAGAGGCCATGTTGAAGGGGGAAAAGAGTGAGAAAAAATGGCCAACATTCAGACTTCAATTTGCTTCCATCTTGACTTCCTGCGCTTGCGTGCATGCGCTCTATGTGTAGGAGATGTCACTTATGCCACTTTCTGCGTGCTGTACTTCCTTCGTGAAGTGATGTCAGCAGCGTTTCCTGCTCATCGCACGCATGCACGGTGGTGGCGACCTGACGATATGTCGGCTATTTTTGTAGCACGATAAACCAGTCGGTCTGCAACGGAAGCCAAAGTGCACTGCACATCCAGAGACCATTGGGCCACAGAGCACCCATGTTACAAACACACTCGCACTCCAGTGAAGAACTTAATAATGAGGTTGTCCTGTAGCTTTCTTGTAACAGTCATTTCTTGCTAAACATTTCAAGGCCTTTCAATATGCTGCAAAAAACAAATTCTTTCTCTGTGTAGTGAAGCAAGTTGGATATTACATGTAAGAAACACAAGATGTTGTGCATTTCCTGTTGTCACGCGGTGACAATTTGGCTCACTTCAAATGTAGATAAGAGTACAATTATAACTAAACTATCCTAATCCTCCCCCACGCCTCCTTTGTCTTTCTAAAAATGTACAACTGTTTCTTTCAAATGCTTATGAATTCTCAGCCTCACTAACTTTAAGCCAATCGGTTAAACTTGCAAAAACATCTTCCAGACCGAATAAAACATTCCTTTTATTGGACAGAAGTAAACAGCGAGCAGACTTCTCTCTCTCCCTCTCTATCTATCATCATTTTCCTGGGAGTGCAGCGTTTTGGCAAGAAAGACTGTAGCTGCTTTAGCAGGAGAATATCTGAAACACACTGTAGCTAACATCAGAAAGAACCAGATATAAAATAATAATTTATGAGGCTTAGCAGCCTTAAGTCGGATGGATTTTTAATATAACAACACTTTATCATCAAGCCCTCTTCTTGTCCCGGCACCTTTAAACCTTCTACTTTTGGCTCTGCCATCTAGGTCTCTTTCTCTGGCTGAGGTAATGTAACATTTATGTGAAGCAGCTGTTGAGAACAGGAAGCACATTTGCAAGCTGAAATGAAGACAGAGGTGCAAAATTGCATTTCAGCAGGCGGGGTGGGGGGAGAAGAGAGTCTCACATCCTGTTTATGACTCCACATGACAACGATAACATAGGAAAAGGGATACACACTGCACACTTCTGCAAAGTGCGTAATGCATTATCTCTGATGTGCTGCGATTGGTCTGAGCTACTTATTTTTAATCCACACAAGAAAGAACTGTCAGCGTTGCACACTGCCACTGAGCAGTGCGATTGACCTTAACCCTTGAACCGCTGCAGACCTTGAGATGTGTAAATGGCTTTGTCTCAACCTAACCCAAGGTATTGAGACTTTGTGTCAGCCACCTCAGAATGCGATCACTCTATGAATCACAGACCAAAAATCAGGCAAAAATAGTAATAATCCTTGCATTTGGTGTTTCTATGATTCTATAACAACTCTTAAGAGAGTAGATAATTATTTTGGGAGGACAAGTTTGCACGGCTATGGGGAGAGAGTGCGGGAGGGGGATTGATTTGGATAGCTCTTTTCAAAGAGCCGGCAGACATGATGGACCGAATGGCCTCCCTCTGTGCTGTATGGTTCTGTAATTCTATGATTCTATGGCGTAGTACTTTTCAGGTCAGGAGGACGTCTTAAAGCATTTCACAAGATGTGCTATGAACAACAACAACAACTTGTACTTATATAGCGTCCTCCGAGCGTGGTAGCGTTTCAGAGCGCTTAATAGTGGCTGAGCCTGACTCCGAGCTGGGGTGGGAGAGGGGGAGGTGGTCATAAGCACGGTCGAAGAGGAAGGTTTTCAGGCAGGACTTGAAAAAGGGGAGAGGAGGGGGCAAGGCGGAGGGATTGAGAGAGAGTGTTCCAGAGTTTCGGGGCGTAGTGGCTGAAAGTGGGACCTCTGATGGTGGGAGTTCACTAAAGTGTAGGACTGCTATTTTGCGGACTGCATCTGATATAGCCTCTTATCATATCTTCAAGACGACTCAAAGCGCTTCACAGAATATAGTGTAAAGTGAATTGACTGTATATTTTGTGGGCAAAATGCAGCAGCCAATGGCACACAGTAGTGTCCCACAAACAATCGTGGGTTGAATTGATCAATTTTTTTTGAAGGAATTATTACCCCCGGTAATAATTTGGGGGATTGTTGACTGGGAGAAGGTCCCTCCTCACTTTGAATGGTGTTATGGAACCTTTAACATTATCTGAACCGGCAGACGGGACCCCAGTTTAATGTCTTATTTGAAGGATGCCAACCTTCGACAAAGCAGTGCTCCCTGGTCACTGTGAGTTCTCTTTCATCTTACACTGCTCAAAAAATGGCGCTATGGTCATATTTTACAAACAATTTATACAGTGCTCTATAGACAGTTTGTTGGATTACAATATTACTATTGAAGGCAAAGATTTAAGATGTTATAATCGGTATTTCCTTAGCCTTCAACAATGAAATGACAGTGCTGAACAGCACTGGCTACTAAACAGTCATAGGAATACAGAATCAGAGAAATTGCTGTGATCAGCTTCAACAGGCCATTCAGATCATTGAGTCTGCACAAGTTTATTTGATCATGGCCTTCCCATTTCCCTGGCTTTTCTCCATACTCCTTGATATAATTTTTCAAAAAAGTGAGCCAGGTATCTGACACGTGCAAAACCCCATTACCATGATTGAGAGTATTTAAACCAGATCAAGAATTGCACATGTGTGCCACATACACATAGTAATTTCCCTGTGTCTGGAATGGGGATGCGCACTTTCTCCCTCGAGATCCATACCCTGCTTACCGAATCCCAGAATGTATTGGTCACAGGTTGCTAAGAGCCAAGATTTGGGAATCCCAAATTGAATCTTGCAATACTACTGGAGCTTAAGTAACTAAACGTGAATAGCTTGGATTGCGAGCATGGTCAATCAAACTTCACGATCACACTACCCATTAGGGCTTTGACTTGCAGGCTTAACGGGCTTTGAGTGGGAAGAATTCCTGACCTCAGTGAGTGGCCTGCCCTTCCAGACATTCTGATAAACAAGGCTGGTCTGTCATCGGCAGTGCCTTGGAGTACTCTGACCTGACTGGTTCAGGAATGAATTACAGAGAGCATTACAGATATTTCTACCTCACAAGGAAATTTCCATGTGTATGTGGCATATACATATGTCAAACTCTCAGTCTGGTTTGGATACTCTTAAGAATGACGATGGGTGACCAAAAAAAAATTAATAATGATCCTTGGATTTGGTATAGTGCTTTCAAGATTCAGTGCCTTCAAATTCAAGATCCTCATCCTCACCTACAAGGCCATTCATGGCCTTGCACCCTCCTACCTCTCCGACCTACTATCCCCCTTCTTACCTGCCCGTACCCTCCGTTCCTCTGGCTTCGGTCTGCTCCACATCCCCCGCCCCAACCGCCCTACCATCAGTGACCGGGCCTTCAGCCTCTCAGCCCCTAGGCTCTGGAACTCCATCCCCCAGTGCCTTCGCCTTGCTTCCTCCCTTTCCTCCTTGAAGATCGGTCTCAAGACCTTTCTCTTCAACCGTGCCTTCAGCTCCCCTCTCGACTCTCTACCCCCTCCTCACTCCCTCCCTTCCCTCCCCTCACCCTGACCATTTCACCCCTGCTCGGGTCCCGACCCAACTATCCAGCGCCTTGGGACATCCTCCCGACGTGAAAGGCGCTCTGTAAATGCAATCATGTTGTTGTTGTTGCCTTATCACGTTGAAGGACGTCTCAAAGCGCTTCACAAAAATGACTGTGAAATGGATATCTCAGATATCTCACATTCTCTGTGTAAAGAAAAACAATTCTGGCTTAAGCTCTAATATTAAGATGATGTCCCCTTGTTCTGGGTGCCCGTAGCAGAGGGAAAAGACATGCATTACATTGTACGTCAATTCCCTTCATTAGCTTAGTCACTACGCCAACTGCCTGCTCACTGGACTTCCCAACTCTTCCCTCCACAAGCTGCAGATTATTCAGAACTCTCCCGCACCAGGCTCCGGGAACCTATCACTCCCGTTCTTGCCCGGCTTCACTGGCTCCCCATTCCTCAGAGAATTGAATTCAAACCCCTCGTTCTTACCTTCAAGGTCCTCCATGGTCTTGCTCCTCCCTACCCTCTTCCACCTCATAACCCCATATCAGCCTGTCCACTCCCTCCGCTTGGTGGACACCGGCCTGCTTCAGGTACCCCGCATTTCCCGCCGCACCATGGGCGGTCGAGCATTCAACATCCCCGACCCCACACTCTGGAACTCTATCCCACAATCCCTCCACCTCACCCCCTCTTTTGCTTCCTTCAAGTCCCGTCTGAAGACTTTCCTCTTTGACCGTGACTTTGGCCACCCTATCACCCCCACCCCACCCACCCTGCCCTCCTTCCCTTCTGACCCTAACTCCGAGCACTGGTCCGAAACCCCTGATTGTCCAGTGTCCTGGGACGTCTTTCCGACGTGAAGGGCCCTATACAACTTTAATTTGTTGTTGTTGTGATCGGGCTCTGGGTTAAACTGGCCACTGGTTCACACGGTCACAGAGAGGAGATGAAATTCTCTGATCAGGATCTATTTACACTAGTTTTGCTATTCTCCCTACCAAGCCAGGAAATGACAACAAAGTGACAATGTGGCACGTGCGTGCAAATGTAATGCTTTATTGAGGCACTCAAAGTCATCAGATGGGAATATTAACCAGTCATCTCATGTGAAACTAGAATGAGGGTGCTGATGGCTTTAGTGAGCTGACATTAAAGTCAGTCACACACCGATTCCCTAACATGAGTTCTCTTTTGCATATGTGTTATTTTAACAGGATTTCCACGTATACCTTAATGAGACTATTGGAAATTTCCACAATAACAACCACAACAATTTGCATTTATATAGCGTCCTTCACGCGTCCAGGAGCGTTTCACAGTGGCGGACTCTGACAACGAGCCAAGGGGAGAGGGAGGGGGGAGGTGACCATAAGCATGATGAAAAAGGAAGGTCTTTAGGCAGGATTTGAAGGTGCGGAGGGAGGTGCTCCCCCCCTACCTCTGCGACCTCCTAACCCCTTATCATCCTGCCTGCTCCCTCGGTTCATAGGCTCTGGCCTGCTTCACATCCCCCGCCTCGCTTGCCCCACCATTTGTGGGCGGGCCTTCTGCCACTCTGCCCCCACCCTCTGGAACTCCATCCCGCAGTCCCTCTGCCTCGTCCACTTCCTTGCCTCCTTCAAGACTCATCTCAAGACCCTCTTCTTCGACTGTGCTTTCAATCTCCCTGCTTCCCCCCCTGCCCTTCACCCTCTCCGATCCTGACTCCCAGCTCGGGTCCAAAACTCTGACTGTCCAGTGCCTTGGGACGTCCTCCCGACATGAAAGGTACTATACAAATGTAATTTTGTTGTTGTTGTGCCTCGAACAACCTTGTCAGAAGAGGCAATGCAGAGACAGGAAGTGATCCGCAATGGAAGGCATGAGGCAGCGAGGAGTGCATCAGCAGAGGCACCAAGGAGAGCAATGGGAAGGTGGGAAACTAATGGTCCATCACCTGCCCCTTCCACTTGCCAAACCTGGCTGCACCACTGAAGGTGGGCATTCAAGCCCCAAGTATGGGCACAAGTTCACAATCTATGTTAAAACTCCAGTGCAGTACTTGGGGGAATCATTGTATTCTCAAGATTAAAAGATTGGTTCAGATGAAGAAAGCCCTTAGGCCATTTGATCTCATCTTTCCAGAATACCAAGCCTGCAGTTTTACCAGCATAGCTGTTTTAGGATCTTGCTGTGTAGAAATTTACTGCCAAATTTGCCTTAATCCTTACTTTTGGCATTTCATGTTGGGAGGAATGCAGAGATTATATGTTTGTATGTGAATGCGGGAGCCAATTTGTACACAGCAATGTCCCACAAACAGCCATGAATGTGAATGATCGATTTTATTCAGGAGATTGTTAGCCAGAACACTGGGAGAAAATGTATTCTTGTTTTGAATAGTGCTGTGAATCTTTAACGTCCATCTGAACAAGTAGATGTATGGTATACAGATGTAATGTAGAAGTAATGTACTACACTTAACAACCATTAGTGGTTAGAGCACTCGTCTCGCAAGCGAAAGACCTGGGTTTGATTCTCAGCAGGGCGAAACGTTGGGCAAGTTTCCTTGCTCCACACCCCTCTGTTTACTGAGCAGTAAGTAGGTACTGGTTGTTAGTCGATTGGTGGATCTCTTTTCCGGGGGTAATAATTTCTTAAAAATAAATTGGTCACTCAGTCCACGACTGTTTGTGGGACACTGCTGTGTACAATTTGCTGCTGCATTTCGCCCACAAAATACACAGTCAATTTACTTTACAGTATATTCTGTGAAGCGCTTTGAGACGTCTTGAAGACACGATAAGGTACTAAATCAAATGCAAGGATTAATATTATTATTAACTACAAAGTGTTATAGGCACTACATTACAAGTGTGGAATATCTTCATGCTTTCCTCTCTCCCTTTTTTCAAGGCCTGTCTGTAAACCTTCCTTTTCGACCGTGCTTACGGTCACCTCCCCCCCCCCGGCTCAGAGTCAGGCTTTGCCACTGTTAAATGCTCTGACGCTACCCTGTGTGGAGGACGCTATGTAAGTGCAAGTTGCTGAAGTTGTTGTTGCTTTGGCACCAGCTATCTTTTTGTTGTGTGTATTATAATGAGATTCATCATGAGTGGGTAAAATAAGCATGATTGCTCAGTCTAGATTAATTTTCAGTGGACATGAGGCAACAATAAATGAAGGTGCTGTGTTCATGTATGATAAATGAATTGTAATGTGTTACTTCTATTCTACCTTCTATTCAACCCCCAACTTGGGTCCGAAACTGTCTGTCCAGCACCTTGGGACGTCCTCCTGACGTGAAAAGCGCTCTACAAATGTAATTTTGTTGTTGTTGTTGTACCTGGTACATTATCCTACCTGGCAGCAAATTTACTATAAGCCTGTTCTGTACCTACATTGATCAGCAGACTGGTCTGGCACATTCAGAGACACAGCATGATTAATGCTAAGTAATGGAAACTCAAGCTGCCAAAACCTTCAGATTAACTGCTAGGGTAACCAGTGACAGGGAACAGTTAGGAATGTACAGGACTGGAAAAGACCATAGCAGCCCATCTGGCCAATCACAAAGCACGTTGGCACATTATTGCCATTTAGTTATAAGAATTAAGTCATGCAAGAGAGGGTTTATCGAAAGGCCTTTCAATTTTCTCTTCAATTTTCTTCCTCCTATTCTGCATAAAACACTTACAGATTAGAGATGAAGTAAAGTTCCCTCTGCAACATGGTAAATATCTACCTCAGCTCTAAGGTGATATCAATAGTCCAATCTCATTAATTTCCATCTCTGGCCACCATCCCAACCAATAATGAACAGCTCCAACAGGGCATGTCTTGGCAAAGGCAAGCAGCAACCCAACTGCGCTCTTGATGGAGAGCAGGGACTGGTCTGACATGTCTCATGAAAGAAAAATAAAGAGAAGACTGCAAAGTTTTGCACTGAATAGTGGTAGATCCTTGCATTTTGATATAGCGCTTTTCACGTCTTCTAGACGTCTCAAAGAGCTTCACAGAATAGACTGTAAAGTGAATTGACTGTATATTTGAAACGTAGATGTGCTTGTTAAGTAGATGCTTATTAAGTAAATATACATGTAAATCTACATGTGAAGTACATTTACCTGAATTATGTGAGTGTGTGTAAGGTGTTTTCTGCTAAAATTAGTGCTTGTGGTTAAAATGGTGTTGCTGTAGTCGCACCTGTGGCTAGTCAGCGATTTCTATTGGTCAACACTGCCCTGAAGTACTGCACCGGCACCCTTGCTGGCTGGAATGTTTGCCTGAGGGGGACAATAAAGGGAACATTTTGTTCACACTGAAAGGGGGTGATAGTGTTCCCATTAAAGGAACTGTACTGTATTGTACTTTCTAAGTAACCAGATTATACTAGGATTGCATTGTACTGCATAACACTGCGGTAAAGTGACTAAGAACAGAAACCCGGCAACATTTGCAATTCAGCAGCTGTTTTTCCTCCCTGTTAACTGAAAATGTTTTGTAAGGAATTCTTAAGACTCGTTCCCAGCTGTGAACAATGTGGTTGCTGAATAAGTACTTTTTCTCCTATTCTGACCGAATCAGAATGAATTTCCACCAGCAACTCAACTGGACGTTGATGAACTCTTTCTGTGTGGAGTTAGTTCTGCTGAGCAATGATTTGTGGTCACTTTTCCTTAACTCTGTCTTGGGTGGAAGCCAGGGCTAGTTGTTTCAGTAGTTTTTGGTCATACTTTGGCAGGGCTAGGATTATTGTCCATCCTTAGTTGTCCTGAGAAGGTGGCGATTGGTCTTGTCCTCTAACTCACTAAGCTCCGTGAGTTGATAATGCCCATCCTCACCTGGCTTCACTGGCTTCCCATCCACCAGAAGTTTGAGTTCAAAATCATCGTCCTCACCTTTAAAGCCCTCCATGGTCTTGCTCCTCAATACCTCTGTGATCCACAAAAACATTACCACTCCATCTGCTCGGCGGGCACTGGCCAGCTCCACATCCCCTGCCCTTCCCACCCCAGCATCGCCGGTCAGACCTTCAGCCTTTCTGCCCCTACACAGAACTCCATCCCAGAGCCCCTGTATCTGCCCCCCCACCCCACCTGCCTCCTTCAAGGCCCGTCTCAAGACCTTCCTCTTTGATTGTGCCTTCAGTCATCTTCCTACCTCCACCCCCCCTTGACCTCCACCCCTCTTGACTCCAACCCTCAGTTTGGGTACACTATCCAGCACGTGGGACATCCTCCTGACATGAAAGGCACTATATGAATACAATTTGTTGTTGTTATGGTTAAACCACTCTTTAAACCTTAACCAGAGTCCACTGTAGTTTTGCACTCTGAATGGGTTTAACCATGTAAAGGTTGGAGCAGCAATTCTGTGGCAGCACAAAAACGGAAAGTTGTGAAAAGCTCTTTCTGCTGGGAAAGGATTGCTTGAATTTGAGGAGGAGCAAAAAGAGAGGTTCGGAAGAACCCCAATTAGAATTCACGAGGATTAAATTATGGGATTATTTGTTTGGGGTTTGAGCAGAGTCAATTGGGGCATTTAACACAGAATTGGATAAGCAGTAACTGAAGAGGAAGAAAATTAGTAATTACAGGGAAAGAGAGGTTTGTGGGGGTGGGTGTAGGTTCTGAGTGAGAGCTGTGGCCAATAGCCAAGCCAAGTCTGAGCAAAGCAGGATCAAGTCTGAGTGGGGTAGAGTGAGGAAACTTGCAGCAATGTAACACACTTTCTGCTACCCAACTTGGCTCAGTTGACACAACTTATGCTGTTGAATCAGAAGATTGTGGGATCAAGCCCCATATCAGAATATGAGCTCACAGTTGACACTCCAATACAATATGCTAGGGCAACGGTCCTTTGTCAAAAGTGCCATCCTTCTGATGAGACCTTGAGCCGAGGTCCCATTTGTTTGTTCAGGTGGACGTTAAAAATTGCATGACATCATTCAAAAAGAGAAGAGTGTTTTTCCCAGTGTCCTGGCCAACACAGCTTCAGAAAAATTGGCCATTCATTTCATGAACAGATTTGTTTGGCGTTACTGTGTTCAATTTGGCTGATGTGTTTGCCCACCAATGCACAATCACAGCACATGAGAGCAATAACCCATGAAGCGTTTTGAGAAATTTGGTATTTAGGCGCTGTATCAAATGCAAGGAATATTATTATTATTATTTGCTTCAAAAATATATGGCAGACACTTGAATAATGCAGGTTATGTTTTAAAAAATGTTTTAGCATTTTTATGCACCATTTAGTACAGACTCAGAAAGCTTTATGTCTTCAGATGCCAGACAGCCATAAAAAGCAACACTAATGCTCAGTGGCAACAGCCAGAAAGTTTCAAATACCAGTTTTCACAGAGGCCACACTCTGTCCAGTTTTACGGTGATTGATGTTGTTGTTATTATTTTTGTTCCTTCGGCTAAATTTGCCTTCCAGGAATCCCTGTGTTGCCAAGATAACTATTCCATGATTCAATTGGCACAACAAAAACCCTGAGAGGTTTGAGTAACAGGATGGATATGAGAACCATCCCACATATTGTTGTTTAAACAGGCACTGCCATTGACACCTCCCTGCAACAAAGCCAGCACAGCTATGCACCACATTCACTCACCATGTGAGGAAATCTCTTCTAGCGTGTCGCTTTTTGGCCTGAACTCCATTTTACTTTGTTAAAAGATTATGAAAGATCTATGAGTGTACTGGCTCTTCAACAATGTTAAGAAACTTTAAGGAATGTCATAAGAAGAGGCGGTGATCAAACCTTTTCCACCAGTTTTCGCCCACAAAATGCACAGGCAATCCAACAACAACAACAGCAACAACAACTTGGATTTATATAGCACCCTCCACGCCGGACGGTGTCTCAGAATGCTTCGATCCAATTTAGAGTATACCTTGTGACTCACTTTGAGACATCTAGATGACGTGATAGGGCGTCATAACAAATGCAAGGATTTTTTTAATATGATAATACAATGTGGCAAATCTTTTAATCCTATTTCACTGCCTTTCACCCAGACACCTTAATACCGTTACTTCCTATGTGTCAATCTTAACAAACACCCCAATCAACTTTTCAGCCTTTTGGGCGGTGAATTCCACTTGGGCTAGTGTTGACGGGGAATTTCTGAGATGAGAGCTATGGTTGTGCACGAACATTTAGAATATATATTTTTAATAAACTAAACCTAAATTGCCATGCAGTCATGCACACCATGCTGGTTCTATTCTATTTTGATGCCAACCTGACACTTGGGGTTCTATTCTATTCTGAAGCCAACCTGATACTTGGATTTCTCCCCACATCCAATCCCTCACCAGGATGTCCTTCCTTCACCTCCGCTACATTGGCTACATCTTCCCCCCCCCATCTCACACCTAATGTCACTGAAACTCTGATTCATGCCCTTATAACAAACATCCCACTTAGATTTTTCCAACACTCTGATCTCTCTGTGGTTCTACCATTTGCAAGCTATAACTTTTTCCAAAATTCAGCCACTGCATCCTTACCCACACCAAATCCACATCCCCATCAACATTCTTCACTGTCTCCCAGCAGATAGACTTTGAAGAGCCTCACCCTCACTTATAAATCCATTCATGCCCTAATATCTTCTTGTCTCTCCAATCTTCCCCTACCGCATTCTTCCACTCCTCCACTTGCTTCTTCCACTCTGGAAACTCAGGCTTGCTGCATGCCTACTTTTTTGAATGTGCCTACGGCCAGTTCCCTATACCCCGCCAACCCCCACTCTCGTCCTTACTCAGCATCTAACCCCATACCTATAAAGTGCTATAAGACATTACCCTATGTGAAGGACACTATACAAAAGCAGATTGTTGTTGTAGTTGCTACACCACTTCTCATCCCATGGACATAGGCTTAAGTCTGATTTTCTTTACTGGTTATGCCAGGACTCCAATGCCACAGCGTCGGGCCCATTCCATTCTTAAATACATCCTTAATTTGGGAGTTGGTTTCTTGTGAGTCAGAAAACTGACTTCAAAGTT
Organism: Callorhinchus milii; assembly: GCF_018977255.1. NCBI lineage: Eukaryota > Metazoa > Chordata > Chondrichthyes > Chimaeriformes > Callorhinchidae > Callorhinchus > Callorhinchus milii. Next base: position 84,725,773 of record NW_024704744.1, read on the forward strand.
CAGATTGAATTCAACAATATTCCAAATTCTGGACACTTTGAAATGTTATGTGAATAGATAAATCTAGACCCAGGTGGAATTCCTTCCCATTGATGTTTTATAATAACTGCTATGACTTTGGTTGGAATTGTCAGAATTCTGAACAGGTTCTGCTTCGGGTGACTGGAAGTACAATGTACATGTTACTGCAAACTCTGAGAATGGATTGAATTGTAGCTGTGTTTCTTGATTAAGAAATGCTATAAACTAGACCGGAATAAATTGTTCTTACTATTCGGTCGTGGAGACAATCTATCTTGAGGCAATGGTCTGTCCCTAATGAAAACCAAATGGTGCGCGGGGGAGTCAGAACGGGAAGCAGCTTGCCAATGTTACTGCTGTTCAGAAAACCAAAGCTGGGATGTAACATACCATGAGCAGAGTACAAAGGATACTGTAAATGGCAGAGTCTAAGGTCCACAACAAATATCTGATGGTCACTCTGGACGAGTGATTTACTGCTAAATATCCCGTGTCTGGTTCGTTGCTGTAGCTGAGTGTCCATAGGGTTGTGATTGTCAGTCCTGTGGAATGTACAGAGAATGTGCCAAATAAAATAATTTCCTTCAGAGTACGTAAAGCTTTCCAGGGAACTTTTATTTTCAACTTGCATGCTTAAGTCAGCATGTACCCAATCAGCAGATGGCACCTTTCATTGCTTAAAATGCCAAATTACCCCATTTTTTATATATTACTGTTTCATAGTCTCTTATTTGTTGAAAAAAGTAAAGAATAAACACTCTGCAGTTAACAAGAAAAGGGCCCAGTAGCCTGAAATTTCCGTGGTTTTAGCCTCAAGACCATCGTCGTAACATTTCAGATTTGCACAGAATTTGGGGTAAATTCCTTTTCAGTTTTAATTTAAGAGAGAGTTATCCGCAGTTCTTAAACTGGTTCCTAGCTCTTTGCTCAATAAGGGCACATTGTTAATAGTATCCGTTGAGAGTCAGAGCATCAGAAACATTCAATGCTTTGCTCAGTACCAGTAACAGGCAGGAATCTTATGTTGAACGCTCATCACCGTGAAAGGCGTCTAAGGAAATACCCGCCCTTTTAAAGAGCCCTCCGGTATTTCCTGTCTGCTTATGGGCTTGTGCCCGAAGTGATTCTTTACCAGCAGTGACCACATCAATCATTATTGGCAACCTGCCCCCATTAGTGTTCTATGTGGGAGAAGATGAAAAACTTTAGCTGAACACGGTAGTCCGAGTCTGGGGCTAGTTTTAGGGTCTAGGTGTATTAATGGAATCAGCACCCAGGGAAAGGGTGACAGAATATGTTTGATCAAATGGCGACGAGTGAGGAATGTGAGAGTTTGTATTGGGGTGAACACTGCGAGGTTCGATGTGATGATTATGATCACCCATCAATCATCAAACACAACTGTTACCACAAGGTTGGTAATGGGCGCCATCTGCCACATGCAAAAGCCCAAATAATGGAGTTTTAAACTCGAGGATATCCTCGGGATTTTCTTGGGAGAATAATAATAATAATAATAATAATAATAATAATAATAATAATAATAATCCTTGCATTTGATATAGTGCTTTTCACATCGGGAGGATGTCCCAAAGCGCTTCACAGAACACACTGTAAAGTGAATTGACTGTATATTTGTGGGCGAACGCGGCAGCCAATTGCGCACAGCAATGTCCCACAAACAGTCGTAGATTGAAAATGACCAATTTATTATTGTGTTTGGTTTTGGAGGGATTATTATTAGGCGTGTGGAGTAAGGAAACTTGCCCAAGGTTTCGCCCTGCCTGGAATTGAACTTAGGTCTCTCGCTTGCAAAGCGAGTGCTCTAACCACTGAGCTACAGGACTCCACACAATCCAAACAATCCAAACATTAATCCAAACAAAGCTACCGACTGGATACATATGACAGACCAAGGCAGACAGTCAGAAACTTAGTTTAAATAATTCATTCAAGCAACAGTCCCACCTTCACAATGCAATTGAAGTGCGAATGTTAACAAAGAGCTCACAACCCGATAACATCTGTCTGTTCAGGTTTAATATCAAAGATCCTGTGACACTATTTGAAAAGAAAATGGAGTTTCTCCTAGTGTCTTGGTCAACAGTCCCTCAGAGAGAGAAAAAAANGTCTTTCACTTCATGGCTGTTTGTGGGACATTGTTTGTGCAAATTGGCTTTTGCATTCACCTGCAAATACACAATCATTACACTTCACAGTAATTTCTGTAAAGTGCTTAGAGAAGCCCTCCCGACATGAAAGGCTTATTTTAACTGTGAGGTTATTATTAAATATTTTGCCAAAAAACACTTGAACCTGCAGTTTTCTAATCTAGCATTGAAGACATAACGAAATGAGCCAGAAACTCAAGTGTACCAGTAGAAATGTTTAGCGTTTCTTGTAATTGTGAATTTCCTTTCTCTCGGTGGCTTTTACTGAACTTCACAAGATGTTCTCCTGCCATCGCTGGGAGCGGGAGAACATTGTTTGTTTGAGATCAAGTGGGCCAAAGGGACATCTTCATCCAAATTCCTCATCATCTTGTGATGTTCTGAATAGTTGTACAGTTTCGAGCAGGTTTAAATGTCAGTGCCAGACTGAAATATTTAAAATAAAACCAATTAAATGTGAAAGGTGTTGGAGAGAAAATTGCACTTTGTGATGTGATGTTTGTGACTTATGATAATTATCACATCACATACACTGTTTATTTCCTCTATGACTCCCATAAACTCAGGACTGAATTGAAGGCTAATACATTTGAGTGGAATAATATCAGAATAACAGTGAAAGGGACAGACACAGATTAGCTCTGATTCTGTCCTGTAGCTGGATCACTAAGAGGATTTTTACAAATCGACAGAACAGTATTTTATTGCTATAAACCAGTTCAGAAACTATATCAAGAGTATTGATTCAGAAACTAAAGTAACAAAATGCTGCATTAATCTTTCAAGATTTTCACATATTTTCATTGAAAAATAATTATGTAAAGCCCTCCTGCAGGGCACTTAACTCCTTATACATTGATAGATAAAACAGTGTTTTGTGCTCATTCATTGCTTCCTGCGCTTAGTCTTAAATAGGGCATTCATTCATGTATTGATGAATCAACCAGATCCATTCTTTTTCTGTAATCCTCTTTCTCATTCCCTTCATGCTGATGCCAAGGAGACAGATTTGAAAGCTTTTTTTATTTCTCACTCAGTATCCTGTCTCAGACATTGAAGGCTGATTCAATTGTCTCCAGTGAAATGCACTTCACTCACCAATTTGTTGGTGTTTAAAGTTCTTCAGACTGATTCCTACCTAGCACATGGAAATTCCGATGAACGATACATTAATTAGCATCATTGACAATTATGATTAATTATAATTCTTGCATTTTATGCAACAGTAAAAATTCTGAAGAGTGTTAGAATGAAAATTGCATTGGAGGCTGATATCACCAAAGGCAAAGCTAGCTCTTTTTTTCCAATTGTACTTAGAACAAGCGGTTCACAGGTCAATGTGTAGTCAAATGTGTCATCATAACACAGCCAAGTCCTACAAACAGCCATGATGTGAATGACTAATTTACAAAGGTTTACAAAGGATGTACAGCATGGAAACAGGCCACTCAGCCCAACCTGCCTGTGCCAGTGTTTATATTCCACGTGAGTCTTCAACCCACTCCTTACTTCCTCCCACACCCCTCTATTCTGTTCTTCCAATTTATTTGGAGATTTATTAGTTAGGACATTGGGAGAAACTTTTCAAATAGTGTCATGGGATATTTAGTTTACACATTATTGAAAAGTTTCGTCAAGACAGTTAATATCCCCAGATCTCTTTTCCCTTACAAAAAAATAATAATAATTTGGTCACTCAATCCACGACTGTTTGTGGGACACTACTGTGCACAATTGGCTGCAACGTTTTGTCCACAAAATATGCAGTCAATTCACTTTACAGTATATTCTGTGAAGCGTTTTGAGACCTCTCGAAGACATGATAAGGCATTATAGCAAATGCAAGGATTATTATTATTATTATTAATTCCTATAGATTGCCCTGTTATGTTATTTTTTACCTCCCCTCCCCATCCCCCTCCCCCTGGCCTACCACCCCCAACTTCAGAATGATCACTGCGAATGAAGCTGTCCATTTATGTACTGCATGTTTATCCACACAATTTCTCATGAAGACGATGCTTCTTTAATTTCCATACAAAGCCATTGGATAACCATAAACAAAACAGAGACCCTGGGAATCCACAGCAGGTCAATAAGCATCCGAAAGAGAGTAATAGGTTAACGTTCTGAGCGTGGAGCCAGGTCTGAAATGTTGACCCGCATCTCTCTCTGGGACGCCAATTGACATGCTGTGGAGTTTCAGCATTTCTCGTGCGGGTTTCTGATTCCCAACATCTGCGTTTATTTCCAACCATTTGTAACTACAATTGTGTGCACGTTTGTGTGTGTTGGGTATAAAGAAGGGGGGGAATAGAAAGAGACAACAGTGAAAGCCCGGTGCTTTGTTCTGCACCAAGCTGTCCTGACAAAAGAAATATGTTGCCAAAATGTGAAGGTATTTGACCTCTTTAATTATAGTTTTTGACAAGGTCAGTACTGACCTGTTTCTGCCACACAGGATCACATCTGTCTTTTATAAAGTCTGACACTGGGAGAAGACCTCTGAGATGTTAAGACACTGCTGCAGGCAGCAATCTAACGTATATACCATCAGCATAGGCACCTTCATTATTTCTAAGGTCTTCTGACCCTGATGGAAGAGATCCTTAGATGCTCTCGGTTTACATTGACAGTGGAGAAAATCCTACGTAAAACAAGACATGCTTTATCCTGCTTAATAATCTGATCTTCATTTCATGACCTTGGGCTCAAAATAATATTATTCTGTAAGATCATTTTGTTGTGAAATTTAAGATTGAGTAGAATTGTGGAAAATTCGTAAATTCCGTCGTAATTTGGAATTTTTATGGAATTTAGCTCTTAAAAGATTCTTCTTGCACATTATGGCTAAACCTAACAATTTTTCATAAAGCTGTGTGACTATAAACTTTAAAACAAAATGGACTAACAGAGTAAATCTGAGTGGAAGTTCCGGCCTCATCATCAGCTGTTCTAGGAATTAGAGTTTTTGAAATTCAGACAACACTGGGATGTAATCGATTCCATTGGAGGTCGGGCCTTGAGCCTCTCTGCTCCCATCCTTTGGAACTCCATCTCAGTCCCTTCGCTTTACTCCCTCCCTTGCCTCCTTCAAGGCACAACTCAAGACTCTCCTCTTCAACCGCGTCTTCGGTCACCCTCCTACCCTTACCCTGCCTGCCCTTCACCCCTCCCAATCCCGAACCCCAGCTCAGGTCCAAATCCCTGACTATCCAACGCCTTGTGAGGTCCTCCCACTGTGAAAGGCGCTATACAAATGTATTTGTTGTTGATTGCGAACCTCACAGGATCACAAGATTTGTTTAGATGAAGAAGGCCTTACTGCCCATTTGATCTCATCCTTCCAGAATACACTCTTGCAGTGAAGAGACATTTTGCATAATGTTGGGATATGTTCAAGGAAGAATGAGTAGTCTACAGTCAGAATTAACCTTAGTTTTCCCAGAGCCTTTCCCTCTTAACCTGTAGTTATCCAAGAGTTCCACAGGACACGCAATGAACACATGTAATCTGCAGGTTAGGATTAGACATTGGAAATTATTGCTCATGCCCTCAAGCGTAGGCTGAGGTCAATTTAGCTGTATTTCTTAATGGATTTCTTAATTAAGAAATCCTAGTAGGTGCTCTTTCCAATAACTGGAAGTTTGTCATGCACATTGCTCTGACTTGAGGGAACCCTGCTCCTGACAGAATCAATACACAGTCAATTCACTTTACAGTATATTCTGTGAAGTGCTTTGAGATGTCTCATCAATGTGATAAGGCGCTATATCAAATACAAGGATTATTATTATTATTTAAACTGGACCCTCGTGGCATGTGTGCTGAATCACATATACATTTGCGTCATCCAAATATTGTTACCATAACTCTGTCTGTCCAGCGCCTTGGGATTCCTCCCGACGTGAAAGGTGCTATGCAAATTTAATTTTGTTGTTGTTGTTAATCATGTTATTGCCATCGTTACGTGTCAAGCTAGCCTAGAAATCAGAAGGTTGTGAGTTCAAGACCCATGTCATGACTTTGAGATTATAATCTCATTGCATACTCCAATACAGTGTTGGAGGTGTGCTGCATTGTTGGAGGTCCTGTCCTTTGGATGAGGCATCAAAGGTTCCACGGTTCTATTCAAAAAGAGAAGGGAATTTCTTCTGGTGTTCTGGCCCCAAATCCCCTCAGATAAAATTAATCATTCACTTCATAGCTGTTTGTGGTACAATCGCTGTGCGCTAAATATTTCCCGTGTTCACCTGCAAAATACTGTAGTCACATCACTTAACAGTAAATCCTGTGAAGTATTTTGAGAAGTTTTGCTGACATGATAAGGAGATAATATTAAATGTAAGGATTAATTGTTATTAGTTCAACTACTTGCATTTATATAGTTCTCTTCGCACAGGGTATCATTTCGGATTAAAGTTCAGACCGATAGTTCAGAACTGGCTTTTTGCATTTCATAGTGTATTCTTTTGTGACAATCGTCACAAGAAATGGGATGAAACAACAACAACAACAACAACAACAACAAGATTCCATTTATAAAGCGCCTTTCACGTCAGGAGGACGTCCCAGTTTTTAACTCAGTGGATGAAACGCAACAGTTTTTAACTCAGTGGATGAAATTTTTTCTTGGTTGTATCTTCTTTGTTTCTTTTTTTCCAAAGATACCTTTAGACCTGTATTTCTTCAATGAGGAGTTCCATCTCTCTGTGAAAAGCACATGCTGGGAGTATTCACTGTTTCATAGGCATTTTCTTTTGTCTGTGGTTTACAAATGTGCGTTGAGTGCTTTAAATAGGACCAGGCATTGTTAGCTTGCTATTAAAATAAGTGACACCTTTCCATTTTCATTCAAGGCTACATTTTAACCTCTACATGTATTTTGCGTGTTCTGCACTTCTCCATTCTGCTTTTGGTGGCATGCGCATATGCATTCGTATGTGCAAATTTTACTTGCAAATGCAAGTCTAATGTTGCTTTTATATTATTATTCTGCTAAAGCTAGATGCAATTCTGGGCCACTAATCTAGTCCTCCGCCCAGCTGAAAAGTGCAAATGTGTAGCTATGTGCAAATGTGTAGCTACAGCAGGATCAGGCAAATTAGAATATTGAGATACAGTTTGTGGTATTTGCTAAGAGAGGGAGGCATTGGGTTGGAAAGTGCTTATGTAAATCTTCCCGCAGGCCTGGCATTGGGGTTGTCGATAGCATCCAAAGTATGAAAAGGTTGGTGGATTCCGGTGTGTCTTCAGATTTGCAGACACAATGTTTCAACATCAAATATAGAAACACATAGCCTGAATACACCATATGAACACAGGTCATTTGGCCCAACTAGTCCATGCTGGGGATAATACTCCACATGAGTCTCCATGCTTCCTGCAACCCCTTCCCACTATCCCCCACCCATGCCCTCTCTATTCCCTTCCCCCTCAAGCGTGCATTGAGTTTCTGCTCAATGATCCAATTCAGAGTTAGCACCGGAAGACAAAAAGGGGAGATTGGAAGATTATTTTGTTATTATTTTGGGTTATCAGTTAGCTGCCGCGTTTCGCCCACAAAATACACAGTCAATTCACTTTACAGTATATTCTGTGAAGTGCTTTGAGACATCTCAACGATGTGACAAGTTGCTATATCAAATGCAAGGATTATTATTATTATTGTCTAACTTTGAGTTGCCTTAATACAATTGTCAATGGTTATGCTGAGCTGAAGCTCAGGAGGGCTGGGGACAGGTAGGTCTCCTACTGATACCTAAATGCTGAATCTCCTAACTGTGACAGCTTGGCTTAGTTAGTCTTGCTCTGGATCAGAAGGTTGAGTGTTTGAGCCCAAAAAGGGGACGTTAGATTGTAATCTAAAATGACACTCTAGTACATTGCTGGGAGCATTGCATTGACAAAAGTGCCATTTTTCAGGTGAGACGTTAAAACAATTGTGCAAATTGTGGGAAAATAAATAAATTCAGTCTTAATTTGGAAGCTGTTTTTTGTTGCTCTTGAAAAAGAATTGGCTTCCAAGAGAATATTTTCAATTTAAGAATTTTCCATAATTCATGGCAATCTTACAATTGAAGACTATATGGTCTTACAGGCAGAGACTGAGTGGAATTTCAGGCCTCAAGCGATGGTAAAACGCAATCATTCCCTAATAGTAACTTTAGCAAAAAAGCCCTTATTTAATCTAAGTGGATCCAATGCTGTAATTGCAAATGCTTCATATAGCGGTTTTGAAAAGGTCAGTATTATGTGCAGTGATTCAGCATGCAGTCTTGGCTATTTCTGGCCCAAGTTCAAAATATTTTATTCCCTAACTGTCTATTGGGTTTGCCTACGAAACGAACAGTCACTAAAATCTGCAGCAAATCCTGTGGAGCACATTGAGACGTTTTGATGACATAATAAGGTGCTGTATCATGTGCAATGGTTACTATTATTATTATTGTTGTTATTATTATTATCTACTCCATCACACAAAGTTGAAAATTGTTTATCCAAGATAAAAAAAAGCTTAATGTTGGAATTGGGTAGTCTTTGGTTTGAAAATCAGCATTACCCATCTGCCCATCCCTCATCCATCTCCGCACATCCGGAAAATGTTATCTAAAATCTGTGATGTTTGAAAATTGCATTCCCTGCGTTAAAGGAGATTTCTGGGTTATGAACTCAAATAGCAAGCAGCAAAACCCAGGTCAGCAAAGTCCGAATGAAGGGCCGGTGATCAAAATGGTTGGTCAGTCTTTTGTGTTTAAACTTTGCCGTGCGGGCTTCACTCTTCGCCGATTTTGCAGATGTCGTCCACACTTCGCAATCCGAAATTTGCAAACTGGATACTGCAACTAATGCAGTTAATTCCGTTTACCAGGCTGGCACTTCAGACCCCACTAACCCACATTTCAATGGACCACAAATCCATGTCAAGAATGAAGCGCTCTGAGATGCTGTCCGGCGTGGAGGGCGCTATATAAATCCAAGTTGTTGTTGTTGTTGAATTGAAACATCCAATGTCACATGCTTCCATAATAGTCTTGGAATAGACCCTTCTTTGAATTGACGTTTTCTTTTTAAGCAGATTGGTTTGCGTTGCACTTTATCATGCTGTAAGTCCCATGAGTTCAATTAAGCTCTTAAAGATTTAAAAGTCTCTTGAGTATTTTTTGGAAGGCGATTGGTTTTAATTTCATGGAAACTGTGACATATAGCACACACACTACCCTTCCAGTTCTTTCCTCCAAATTATCTCCTTTTACTGCTCCAGAGCTGAAACCATTTCTTTTTCCTCTTCGTTTCTAGCATTCCCTTAACTTCCTTCCTGGAACTCAAGAAAACAGAGAACGAACCCCAAAATATTCTAACTGTACATTATCTGCTGAAATAGCTGTCCTCTCCCTCTCTTTAAGTAAACATATCTTTTTAACTTCCCTTACTGCAATGCATTGTTTCCATGTGGTGAGTTCTGTGTGGAAGGTTTGCCAAATTCACTAAAAGTGAGTAGATGTCTTTAACAGAAAAAACAGGAAACTTGGAATCAAAGTTATAGAATCCTGGTAATCTATATTCAAGGGGTCTGTCTTTCCACACAGGTATTGATGGTGAAACATGTCTCCCCTCACCAGTGGAAACTATTCACTGCTTTTGACTGTATTTTAGGTAGACGTGATAATTAATACTGACGATATTATCAAATGCTGCAATTTTGAGTCCGTTGTTTTTAAGTTTAACTTCATGAACACTATATGGGAATGGGAGGAGTGGGACTATGATAGCTGGATTTCCAGATTTGGAAATTTTCAGATTTCCAGCACCTACTGTATTTTGCGTTTTGCTATGATAGCTGGAGATGTGTCTTAATCACTGCTTCTCAGTGAATGATTAAGCGTTCTTCTTTAGCAAGAATTACATAAACAATACGTCAGAGGGACAGCCCAACTAGTCTGTGTCGGTGTTTATACTCTACATGAGCCTCCGCCCCATTGTCAGTGAAATGACTGGGCAAGTTTCATGGTGCAAGAGAGAGGGTTAATTAAAGTTTGAGCTGAGGGATTGGCCTTTCGGTGACTGTATCTCAAACTTAACTAATGTTTCCATAGTATAATTAAACTGAAAGTTAGTTTTATGGAAACTGTAAATTTCTCCACTGTGTATAAAGTTTGCTTATAACAATCTGAGATGTTATCCTGCGTGAAGGACGCTATGCGCATGTGGTTTGGTTTCAGTACCTAGAACACCCTGCTTCCTTCCCACCCTAAAACCACTTTGGCTTTGGGTCCCATTTAAATATGTTTAGGTTTATTATAATGGGGATTTTATAATGGGGATCTTTCTGTAATGTCTCAGAATCACAAATCATTGCAGTGACTAAGAACCCACTCACTTTTACCTGAAAGAGAATTTTGTCTTTAAATTTAATATCATAAAGAAGTATGGTAATTTCTTAAGATAATAATACTCCTTGCATTTGATATAGCACCTTCACACATCTTTGAGAGGTCTCAAAGTGCTTCACAGAATATACTGTAAAGTGAATTGAATATATATTTTGTGGACGAAATGTGGCAGCCAATTGCACACAGCAGTGTCCCACAAGCAATCCTGGAATGAGTGATCAATTTATTTTAATCTATAAGCCAGTTTCACTTTATGAAGTGCTGAGTATAAAATCAGCTTCCAAATTAAAACCGAGTTTAAGAATTTTCCACAACTCTGAGCAATCTTAAATTTTGAGGCAAAATGATCTTATGGATGAAGATGAAACAGAATTTCAAGCCTTACTCATGTACTGGCTTGTACAAATAAGTAACTGGAAACAAAGGAGGATGGTATTTGCTGAACAAATTGCTTGCCATAGTGTGGAAAATAATTAACCACAATTTGTTGACTGCATAACTACATGGCTGAGAATTGCTCATAAGTAAATAATGTGATACATCATGTTAGTTAAGCGGATAGCCACAGTTTCAGAACAAAGGGCTTAACCACACCATCATGTTCTGAAAAACATGACCTTATCAGATGATCAATATGAGGCTCACATATTGAAGAGGGATTGGGACTTTATCAAAGATTCTCGTAAGATACAGCAACAGATTTCTGAATACTAATGCTGAATCAAATCTGCCACTGTAGCAGACAATTTTATACTGGAAACATTACAGAGTAAACAGAGTTTGTCTCAATGTCGTGATCAACAATCCTCCAGATAAATTGTTCATTCATTCCATGGCTGTTTGTGGGACATTGCTTTATGCAAATTAGCAGTCAGGTTTACTAACAAAAATGTCACTACACATGACAGCTATTATTTATGAAAAGTTTTGAGATAATAATAATAATCCTTGTTTTTGATAAACCGCCTTATCACATCTTTGAGACATCTCAGAGCGCTTCACAGGATATACGGTAAAGAAAGTTCGACATTACAGGCCCTATATCAAATGTACCGGTTATTGTTATTATTATTACTTTGAGTTTCAGTGCTGTCACTCTAAATACACTAGAGCCCCATTATTACGTGTAGTTGGGAAACCATAAAATTCCAAATGTTGTAATGGAGTACGATCACCGGTCAGCAGCTCCTCATTCACTGGTCAGGTTTATCTGCTAAACATTGGACAGCTTCAGACTTTCTGTTGGTAAGTAAATGTCGGGGCCCATACCCAATCGTGCTATAAGTTTGCCCAAATTATAACATAGCATGTTATAATGGGGTTTCATTGTATTTTCAAAGAAATTTTGCAGGCAGAGGAACGTTGGCCGGTATGGTTCAATGCTGCACCACTAAGTGTCTTTACCCACTAGGTGCTCATTCCCCAGTAAGCTATGGGTCCCTTATAGGAGGAAGTAACATAGGAGAATTTGCTGGGTGTGGAGGGAGCAGCCAGACGTCCTTCCAGATCCATAGGACCTTTGGGGTCAAGCGCATATTATTCTCTACTTGTCTCTATTTCACTGACCTTTGACGTTTTTAATGACCACCAAAGGTGGGTAAATGTACTGACAAGCCGGGAACAACCCCCATGATTTCAAAGTTGAAGCACTGAGACAGACCAGCAAAGCTTATTGCTTTGAAGCTTTGGTCTCCCTGATTTATTCCGTTTCTATTTCATGGGGCAGTTACTGTTATTTTCATTCCTCAGTAATGTGATAATTACCTCCATTATTAATGACCATAATTTTCAACCTGCCTGGACAGTTCTGTTGGCAGACACAACACTACTGACCCAAATCTGTACTTTGGTCTGTGCAATCACTTTGGACAATTTAAATGTTGTAATGGTCGTGGATAGCCTTTAAGCGTTGTAGTAGCTGTTCTCTTTGGCAGCTATGAGAGCGAACGCAGTGGCCAGTGGACAGTTATGCCTTCCGTGCAGTTTAATTCTGTACGTTTTCAATTATTATTTAATGGAAATTGTACAAAAACTGTCACTTAGTTGGTATGAGCAATAAGCAGGCCACAAATGGCGTCCATACATACTTGCATACCGAACCTCAATAGAAACTGGTACCAAACTTTAATAAAAAATCTTTTAAAAATATCAACTAATCCTATTTCCAGTGAGAACAAGGCTAAATTCCTAACATTAGAAGCATCCTGTTTTTTCTCGATTTCTCAAGAGCAATAATATCCTTGGCTTGGTTAAACAGATCTTTTAGAAAGAAACTTGCTAAATGGATCCCTCCTGTGCATTTATGTGATTGTAATGAAATTTAGGCCCATTGGAACGACACAAAGGGATATTGTATTAATGCTGCAGTAGGATATAAACTGTAAATCTATTCCTGCTCCCTGCCTGGTCATATGGTCATGAGAACGTGTGTAAGTGAAGAGAACTGAAACAGCAGGCTCTCTTTCCCTTTCTCTGGCTGAAACCGGGCCAACTCTTTCATTCTTGTCATGGCATGGTTTGGCGCAGTCCTGTGGCTGCTTCAATGAAAGGGCCAATTGTTGTGCGAAAAGTGCTTGTGTGTTTAAGTACAGGACATAACAACACAAGTATTAGTGAGAGTGAAACAGGTGGAGAGAGAGAGAGGGGTGAATAGAGAGCGAGAGAGAGCTCAGCCTGAACTGATAGACGTGTTATGTCATGCTAGGTTGAATGATAGACAACATGCTCTTTATGAGGGAAATCTCATTTGATATTAAGAGGCATTTCCCAATATATAGATGTTAAAAGAAGTTTCATGTTTATATTTCAGCAACACAGGCAAAGCATTATCTCCTGATCATATACGATGATAGTCCATTTGGTTTCTAGATTAACCCTATTATATACAGTAGGAAATATTCCAGATCAGCAAAGAAACAAAACCACTACTTGGAAACTCTTGCATAGATACCAGACCAGCAGATGCTGGAAATTATTTTCAATGCCTAACTTGGTGGATGGTTACGTTTTCTTGAGTCTGTTTGCAGTGGTCTTTTTTGTAAACACTGAGGTCAAATACCCACGATTCTCTTACTGGTAAACTTGTTATTCCACACTGCTAACAGGAAACCCTATTGTAAACCACAGAATAAAGAGTGAACCAGAATTACACGTGACACCCTAATGTGTTTTTCAAGGCCTGAAATTTCACCAAGTCTTTGCCTGTAAAAATCTTTTTTTTAATCTTAAAATGTAAATTTACACAGAATTATGGAAAATTCTTAAATTCAGTCTTAATTTGCAAGCTATTTCCCCAAAACAGGCTTCCGAATTAAAACTGTGTTTAAGAAGTGTCCACATTTGTATGCCATCTTAAATTGTATGATAAAATGTTTCATACCGGTTAAGACTAGGTGGTATTTCGGGACTTTGCTGTGCAAGTAAAGAGCAACCAAACTGAATGTCTTTAGAAATGACTGACCTCACTGCCCTCATGAAAGGCAGACCATCTGCAAAAGCATCCCGAGCTCCAGAAATTGATTGATACGCTTGCATTAAACAGGTCTTTATTTCCAATTAAGAACCAGATTTTTGAAGTGTTTTGTTTATTTTTAAACCGCTAACTATTTCCACATGGGACTCTGTTTGCCATCTTGAGCATAGCGAATGACTAATAGGCTCAGCAAAAGCACACAGTTAGCAGTCACTGTGCCTGTGGCTCTGCTCCCTTCACTAATAAGAACTAGTGGTACTCAGGTCGTGCATCAGATGTAAAGTGCCAACTTTAAAGACAATGGAGCTGTGACCCACAAATACTGTGCCCACAGATAACTTACAGTGACAACAAGTTTATATATGATAATAATCCTTGCTTTTGATATAGCGCCTTATCATGTTATTGAGACTTCTCAAAACGCTTCACAAAATATACTGTAAAGTGATTGACTGTATATTTTGTGGGCAAAACCCAGCAGCCTATTGCACAGCAGTGTCCCACAAATAGTTAGGGATTGAGTAACCAATTATTTTTGGACAAATTATTACCCCCAGAAAAGCAATCCGCCAACTGACTAACAACTGGGTTCTTACTTACTGCTAGGTAAACAGAGTGTGAGGAGTAAGGAAACTTGCTCAATGTTTCACCCTGCCAGAAATCGAACCCAGGTCTCTTACGTGCGAGGTGAGTGCTCTAACCACTGAGCTACAGGACTCCAGTTAAAGGGCCAATCGTTTACATTTTCATTGATTTGAACACATCTACAAAGCAATGTGGAGTTTTCCTTATGCTTATCCTTGTCTATAATATTCTCCTCTCCACACAAATTTACCACCCAAATTTAAATGTATTGACTACTGTTGTTTATGGGACATTGCTGGCATAGATTGGATGCAGTGTTTACCTGTATAACAGCATTTACTTCTGTTTCTAATCAAATCAAATAGATTTCGTAAAATGTTTATTAGAAATAAAGAGTGCTATATTAATTCAAATTATTATTTTCTTCATCAGCGTAATCTCAAAGTAGGTTGAAAGAGCAATTCTCAGTCTTCAATATATTTCTGTAAAATTCCTCACAATCACAGGAGGAAACGATCTTCGTTGCCATGAATGCAGTGGTTAGGATTCTTTTTTGTACAGAGGGTTGTTAGAATGTGGAATACCCTGCTGAATGCGATGGTCATGAAAAAACCCTTCTGGCTTTAAAGAGAGAACTGGATAGCTAAAAAGAAGTAATTTGCAGAGTTAGGGCAAAATGGGACTCAATGGATTGCTCTTTTAAAGAGCCGGCACTGACACAATGGGCTGAATGCCTTTTTCCTGTGCTCTAAATTTTGATGGTTCTATATCAAAAGAATCTTAAATCAATTCAGAGATAACGTCGAACAAACTATAACAGTATTTCAGTTTATTTTCTTTCGTTCCATTTCTCCCATGAAGTGATTTTCTCCTTTCCAGTCGTCCACCTTTGTTAAATTTTGAAGCAAGTTTTATTTTATGAAGGCCTTAGTAAGGGTATATAGTAAGGGGTCTTCTAAGTTATTGTTTTTATGTAATATTTATTTTCCAAGGTTTATCTGTCAACTAGGAGATAGAACTGCACTCGATCTACCCAGCTAAAAACTGGTGCAAGATCTCAAGGTCTATCAGTAAAATATTTACTTTTAGCTGAGGGAAGGGAAAAAGAGAGAAATTATTTCCTGGATGACCCTTGGAAAATAAATATTAAACAAGCAGCCACATTAGGACTTGTAATTGCCGAAACAAAAAACGCTCAGCTCAAAATAAGAAAAGGACACTGGGATCTGAAAAAGGAAGAAAGTACATAATAATAATAATGATATAGCGCTTTTCATGTCTTCTAGATGTCTCAAAGCGCTTCACAGAATATGCTATAAAGTGAATTAACTATAAAATTTGTGGGCGATATTTATATATTTATGATATATTTGTACCAGGAGGGTATGCTACTACCTAGTTAGGGGCTGATAGTTAATGCTGGCAGTAGTTAAGGATCATGCAAACTATACTAGTTCACTGTTTACAACTAAAATATTCTTTCTAGTCGGTGTTCTCAGAAGCTAAAGGAACAAGTCTCACCTGGGAAAGAACATGTGGACAGCTTAAGATGAGTTTGTGTAACAATAATAATCCTTGCATTTGGTATAGCGCCTTATCTCATTTTCGAGACATCTCAAAGCACTTCACAGAATATACTGTATGATTTGTGGGCGAAATGCAGCAACCAATTGCGCACAGAAGAGTCCCACAGACAGTCGTGCATTGAATGACCAATTTATTATCTTGAAGGGATTATTACCTCTGGAAAAGTGACTAACAACTGCGTTCCTACTTACTGCTGGGTAAACAGAGGTGTGTGGAGTAAGGAAACTTGCCCAATATTTCACCCTGCCCGGGAATCAAGCCCAGGTCCTCACGCTAGCAAGGCAAGTGCTCTAGCCACTAAGCTACAGGAATCCAATGGCAAGTCAGCTATGGGATATGGCGAGATTTGTTATCCATGTGCGCCAATGGTTGCAATGACTGACTGAATGCTCAACCTGATAGCCTGACCTAGACCCAACAAAGGTAGGCAAGCCGGAGTGCCAATCGAGAGTTGAATTCAAACTCATGGTACTGTGGCTGAAGGCCTAAAGATGCAATGTTTTCAAAATTATCTTTAGTGTCTCAAGCACTTTGGAATGGAAAATTATTCAGGGCCATGTCAGCAACCAGACTTCCTGGTCAGGTGCAGAGTGAGCTACACATAGTACAATGTTCCCCTTTGTCTCATTTCTAAGCAGTGTACTTTCACCCCAAGCCCAGGAGAGCATCAACATGATGCCAGCATGACAATGTGCATTTCCCAATCACACATTCTTACATACACTGTGCGAGTATTGTGTCTGTCAACAGAGTGAATGGGCACGAGATAGCCCCCAAATCATTTGCTTTATGGCTTTTTACAGGCGGCGCAGAAAGGAGGCTTTCATCCCACTTGCCCGCCTTGGAGTGAATCCAGGGAAGTGCTATAGCTCAGTGAACATTGCAATAAAAAATTATATCTGATCAAAACAAAAAAGTTATTTAAGGTGGAACTAAATTAAAATATAATGCCTTGATACCTTTCACTGCCTTTGATAATATGGGCTTTAACTTGCAGCAATTTTTTTAACAAGAGTCACTAATAGAACAAGGTCTGGAGATTGTTTGACTGCTGTTATTCAGTTAATCTTATATTATAATGATAAAAATAAGAAATATTGCATTTGATATTATGACATATCTTTGAATCACTTTCACTATTTCACTGGTAATTGCTGACAACTGAACAGACTGCAATTGTTAAGGTAAACACAACAGTTAATTTGAGCATAGCAAGTAACAGAAATAGCAATGAAGTGAATGATCAATTTTATCTGGAGGATTGTTGGCCAGGACACTGGGGGAAATTCCCTTCTCTTTCTGAGTAATGTCATGGGATCTTTAATGTCCACCTGATCAGGCAGATGGAATCTTGGTTTAATGCCTCATTCAAAAGGCAGCACCTTTGACAACTACATTAAAAGGTCAGTCAAGCCTGTGAACATGAAGTCCTAACTAGGGGCTTGAATCCACAACCTTCTGACTCTGAGGTGAAAATGCTACGATTAGAACCAATATTAATGGATTAAGAACATTTCAAATTCCTCCATGGTTCAATTGGTAAAGGCACATTTTTTCTCTTTTACTCTGACTTTTTCTCAGTTTCTCTTTCTTTGGAACTTATGTGGATCTGCAGTCATGTGGATAAATGGGTGCAGATGACTGACAGATGCACCACATTAATTTAGCCAATAAGGACTTCAATTAGCTAAGTTAGGGAAAAGCAAAAAAAATCAATTAGCAGTTAGTATGATGGGAAAATATAATGGGATAAATTTATGCCATTTCTTAATGGATTCAATTTGGTAATATCAATTATCTGAATATGTCTTAGTTCCTGGTCAAAGAACAACAATGATTTGTATTTAGATAGTGCCTTTCATGTCAGGAGGTGGTTCTCAATACATCTCACACAGCTGACTGGAAGCCTCAGCTGGGAGGGGTGGGTTTTTAAAGGGAGGGAGGGAGGCTGGGATGGAGCTCTGTGGAGTAGGAGGCAGAATGGCTGAAAGCTTGCTCATTGATGGTCGGGGTAAATCCAGGAGTGAATGTGAAGCAGGCTGAGTGGATGGGATGGTTGGGTTGCAGAGCTTTGATCAAAACAGCAGACTTCATCAACTAAAAATAGTATTCTGTCTTAACTCAGCCAGCAACCTGTAAACACAGCTTCTGAAGCTGACTAAAATGAAGTTGACTAAAATGTAGTCGTATCTCAGTCCCACCTGAACAAAGATGGCAGCTGATATGGTTCTCCAACAGAGCAAAACATTGTCCCAAAGCTACAAGGGTTGTTTTAAGCTGAAACCAATTGGTAATTATAAAGTGAAATTGGACTGTTTTAGAACAGATTCAAGGAGGAGAATCTGTTACAAAATGCCACAAAGCTTCACCCCAACAATCCAAATGTTCTCCCTAGGAAGCAGCCATGATGAGCTGAGAGTGCCTCGCAAACAGACACAGTCCACGGTGGTTAAGCAAAGTTTTATCTTTGATTAAGAGCCAACACGTAGTGACTTGTACTTGCCCGAGGGAAACAATCTCAAACGTAGTTGACAAAACAAACCTAGAGGGTTAAAGGAAGTCTGAGAATGGGGAGCCGGGAATTAAAATTCCACCCGCAGCTGTCCCTTTGACGACACCCCTCCTCCATTTCAGCTGCCATCAATGATCCTTTTCACGTCGCTTACGGAGCTGGGCTTTGTATCTGACATGGATTTGGCATTGCAAACCCAGGCCTGCACACTGAAATTCCAAGGCTGCTTGTCCCACAGTCAAAGGCTATCTGTTATCCTCTCAGGCTCTGAGCAACTTTTCCTAACAGTAAGCTTCCAGTTGCTTGTTTGCGTGCAAAAAAAAGGAATATACTTAACAGAAATATATATACACATATCCATTCTATGTATTTTGCCAAAGCAGCAGAAAAGAAGCTAACCTGTTATCATATGAACTTATGGCAAATATTCCCTCCTTTCAGATTGATGCCTTATTAAGGCAGCTTAGAAACGTGTGGTCCAAGTGGTTTGACCAATTATGACACATGTGCTAGTAAATCTCAGTCAAAAATATTAAAGGAAGCATTATGGTCTTTGTATAATCAGAGTGTGACTTTACAGTTACAAATTGCGATGTCTTGTGTCCTTTGCAGGCGTGTTTCCCTAGAGCTCTGAAAACACTTGTTCACCTGCCTGCAGGGAGATACGGCAATGTCTGCAGTTTAAGTGAAAACTTTCTCATAAGACCAGTTACAGCTCCTCTGTTACTGCTGCTGCTTCTGAGGCCGACTAATTCCAGGGACCCAGGATCAGGAATGGGCACAAAATTCCACCTGTAAGGCAGGTTTTGTCTCAAGGTTCAGGATCCCGTGGAATGGTATAGCACTATTAAATCCAGTCTTAATTTGGAATCCAGTTCTCAGTAGTTCTTATAAAAACTAGCTCTCAAATTTTATATTGAATTTTAGGAATTGAATTCCACAGTTCTACACATTCTTAAATTCGAATGCACATTCAAGAAGAATAGTATGAGAAGGTATAGGAAAACAGTAGGCAATTGGGACTTGAAAGGATAGGCTTCTTGGAGGAATGAACACCAATATGAACAATATAGAGCAACTGTTCGTTCTACATCAGCCTACCTTAGGGAGACATGAATAGAGGGTAAAAGGAGGGAAAGGTGTTCCAACAATACCAGCATGGACTAGTTGGACTGAATGACAGGTTTCTCTACAGTATCACTCCAGGTAGCAAGTTGCTTCTAGAGAAAGACTTGATCCGGAGACAAAGTGGCAATGTATAATAAGACAGTATAACTTAATACAATAGTTGGTCAATCAAAGTCCTGAAAGTACTTGCTCAATCCAATCTCATGGGTTGATCAATCCAAACCTTGAAAGATACTATTCGCCAAGAACTGAATGTGCAGAAAAGCCACGCCATTGATGAGCTGATCTCAGTGATAGAAATCCCCTTGACTTCAGGATAACTTTATGGAAAAGGCAAAGAACAAAACATTTAATTCCCATCCCTGACCTTTTTAACTGAAGTCAAAATAGTACTATTCACATTCCATTCCTTAATTATGAAACATAAATATAGTGCCCAAGCCTGACAGAAAAATGTTTGTAACTAGGCCGGACCTGTAGAAACAAACAGCAACCTGGGGAGAGGCTGCCTACAAAGAAGATGGCTAAAACTATACAGAATACGGGCCTGACTCAATAAGGTGTACACCGCGCAACACGCCTCAATAAATTTAGTGACTTCAGTAGGTGAGGCCCACAAAAACGCAGAGAACTACAGCTCTCCCATGGTCACGGTCAATCACCAAAACCACAACTCAAATGAAACAGAATTCTTTTTTGCTGTGAATTTAATTCATCTTGGTCTGACACAACCGCACACCGTGTTATTCACTCATAATTTAATCCAAAGGAATTCTTTCCCAGGAAAAGCATTCAGCTGTCTTAAGGCGTTTAATTATTTACTGTGCTGAGCAGACCCTGGGTTCTGACAAATCAGGCCAATTTCAAGTCTAGTTTTCATTTAATTTCTGTATGATAAGAATGTAGGACGTGGAGGGCAACCTATTGGCAATTTTAATCATTCTGAACACAGTTTAAAACAAACATTGAAATGGTTTTCAGATACTCTCATGGTAGAAAATGGGAGGAGTAGTTTTAAATCCATTTAACATGAAAATACTGACACTGCTCAGTGATTCTTAGTCAATCACTCTCCTGCACCCACCCCCTTCCGATCTTCATATTACATGCCTCTCTTAATCACATCACGTCCTCACAAGAGAGAGTTGTTTTTGTTTGTACTGGCAATTAATTCAATCACGTGTTTGCTCTGATCTTAGTGCCTTTCATTCTTATTGTCCACCAATTTTTCGCCTCCACTTGTATTCCCTTTTCCTTCAGTGTTTCCATCAACTGGGATGTGGTCACACGTTCACCAGGCAACCTCCAGTACCTTATCTAAGTGGTGGGAGGGCAGGGGCCTGGGAGAGGAAGGGGCAGTCAGTCAAGATTCCTACTTCAAGGCTCCAAATTCTACCTTGTCTTAGCTGGTGGGACCATTCTGTCTTAAAATGTGAGATTGTGCGGAATTGGGGAAATTTTTCAACTCAGCCTCAATTAATAATACTTAATAATACTTGCATTTGATATAGCACCTTACCATGTCTTTGAGATGTCTCAAAGCGCTTCAAAGGTTACACTGTAAAGTATAGTGATTGTGTTTTGTGAGCAAAACAATTGCACAGAGCAGTGTTCCACAAACAGTTGTGGATTGAGTGACTAACTTTTTTTTGAAGAGTTTATTACCCCCAGAAAAGCAATCCGCCAATCGACTAACAATCGGGTTCCTACTTACTGCTAGGTAAACAGAGGCTGGATGCCAATTCTTTTTTAATGAACTGCAGAAAACCAGCTTACAAATTAAGACTGAATTTAAAAATATTCCACGTGATCATAAATTATAAGACAAATTGTTTTTCTGGCCAAGACTAAGTAAAATTTCAAACCTCTGGTGGTTAGCCTCAGACTGAAAGATGCGCCTGTATTGACATTAGGTGAGAGTGGAATGGACTTGACTGTCATGTCCCCTTGTGGCTGTGTAGACTGTAGGACAATTGCAGCAAAGGCTTGTACACAAATAATAGTCACTTAGGTGAGGTACCAGGGGCTACCCAATGCTTGTGGAAAATTACTTCAGTTGAAGAAAAATATTAAATCAAATACCTTCAGGGAAGGGGAGAAGGTTACTTTGTCCGATTTAAAAAGTGAACATAGAATAAGTAAGGCAGAGAATCAATCCAATGCAATGCAGCAGAGAGTTTGAGGAGTGCTTTGGTAAGGCCCCTGAGAGTTAACCTACTAAATTGCTTTGTGGGAAGAAATACCAGCAGTACTACAAATGGATTTGTGTCAAATTTCTCCCAAGCTGTCAGTGGAGTGGATTCCGGGCTCTTGTATTGTGTTAAGTTGCACTGTTACACCTGCACTCAAATCAAAGTGCACAAACATCAACCTCCACAAGTATGTGTTGTTTACCACCATGTGTTACGGACTGCTTCACTGATGTGAAAGAATGTGCTCAGTGTAGCGTTAACATGCAGGTCAGCTGGGGCTCCCCACCATATACTTTCCCACAATCTTTGCTCATTAACATCCAGCTCTCCCATTGTGCAGTATTTGGACCTTTTCCATGAAAGCGGTTAAAGAAATGACTGCAACGCCCAAGCTGGACCGAGACAAAGCTCCCAAAATGTTGGCCTTTTGAATGCGGGAGGTTGAAATCATAGGTTAGTGACTAATCGGAGTTCTGAAACACCTGCCCTGATCAATATGCTTCCGGTTATCATTTAAAAATCTGCCGAGGAATTTTAAACAATCCACACCCAGTGCATCAGACTGTAATCAACTGTGGGCAGGCAGAGATTGTATCTGTCGTCAGCAGTATCAGCTAGGACCATTCTCATCATATTCTGCTCCTGGCGTTTTTAAATAGAGACAACTTATACCTGACTGCTTTTTTCCCCTTCGGAGTTCAGGAAATGGGGTTGGCCTGGAGCAGCACTCCTCTCCTTTCCTTCAGCTCCTCTGGCTGTGATCAGTTAATAATAATAATAATCCTTGCATTTAATATATGCGTCTTATCACATCTTCGAAACATCTCCAACTGTTTCACAGAATATACTGTAAAGGGAACAAACTGTATATTTTGTGGGCAAAATGTTAACATATTTTATTTGAAGATTGAGCCAGCATTTCTTCCTTTAGGTTCAGTTTCACATGGATAGTGACTTTACCAGCTGAGCCATCGGGAGGAGCTATGGAAAAAAAAGGAATAAGATTTGTGAAGTGTTAATCTGTTAGTTTACAGATTAGTTTATGCTACATTAAAATGAGGGGCTGCCCCTCCCTCGTAGTAAGTAGATTATTCCTCTTTCGGACCAGATTGCCACAATCTTTGATGTTATTGAAGCGAGGTAAATTTGGTATAATAAAATGTAGGACCCAGTGTGGTTTCTAACTTGTTTTGTTTGCTTCATGTTTATATTCTAAGGGTTGATTTGTTGAGAAGTAAAATCTGCAATATCCCTGCCAATGGAAGCGATAATAAATTGGTCACTCAATCCACAGCTTCAATTCGAAACATCTCCAACCGTTTCACAGAATATACTGTAAAGGGAACAAACTGTATATTTTGTGGGCAAAACATTAACATATAACAGGCTGAAGATTGAGCCAGCATTTCTTCCTTTATGGTTCAGTTTCACATGTGTCACTGCTGTGCGTAATGGCTGCCACATTTCATCAGTAAAATATAGTCAATTCACTTTACAGTATACTCTGTGAAGCGCTTTCAAATGTCTTGAGACATGATAAGGTGCTATATCAAATGCAAGGATTATTATTATTATAATTGGGCCCCTAGGCCGCCCAATCAGTAAATAAATTTATATACTTTTTTGGCTGGCATCTCAGTAGATCAGCCTGAAAAACATCAATATTAAGCAAAAATGAAGTTAGAAACCACTATAGGGCCTAGAAATGACAATGTAAACTTTCCTCTCTTCAGTACAATCAAAGATGGTGGAGTGAGAGAGGAAGAGTCCACTGACCGGGATGGGTGTGCTGCCACCTAGGGGACAGTAAAGATCAAAAAATTGCAAATTTTACCCCAATATTTGCAATGGAAAAGGCCAATTATTCTCTCACAAGTAATATAATAATCATTGCATTTGATATGGTGCCTTATCATGTCTTCAAGACGTCTCAAAGTGCTTCACAAAATACACCGTAAAGTGAATTGACTGTATATTTTGTGGGTGAAATGTGGCAACCATTTGCGCACAGCAATGTCCCACAAACAGACGTGGATTGAGTGACCACATTTTTTATTCTTTTGAAGGAATTATTACCCCTTGAAAAGCGATCCGCCAATCGATTAACAACCGGATTCCTACAAACAGAGGCGTGTGGATGAAGTAAGGGAACTTGCCCAACATTTTGCCCTGCTGGGAATCGAACCGAGGTCACTCGCTTCCAAGGCGAGTGCTTGAACCAGTGAGGTACAGGACTAATATGCAACAATACTGCACAAAGCCTTCATAAAGTACACACAAGCATTTTGTTTCTCAATAATGGAGGTAAAACATGTTTTTAAAAGGAATAGCTAAAAAAAAGTAATAAATCATTGCTCCCTGAAAGTGAAAAGAATTTTCACTTCATTTTGGAAAATTTTTGGAGGGTGGTTTTCCATGGTTGTTTTTTAAGATCAGGCTTCCAAATTAAAACAGAATTTTTTTTTAAATTTTAAGTATGCGATCTCAGATTTTTGAGGCTAAGACCATAAGAAATTTCAGGCCTCAGAAGGCTAGACTGCAGTTCTAGCTTGTGTGATCCAAATCTTCAACGAAGACATTCTGCTATAATTAACAGTTATGAAACAAAATGTGGCACATTTTTCAAAGCAATATTTGGAAGATATTATTAAAATTATTGGGTCTAATTTGTATGCTTTCAATAAGGAGTCCTGTTAAAATTCTTGCTGACCTACAGAACTGCACTCCGGAAATAGATCGCAATTACGTGGCATGTGGGATGATGCACTGGAAGGTGTCCCTACCCCACTTGTGTGATTTGGATTCCTATTAACAAATTTCTTTGAGAAATACCACAAAGTGAATCCACCATTTAGTGTAATAACTCAGATATTCCAAAAATCTGTACCCTTGGTGGTGGTGAGTTCAGTGGTGTGGGGGAGAGGGTTAATGTAGTCTATAGAGGGAAGCAAGTCAGACTTCAATGGGAGACATGTGAAGGAAGGGTGAAGATTGAAGAGGTTGTGTGGAGTCTGTGAAAGGAGCGGTCTTGATGGTTCAAATGAGCTTCTTCTCATTCGATGCTTCACTAATTTCTGATAACCAGCCTCCTTCAGCATAGGGGGAAAGGAAGAGCTAAAAGAGAGAAATTTACATCTAACTGAATACCTCTATTGGCCTTTAATTAAAAAGCTTCCAAATGAAGTTACGAGCTAACTAATCCTGGGTGTGAAGAAATCTTTGTTCCTCGGGTTCTCTGTTTTAAAAGTCTTTTGGCCTTGTTTGTAGTGGAGATTGATATCAGTAATGAACAGGTTGTGTACTTATGGTGCTGACCTCTGATCTTTGCCCCTGAGCTGCTACCAATCACTAGATCCAAATCCCAAGGGCACAGTAAGTACTGAGCACACATACTATGCAAAACTGATATCAATCTCACCTGCAAACAAAGTTAATTCTCTACCAAATGGGATGGCGTGAGAAACGTATTGTGCACAGGTCTCAGTGTACTCAACAAACTTGTTCCTGGGTCAATCTCTTGGCCTCTCCCTCTAGAGCATAAACCAAGAGATTAATAATACATGCATTTCATAATAATATATGCAATAACCAATTTATCTGAAGAATTGTTAGCCAAGAAATGTGAAGAATTTTTTTTTGTTTTCAAATTGTGCCATAGGATTTTTAAAGTCCACCTGAAGAGACAGACAGAACCTTGGTTTAATCTTGGTCTTATCTAAAGGACAGCACCTCTGACAATACAACACACTCCCAGAACCTCACTGAAGTTACCCTACAAGTGACACAAGAATACTTTTTTTAGTACATCATTGAAATCTCATTCTAAAAATGTTCCCAACTGGAGTTTGTTTTACTTCTGTAACAGAACGACGACATGCACAGGAATATCCCTCTTGCAGTGATTGTGTGATTTGCTTATTTCCATCACTTCTCACTTTGTGTTTCAAAAGGAAATAGGTGTGTTGTTCTTCATTGTACCGAAGCCTGTAATTACTGAAATTTCACACCCATCACGTACCACTTACTTTACCTGTTTCACCTTTCCATAAATCCTGGATTACCCAAAGCAGCAATAATGATTTCTGAGTTTCCCCCGGTCGCCATGGCAAATCAGATCTTTCTAGTAAAAATTTACACTTTTCAGTACCAAACGTACAACAGAAGCACAAACAAATAAGAGTTGATGGGAATAGTGCAGGAAAGGTTTAAAGACCCAGCCACTATTGTCTTAGCATTGAATCTTCAGCTTTTCATCCTCTGAACCAAACACAGTTCATTAATTACAATAGCAACTGAGACATTGCGGTCCAAAACTGGGGCAACGGGGTAGTCTTAACAGGGAGCACAAATATCGAGTGGCTCCTGCTGGTCTGGCATGTTGACACGTGACATTTCCAGGTAAATGGAAATCAATATTTACAAATTTTCTTATGAATTCTGGTAAATTAGATCTCTCTAAATTTGTATCGTATTGTAATTTAAATTTAGGGAGGGTGTTGTATTTTACCTATAGGTGCCCCAAGATTCAGGTGTTCGGAATACTTTCACATAAGACTGATATCAATGATCAGTGAAGCTTCAGAGATCTTCCTGGATCACACAAGCACACCCTCCTCCTATAGCTCGGCAAGGAATGGAGATGAATACACAAAAACTGGCAATGTCACTTACACAAGGCCACATCTGCAACCCTCACATTGTTG
This sequence comes from Callorhinchus milii, assembly GCF_018977255.1. NCBI lineage: Eukaryota > Metazoa > Chordata > Chondrichthyes > Chimaeriformes > Callorhinchidae > Callorhinchus > Callorhinchus milii. The sequence continues at coordinate 84,752,537 of NW_024704744.1, forward strand.
TGCACAAGATATCCCAAGAATAATTTTGGGGAAAATTTTTTTTATACATGGAGTTGTTTTGGTGTTGGGACTGCTACCTTATCTAAGGATCACTTCTTGCTTGTGAGTCAGCTTGTCTCTGCTGGTACCATTCTTACTGTGTTTCTGAAGTTGTGGGTTCCAGCTTTGAGCACAGTGTGCACTCCAATGCAGTACTGTGTGATGGCTACCTTGTCAGAGATATGAGATATTGAAATGAGGTCTGCCTGTTGAGATGGACATTATAGATCTAGTGACACTATCTGAAAAGGGAAGGGAGATTATCCTAGTATCCCGGTCAACAATTCTCCAGATAAATTGATAATTTACTTTGAAGCTGTGCATAGGACCTTGCTGTGTGCAGACTGACTGCTGTGTTTGCCTAGAAGTAAAGACCAATTAATTCTGAACTACTTTGAGTCATTTTAGGCGCTATATTAAACACAAGGCTAATTCTTATATTACCTGTACCCGTTGCAGCTATGCTTGCAACCAAAGGATCCAATATGAAATGTAAACAAAACGCAAAATGCTGCAGATGCTGGAATCTGAAACAAAAACAGAAGTTGCTGGGAACACTCAACAGGTCAGGCAGCATCTATGGAGAAAGGAAAGTGAGTCAATGTTTCGGGCCCACAACCCTTCGTCAATTCTGACTTGGCGACCACCAGGTGTAATTGCAGTGAAAACCATAAAACTGCAATACATTTTAGGCCACAACTCATGAACGATAGGAGATACTTGAAAACAAATATGCCCATGTCACTCCCAGTTGGAAGACTTTTCAGATGAGCTATAAATCATGTATCTATGTCAATCGGTTATTGAGATCCTTCTTGAAGCGCATACAGACAGACAAACATTGTTGTTTTATTAGTATAGAAGATAAGGTGCCCTTTGCTTTCTGGTCATAAATTGCCTGAAGACAAAGGCCAAGCCTTAAATCACTACTGTACACCTGCAACAATTAAGGTTGGATCATTTGAGTCACTAAGAAAACCCATGCTGCATCATCAGTTTAACACCTACAATCATTGTTCTGGGGCTCTGACTCAGCCAGTTTATAAAGTCTAATGCAAACGATATGTTACGCTGGGCTGCACTGAAATTTCAGTAATTACAGACTTTGGTACAATGGACAAAACTCCTATTTCCTTTTGAAACACCAAACGAGAAATGATGGAAATAAACAAGGGCTACACAATCACTGAATGATGGAAATTCCTGTTCATTGTGTCAGACTGCAACATGAATCAAACAAGATTTGTTGACAATATTTTCAGAATGGAATTTCGATGAAATACTAGAGGGCATGTTCAACAAGTACCACTTAGCTCGACGCAGTGGAATAGTGATTTTCAACAACTGGTGTAAGGACTGCCGTGGCCCATTATAACCTTATATAATGTCCAGTCCATACCAAAGATCTCATTAGATTGAGTGACCAGACCTGTTAAGAAGACATATGTTAAGAAGACTTCTCCCTGTACACTGGCACAGTTCCCACCCCATTACAGCCGTCATCACCCCTATCCTTAAAAGAACCTCCCTGAACCCATCCCTGCTCTCAAACTGCTGCCCCATCTCCAACCTCCCTTTTCTTTCCAAGCTCCCAGCTTCGTTCCTTGCTCTCCCACCTCGTCCTTCACGAGTCCCTTCAATCGGGTTTCCGTGCTACCCACAGCACAGAAATAGCTTTGGTCAAAGTGACAAATGACATTTTGTCCATCTGCGACCAGGGCTCCCTCTACCCCCTCGTCCTCCTTGACCTCTCTGCTGCCTTTGATACTATTGACCACTCTATCCTCCTCCACCACGTCTCCTCTCACCTCACTTCATGGTTCCGTCCTTGAATACTTCTAATCCTACCTCTCACACCATCCCCACTTCATCTCCACAAACGGTTTCTCCTCTAGCCCCTGCACCGTCTCATGTGGCGTTCCTCAGGGCTCTGTCCTCTTCAATGTCTATATGCTTCCTCTTGGTGACCTTATCCGCAGACACAGGCTCAACTTCCGTATGCTTGTGGATGACACTCAACTCTATCGCTCTACCTCCACCCTTGACTCCAGGATCACTGCTGTCCTGACAGAATATATGTCAGACATCAAGTCCTGACTTTCAAATTGACTGTGCTAACTTTCTTCAGTTGAACATCAACAAGACCGAAGGCTCTCCTGATTGACTCCCGTCAGCGCCTCCACATTTCAGGCGCTGACAGCATTACTATCCAAGGATGCACACTCCACCTCACTGAGCCAGTCCGGAACCTTGGCATCTTGTTTGACCCTCAACTATCCTATCTACCCCACATCCATGCCATGACCCGCTCTAACTTCCCCCACCTCCACAACATCGCCCGTCTCCACCACTCTCACACCGCAAGCCACCAAAAACTTCATACATTCATTCATAACATCCAGGCTTGACTAAGCAAACTCCCTGCTTGTTAGCCTCCCCAACTCCTCCCTCCATAGGCTGCAGATCATCCAGAACTCTGCAGCCCATGTTCTCTCCCGCACCAGGCTCCATGAACTTATCACCCCCATCATGGCCCGCCTCCACTGGCTTCCCAACACACAGAGGATACAGTTTAACATCCTGTTCCTCACCTTCAAAGCCCTACATGGCCTTGCTCTCCCCTACCTCTGTGACCTCCTAACCCCCTACCAACCTGCCCACTCCCTTTTCTCAGCGGGCTCTGGCCTGCTTCACTTCTCCCGCCTCGCACCCCCATCATTGGTAGGCAGGCCTTCAGCCACTCTGCCCCCACCCTCTGGAACTCCATCCTGCAGTCTCTCCTCCTCGCCTCCTCCCTTGTCTGCTTCAAGACCCGTCTCAAGACCCTCTTCTGCAACCGTGCCTTCAATCACCCTCCTTCCACCCCTGCCCTCCACCCTCCCTGATCCTGACCCCAGCTCGGGTCTGAAACACTGATTATCCAGCGCCTTAGGACATCCTTCCGACATGAAAGGCGATATACAAATGTGATTTTGTTGTTGTTGAAACAGTCCCTGGTATTGAAAAGTTAGTAAACATGGTTCTAGAATGAGAGATTGAGAGATCAACCCTGCAAATGTTTTGTTGAGTATAATAATAAAAGCTAAGGGACTAGATAGAATTTTGTATATAGGAATAATTTACAGAGGTATAGGGAAAAGGCATGTAACTGGGACTGAATGAATTGCTCCTTCAAAGAGTCAACACAGACATGAAGGCCCAAATAGCCTTCAGTGCTGTTGATTTCTTTGGTTTTATGTCCATCTGTGGACATCTGGGTTACTGAAATAGCTACAAATTGTACTCAGAGATAAAAGTCCACAATAGCAGATCCACAAACAGGTTTATCAGAGGTGTGTGCTCGCAGATAATGGGTGCATGACACAATATCTTGTTTGTCTTCCTCGCTGCTGGTACCTGCTGTAACCTAGCAATGAACCACTTGAATTATGCAGCCTGCATATCTTGCCATATGTAATATGAAACCCCCAGAGTTCTGAAGCTGATCAAAAACAGGGACCTACGGCTTTGCATTGGTGCATCTAAAATGCTGGGCAGCAACCAATGAGAACACCTTACAATTATATAGTGCTTATACATAACAACTTGTTTAATTATAGTCCATTCAGACTATTCCACTCAAAATTACTTGCTGTTTTAATTTTCCTCGAAATGGCTCTCACTCAGTTATCACCTGCATTCACTGAACTAAGGTGCTTGCAGCGTTTTGAGCTCTTTCACTTCCCAGGCTAATGAGGAACACGCAATTGCCAGATGTTTGATCAGAAACCAAATATAGAAATAGAACAAAGAACAACTGCCATTTATAGATACTCTTATAAAGCACTCTGAGATGCCGATTGGTGTGAAGGGCGCTATATAAATGCAAGTTGTTATATAATGCCATTCACATGCAGTTTTATAATGCCTCAAAATGTTTCACAGCATGATGTGGGAAAAGGTTGGTGGTGGGTGCTGGGAATGTTGACCAATGAAACTATCTAAGTGATACATTTTTAAGAGGGTTAGGTAAAGGGAATTTGGGATAATCACTGAAAGCTCATTCATCGAGGGTTAGGTGGAGAGGGCGAGGACTGAGCAGTATACATGAGTTGGATAACTGGAGACTGTTGCTGAGCATTTTTTTTAAGTAGGAGCGAGTGGGGTTGGGTGGGGGTGTTAGACCCATAACAGCTTAAGTAACGAATATCTGTAGTATTTGGGATAGGGGGAAAGGCAAGCACTGTCCTCTCTCTCGCTTGCTGATATGGTAAACAAACATTATTATTGCTGAACATTCAAAATGAAACTGCTATGAGCTGGAGTAAAGTTCAGGCTACAAGAGGTTGCATCAATAGAATCATTCAAAAGGGAATTAGACAAACAAATTGGCAGTAAAGATCATTAGGAGATATGGAAAAAAGCTGGAAATTGCAATTAATACAAAAAGGGTGATGTAGTAATGCAGCCAGCCGAAGGCAGAATGGTTTCCTTCTTCTATGGGAACACTGTTCTATTTCTATATTTGATTTCTGATCGAACATCTGGCAATCGCATGTTCCTCATTAGCCAGGGAAGTGAAAGAGCTCAAAACGCTGCAAGCAGCTTTGCTAGTGAATGCAAGTGATAACTTAGTGAGAGCCATTTCGAGGAAAATTAAAACAGTAAGTAATTTGGGGTAGAATATTCTGAATGGACCATAATTAAACAAGTGATTACAGTTGCTTTCAGAACGTAACTTTATTATTTCAGTGATTCATTCAGACTTCGCCCTGTTCATCGTACTCTCGTCACTATTTTGCTATTCTCTCCTGAATGACGTGACTCATATTACTTGGGTGCCAGTGACATTCTGAAACCTCACCCAGGTGGCCACCATAGCACAGCCTGCTCTTATCTTCGGCAAGAATCACTAGATAGTGACCAGGAGCATGAAACCTGACTCATTTCCTTCCACTTTACTCCAGTGACACTGAGGCCATCTGTAGTGGAGGCTGTCTCACTGACGTTTGCAAACTCAGAACAGGCCAAAGATTTATCATGAGATCGTCTGGGTCTATATGGCTCACTTATTCACTGAACCATGGGGCAACCCACTTCCATTAGTAAATGCACTGGTGATTTAAACATCATGTGGACACAGAATGTTCACCGACTATTTACAAGCTCATATCTTGGAATACAAGAACCACATTTGTGGAGAACAAGAACTAGTGAAATGCTGACGAAGTGCTGCATTGTCGTAGTTTCCGACCTTTGACTGAGGGGTTAAATTGAGGTCCCGTCTGCCTGTTTTAAAGATCTGATGACATTATTTGAAGAGAGAAGGAAGTTTCTTCCGATGTCCTGGCCAACAGGTAAAAACTACCTAGCAAAAGCAATCACTATGACAGTAATTACAATGAAGTGCTTTGAAATAATTGTACATTATAGGGGATTTAGCAGTTCTATAGGGAGGGATTGGTAGCAATAAAAGATTATTCTGCCATTTGTTCATACAGTTTTGATAAACTCCTGAAGACCCATTGAATAAAACAATTACCTTTTGCAGCACCAGGCAGGAAGGTTGAATACCCAGTCTGACTAAAACACTATACTTGGCTTTGGACAGGGGAAAATCAGACAGGGTTTCCACTTCTGATTGCTGCCCAATGAACTGGAAAGTGCTTGTGTGTAGATCTCAGGTGAGGACAGGTTGAGCATCAGTCTGTGATGCCCTCCACAGCTGAACAGCCTGCTAACACTCTCCAGGCTCACACATAGTAATCTAACTGCAGTTCTGCCTGTGTTCTCTCAGCACTGAATGTTGGACCTGCAAGTTCTGGGTTTGAATGTCCACTCAGGCTTGCTTCCCAGCGAAGTCGATAAATTGAGAACCAATTTTAAAAAGAACCTGCTAACACCCCAGTCCTTTACCCATCCTCTGGCATGGGCCTTCTGCATGTCCCTCAAACCCTCCACTCCACTATTCAAGGCATACATTCAGCCACTATGCCCCAAACCTCTGGAACCCCCTGCCCCAATCCCTCCACCTTGCTACCTTTTTGCCTGTCTTCAGATTACACTCAAGACTTCCCTCTTCCACCATCACCCCACCCTTTCTTTCCGGCTCGACATCAAACTGCGCCTTTGTTCAGGTTCCAAGAAGCTACGTGTAGTGAAGGGTGCTGTATCAATGCAAGGATTATTATTATTCTAAGTCGTTGTTGTAAAACATGGTCTTCCTTTTTTGAGGGAGGATGGAGGGTGTTTGTGGAGGTAAGCAGAGCGTCCCTGAGGATGAACTAGCTCCAGGGAGACAGCATGAATTCAAATCATTTAATCTAAAACAACAAACCTAAACTATTCCTGCCACTTTAAATACAAAATAGGATATTTACTGATAAGTGCATTTCCAGACAGACCTGTTTTTTGTTCCAATGCCAAGTGTATAGCAGGGCACACTACTGGCAGAATGAATGAATTGGGCTGAATCACATCACAGGACCGCACACAGTTCACACACAGCACACAAAGGTCGTGTTTCCTTTCCTCCCATTTGTTCCGTTCAGATCTTTGGAGTGAGACAGCCAAACACAGGCTTTATTTCCATTCTGCAATCTCACCTCTATTGGGAGTAGAGAAAGAATGGCAGGAACGAGCTTTGGAATCACAGAAACATTTCTATTTGCAAGATATAGGTTTCTGATGGGAAGGAGCTAACCCTTCGGCACTTCTCCAATAACAGGCAGTTATTGCAACTCCAGTCCGACTGGAAGAGCTGGCCTAGAATTACTCAGATTGTTTTTGTGATAGTGTTTACTGAGAATTTTCAAGCTTACAGTCACTTCCCATGTGAATATGTGCCAGGATTAATTCACAGTATCAAGCACTGGACTCTGGAAATTCAGGGGTCAATTTTGCGGTATTTCTTAATGGATTTCTAATCATGAGTCAGAGTCACTGGCTTTGATGTTTCTTAATTCAGAATGAACACAAGCAATGTGCTATGAAATGTTGCAAACTCTGGCTCTATAGATTTGTATGCATGCGTGTGTGTGTAGAGATGTGTATGTGTTTGTTTATGTGTTTGTGTGTGGGGGTTGGGGATGGTGTCTGTGTGTGTGTCTTTGTTTGAGGGTGAGCATGTGTGTGTCTTGTGTGTGGGGTGCGTGCCTATCTGTACATGTCTGTGTGTGTGCATGAGGGCGTGTAAGAGAGAAACAGATACAGAAAGAGTTGAGACATACTCTGACCATGACAGATAGCTTCAGCTGATATTAGTCACATACAGCATCAATGAGTCAGATAAGTAAACTGGAACAGAAAGAGACTAAATAGAATTTCAACTCATTGCTCCAATAGATAGAGCACAGGAGTCATTGCAAACAAGGAAGACTTCCTTATTCTTCTCTCTCTAAATATATATAATATATATATATCCTCCATTTACAATATTCTTTATTTACCTATCTGCTTGCTCATTAAACTCTATGTACCTCTCACTTTCCTTTACCTTCTATGGCATCTCCTGCCTGCCCATTATTTCCCATGTATTTCCCTGTTTTATCCAATATCCTTTACACAACTCTTCCCTTTGCCTAACCATCCTTCTTTGCCCTTGTTTCGAAAGGTGGAAAAAGCAGCTGGCAGCTGGCTGTGATAGGGTTAACAGTGGGAAGACAGTGTAGATCCTCCGCAAACACATTTAAAGCTTTAAAAGAGTAAAAATGTTTACAGAATCCGTCAGTAAATCACGGATGACAGGGCGCCGATCTGAAGGTACCAGCATGTTGCAACTGACTGTTCCCTGATGATGGATTCCACAAGTGCTTTTAAGGTCAGAGGTCTCCAGAAAATACGTGCAAGCTGGAGCAGAGCGAGGGTTGTTTAATTTAGAATGAAAAACAGTGTAGCAACAGACCCCTGTGAGCAATACGGTAAGCCTTCAATGCCCTTTGATTACCACACACAAATCAAACGCTAATTTTAAAGGATTCAGCGTCCATATTCCAGCACTAGGAAGCTTTTTGGAAAAGGTTCCCTCTCTTTGGATTTCTTTTGCAGCTTTCTTTAAAAAAAAATAACTTTTTGGACCATGAGTAAGCATCCCCATTCTCCTGTTGTTTTTACAACAACAAGAAAATTACATTTGTATAAAGTCTTTCACGTTGGGAGGACGTCCCAAGGCGCTGGACAGACAGAATTAAAGACCTTTAAACTCATTGCTTTAAACTGTAATTTAAAGGTAATTGAGAGGAAAATCAAATAATAAGAATAATAACTTGGATTTACATAACGCCTTTCAGATAACACTAAATGCCTTGAAACTCTTTACAGGAGTTTTAATTGATTACATATTTAATTGATTACAGCACAGAAACAGGCCATTCAGCCCAACCTGTACATGGTGGGGTTTATACTCCACATGAACCTCCACCCATCCTAATCCCCTCTCTCATATCTATCCATTCCCTTCTCCTTCAAGTATATTTCCTCTAAAATGCATTGATAAATAATAATGATTCTTAAATTTGTATAAGGCCATTCCCATCAGGAGAATGTCCGAAAGCGCTTCACAGGATATAGTGTCAAGTGCAGTGACTTTGTGTGTTTTGATGCTTTCTGTCTCAACCACAGCTGCTGGCACTAGAAATAATAGGAAATAGAGTACTTTTAAAGACCTTCTTCAAAGAATTACAATGATTAATGTGCATTAAAATACTTCAGTAAATGAGGGGCACAAGCACGTATGACTGAATGTATATTTTAAATTATAGTGGCGACTGGGTGGTTTGTGTTTGAAGCCGAAGAGTAAACATTATTATAGGTTAAAATGTTCTAGGAATAAATCAAATTTGTTTTCAAAGACTTTTTCAAAAAAAACTTTTTCTCGCCGATTGTCTCATTTTCTCCCCTTACGTCCTTTCCTGAGGGTCCTTTTACTCCTTTTCCCTTTTTCTTTCTACTGGGATGTTATTCCACAGGGAGGCTTCACACTGAGTGTTGGCAGGCGATCTGATCGGGGTGGGTGAGTGTGTGGGTGGAGGAGAGCATTGCAGCCAAGCCCCATCCTGTCCTCAGTCCTGATGTCCGCATGTACTCACTTCCAGCAGGGATCTCTAATGGCAATCAGAGACCAAAATTCCACCTAGTCTTAGGTTCTAAGATGATTTTTGTCTTAAAACTTAAGATTCTGCAGAATTGTGGCAAATTCTTAAATTCATTCCCTAATCTGGATAGCCGGTTTTCGGTAGATCTTAAAAACAACCTGGGTAAGGCCAAATTCTGCCCCATCTTAAATGATAAGACAAAATAATCTTACAGTAGGTGGGATTTCACGCCTGAGAAATCTTGTTGATTTCACTCCTCTCTATTCCAGCAGCACTGAGGCCAATTGTACAGCCTTTCAGTATCGGGTCTGTGGTCCGATAACTCATTCTAGATCGAAAATTGAACCTGGAATTTTCCCATTTGTGTGATTTAGCTACACTTTAGATAAAGCTGCTGAGAGGAGACAACTATTTGCTGTGCTTAAATTAGCTGCCACACTTGCTTCCACAGGCATCGTCACTACACTTGACAACAATTACATGTGAAGCGCTTTGAGATAGTTTGACAGAATAGATGAGATATCATATGCAAGACCGACAACAACAAATTTACATTTGTATAGTGCCTTTCACGTCGGGAGGACGTCCCAAGGTGCTGGACAGACAGAGTTTCGGACCTGAGCTGGGGATCGGGATTGGGGAGGGTGGAGAGTAGTAGGGGAAGCGCAGTCGAAGTGGAGGGTCTTCAGATGGGTCTTGAAGGAGGCAAGAGAGGGGTTGAGGTGAAGGGACTGCGGGATGGAGTTCCAGAGGGTGGGGGCAGAGTGGCAGAAGGCCTGCCTGCCAATAGTGAGGTGAGTGAGGTGGGGACGTGAAGCAGGCAGGAGCCCGCTGAGCGGAGGGAGCGAGCAGGATGGTAGGCGGTTAGGAGGTCGCAGAGCTAGGGGGTAGCAAGATCATGGAGGGCTTTAAAGGTGAGGACCAGGATGTTGAACTGTATCCTCTCTGTGATGGGAAGCCAGTGAAGTCGGGCGAGGATGGGGGTGATAGGGTCACGGAGCCTGGTGCAGCAGAGGACACAGGCTGCAGTTCTGGATGATCTGGATGAGGGAGGAGTTGGGGAGGGATAACAAGGATTGCTATAACCACATTTTCAATGAACATTCTGTGAAACAATTTTGTTCACACAATATATGTTTTTTTATTACTTCCTTGGTGAATAACCATCTTTATTCCAACCTTAAGGAAGCTTTAACATGTTTTTCCATAGTATTCCCTCTCTGTTAGCTATCCTTTGTGACCAAAGACGAAGGGTGCAGATTAAATGTCCCCCACCTTTTTCTCTGCAGATGCTGTACACACAGGCTCTATGTGAGTGAGCTGCAGCTTTGTAACTCAACCCACACTCCCGCCTGCAGTGCTGAAAAAGTGTGATTCAGAGCTCAGTTTCAGGAGACAACTGGCCGGGCTCAAATGATAGCTTGAGCCACAGAATGGGAGCATTGTGGCTATCTCATATTTTTATAGCTGTGAGATTCAGGTCAGCTAAATGATTGCATCCTTCGAAGATGAAAAATGGTGAGGTGAAGCACACTCTCTCTCATACTTAACAGTGGCATTCCTCGAGAGTCCCACAGAGCACCTTTAAGAATGGCACAGAGAATGCGGTCTGATGGTGTTGGAGGGGGAGGGGGTGGGTGAGACGAGACTGAGTTCTATTGAATGACAAAGCATTTTGCCTGCTGGACTGAGCAGCCCCGGTGTAGAGTTTCCTTCACGCCATGGGACACAGAAGGTTAAGTATCACTTGCTTCAGTTAGTTTTTAAAAAGAAAACAAATGTTGGCAGTCCAGGATGTGAACAACTTTAGTAAACACTGTGCTGCGTAAAAGTGAAGTGAGTTTTCAGGCTAATGGTGACCTTCAAATTCCTTCACTGTCTCACCTCATTCTACCCCCACAAGCTCCTCCAGCTCTATTCTCTTGCCAGTGCCTTCTGCTCCCATGACTCCAGTCTATTTTCATTCCTCAGTCACCCTACATGAGTGAGGGTTCTCATTCCTCACTCCCTTTATCCTATCACCGGTTGCCAAATCTTCAGCCACAACCCCTCCCCCACCTCCTCACCAGCCCTTTTTACTGGAACTCTCTCTCGAACCCTTGTGCCGTCTCTCCCTGACATTTTCAAGAAATGTTTCTTAAAAATCTATCCTGAAAAATGTGGTTTTGGTCCACACCCTTAAACTCCTTTCCCTTCTGTTTGCAAATTTACCATTGTCTTGGTAAAGTGTTTCAGCTCGAGCCTGAAAACCCAGTTCAAGGTCCTGTGATGGCTCAGTTGTGAATGCCATCGCACATTGTGGAATCGAGCCATAAAGACTCGGAAGGTTTAATTTCAAGTCTGTGCTGACATAACTTGATTCATCACTAATGTGTAAACATGGTAGCTGATAAATTCCTTTACCTCTACGTGTAGTGACTTGAATAATGTGTGCTTAAATCAGAGATTTCTCTGTTCTAAGCCATCAATTTACAACATTTAATGAGAGAAAGAATTTCCCCTTCTCTGCAAGCCTAGCTATATTTATCCCTATCTGTCTGTCTATCCCATCTCTGTCCCTTTTTATTCAAATGTAACTGTGACCACGAGTAGAAACAAAAGAGAAAAACGTGAATGATAGAAATCTTTAATAAAAACAGCAACACTGGAAATGGGGGGTAAAAAAAAGTCTGTTTTTGTTTCGCTGTTTCCTATCTCATGACTTCTTCCTATCTGTACTGACTGTCAGTATATGCATTCCATGATATTGGCAGTGCATCTGTTTCTCGGTTATCCTGCGAGTCTTCCCTTCATCTGCCCTGGGTGAGATAGGGAAGAAACACGCAAGGCAGGCCGGGACGGGGCCAAAGAGTACATTTGATGTATTCATCACTTAAATGAGTACTATGTGCATGTGGATGTATAATGGTGGATAGGAGGAAGTGATTACTGGCTTGGGAGGGGAGGGGGTGGTCAGTGAAGAGTAATTCATAGCTATCATCTGAATCCTGCAATTTGTAATATCCTTGAAATCATTCCTTTATATCTTTTATAATTTGGAACATGTGTTGGACAGTTCTGAAGTTTTCCCATTTTTGGTTCTATCGCTGTGTCTAGAAGTTGTGTGGGGTCAGGGAACTCTGGAGAAGCTTCTTTTTTTTAGTATGTTGTGGCTCACTTATCACTCGATTAAAAATAGCTGCCTCCTCATTTATAATAATGATAAACCGAGGGTCACACTGCACTGGTTTCAATTTCCGTAAGTTTATTTTTAACTTTGTAGATTTAGAGGTGCTGTTTCGTTTCTCTTTAAGCCCTTTTCCTGCTTCAGTAATAAACTGATGGCTAAAATTAGTACAAATACAAAGTGTTAGCACAAGGGTGTCAAATGTATTTGTGGTTAAATGCTGGTTTATGAGATAGACTTTGTTATTTATAAGAAAGCTGTGTACTTTATTGTCAGATAATGGTTTTCACTTGGGGGACTTGGCAATACAAGTATAAGCACCGTATCTGTTAAACTCCACACTCATTGTTTAAATTTAGTTCTGATGGGTTGAAAGAGCTCAAATCTCTGCAACAGTAAGAGTTCTTAATTATGAATTTCCACATACCCCAGAACAGCAAAACATAAAGGCACAGGTTAATAATTAGTAAATAATCTTTACGTTTAGCACAGTATCTATAACATTGAAAAGTCTCAAAGTTCACGGTTAATGCTATCTAGTGCAGTGACAGGGTTTATTTGTAGGTAATCGCGGTAACCAATCTGTACAACAACAAGGTGCATTGATTGATATCATGTCCTTCATGTAGGGTGATGTTTTGGAGCACCTCACAGAGACGGTGCTGGATATTGGGCAAGGGAGGAGGGGGAGGTGACATAGACTTGGTCGAAAAGGTAGGTTTTTAGACACTAATTAAAAACAGATCGAGAGGAACCCAGGCGGGGAGGGAAGTAGGAAGGGAGTTCCAGAGCTTGGGGGCATATATGATAGTGGAGCTGAGTTGCTGAGGGGAGGAGCTGAGCAGAACAGTGAAGCAGGAGAAGATCACAGAAATCTCTGCAGTATTGCCCTGGAGTGTCAGTCCAGGCTATGAGCTCAAATCCACAGCTGTCTGACTGAATTGGCAGTGCTACCATGACACCCCAAAATGATACCTCAGAGGTTAGATTTGAATGGAACTGGATTATCCGGGATGATAATCAAGGCGTGATTTGGGGAGCAGGTGCGAGAATTTGGAAAAATGTTCCCTTTTTTTAACCAGGAATGAGACTGAGCAGGGGTTGGTACATCTCACAAGCTGAGTTGTGGGTTTTGTTTAGATCGAAGCTGCAGCCAAATGCAGTTTCAGCTGCACAACAAATTCCATTTGAATTTCTTTCAAAAGCAAAGTTTCATCTGCTTGTTAAGAAATCTGATCATGGAGTGACAAAGTCTTGGACTTGAGACAAGCTTTTGGTTGTATTATTGATTTCGGCTCCACAAGTTGAGTGCTTGGGGCTTAACAATACATCCATTCTCTCGGTCTCTGCATTAATCACACATGCCCAATTCATAACCCTTTCAAAGCTGCAATTCCCTGGGTTCATGGTGAGGTTTCCTGGCTTGCATGGCTACCTCATACTTGTCTTTAACCCACTGGAGACTGTAGTGACATCTCTGTGTCAAGCTTCCAGAATATTGAATAATTAGGGTGGAAAATGCGACATTTGCTCGTTATCACATCATCAAGATTTCTGCTCCTGGTAATAACCTTGTTGATAACAGGAGGAGGGGAGAAAGAAAGACTCCCGCTCTTCACTTTGGCAACAAATGAAATGGTGTGTGCCCCATTGAACCAGTATATGTCCATTGAACTGGTACACACACCAATTGAACGGGTACGTGTACTGGGGAACTGATCATTCTGGGATGGGGCAGTCTGCCAAATCTTTAGCAGTTTACTTATAAACAAGTCTTCCAATCTTTTATAGGAAGCAATAACCAAATATAATCAAATACAGCTCAGTGACTGAGGATCCAAGAGCCAAAAAGAGAGAATCATTTTCTTCTACTTTCACCGCCTCATAATTACCTCTGCTTGGTTCTTAACTACCACAAATATTCTCTGTCCTTAAACAGTTAACTATATATTATCTATCCTGTTCCCCCACCATTTCTCACTCACTCACACACATATATTCACAGGTACACACACATTCAAATACACAGTGCCACACACACACGCACCTCACTTATTCAGATACACACACCCACACTCACTTATTCTCACACATTCACAAAGTGATGAGAATGAAAATTGATATGAACACCTGATAGGACTACTATATTTATAAATATTTTTTATGGGGTGAAAAATATGATAAGTGATGTGGTTTATTACATTCGCATAAAATATTTGTCAAGCCTATATATTCTAAATGTATGTTAATTGGAGTCAACAGCATGGGAACTTATTGCGTGTGAATATAAGGTTGTATACTTCCAGTTGCTGTTATCAGTGTAAAGTAAAACTGAAATAATAATAATAATAATAATAATAATCCTTGCATTTGATATAGCGCTTTTCACGTCGGGAGGACGTCCCAAAGCGCTTCACAGAACATACTGTAAAGTGAATTGACTGTATATTTGTGGGCAAACGCGGCAGCCAATTGCGCACAGCAATGTCCCACAAACAGTCGTGGATTGAAAATGACCAATTTTATTATTGTTTGGGGTTTTTGGAGGGATTATTATTAGGCTCTGTGTGGAGTAAGGAAACTTGCCCAAGGTTTCACCCTGACCTGCCTGGAATTGAACTCAGGTCTCTCACTTGCAAAGCGAGTGCTCTAACCACTGAGCTACAGGACTCCACGCTGGACGCTCCACGCTCCACGCTCCAAATCCTGGAACTTGAGAAGAAGGCCTGAAATTTCATTTAGTCTTAGCTTTAAAACTATTTAAGATTTAAGAAAGTTGGTTAAGATTTCCCAGATTTGTGGAAAATTCTGAAATACAGTCTTAATTTAGAACAACAACAGCAAAATTACATTTGTATAGTGCCTTTCACGTCAGGAGGATGTACCATGGGGCTGGAAACTAGTTTGCCACAGTCTTTGAAAGTACTGATTTTCCAAACTGAGACTGAGTTTAAGCATTTTCTACAATTCTACGCAATCTTAAATTTTAGTGGTCTTAAAGGTTCAGACTAGGTGGTATTTTGTGCTTGAGCTCAAGAAAAAAACCCAGACATTGCTGGAGATATACAGCAAACTGATGGGCATCTGAAAGAGAAAGATACATTTTCATTGCTAATGTAATCTTTCATCAGAACAGAGCATTTAGATTGGAAAATTGTGGAGTTAAGGACCATGTCGGGACTTCAATTAATAGTCTAGGCTGATACTCGAGTGCAAGCCTGGGGGAATCCTGCTTTGTCAAAGAAGTCGTCTTTTGTTGGAGACATTAAATCAAGATCCTGTCTGCCTGGTTCAGCTGGACATTGAAGATCCTGTGGCACTATTGGAAAAGGGAAGCAAATTTCTTTCCCTCTTTCTTATTTCTTTCCCTCTCTAGCCTTGTGGACATCATTTCACTTTTATTCACAAATAAAGTTCACGGGGACGTCCGTATCTCCTGAGGGCTGTGGATCCAAATAGTTGAACTCTTGCTCAGAGAATCCTGTCATCTTTTACAGCCAAGGTCTGGTGAATAACTGAGACCTGTCACTGGTGATGACATCCAGAAGTTCAAACTCAGATAGTTCCACAAATTGTTACAAGCCTTTGATCTGGCAGCCACTCCACTCCAGCCATGTGGAGAGAAAGGAACCTTTACAGAATGTTTAAATGTGAAGGTTTTTCCTGAAAAAAGAATGAAAGTATCATCTTCAAGAATGTTCTTTGAGGCATGTAGGAGTTCCATTTCACCAGCATAATCACGCAGGACTGTCACCTTGTGCAGGGATAGGGGCAAGAAATTGTCCATTCATTCTACCCTCAGATTTCAATCAAGTGGAGACTGAAGGAGCATTTGATCAGAGTCTGTGGTATTGCAATCCTATGCTATTTTACAAATCTGAGCGAGATTAGGAGAGTGAATACGTTTCTACAAATACCTGAAGTAGACGACATGCGGCAATATCTCTGGATCTGCATTGTAATGATTGATCCATTGGTTTCAAACAAGATATAAACCACCGAACCTCTGAATTTTTTAGATAAAATGCGAACCCAGGTACATCGTCCTTTGATAGAGCACTGCCTTGCTTACAGAGCTTACTATAGACCTGAGTTAACAGGAAGTGAGGTACGTTGCTTTGAGCGTTGACAAACTTTACTCCCTGTACACTAAACATGCATACTTTACACAGGTAATGCCGTTGTTGTGACTTCTTAAAAGAAGTGATGTAATTGTCTCTTCCTGCACGTAATCAATGCACAGGATGTGACATCGGTGGACAACCCAGAAGCTGGTTGTTTTTTTTCGCCTCACTTACAAAGTGACCACTGAGACACTTAACCTGGTCATTCACTCTATAATAAGGTTTCCCTGTATTAAAGTGAAATTTACGAAGCCTCAGAGTGAGATAATTATTTTTAAATTGAAAATATTTTACCAGGAGGAATGTATTCGGCACATCACCTTGGATTGTCCAGGAATTTGTTGTCCAGTTTTACTCTGAGCGGTGCATTTACTAGAGAAGTTACTGAAGATGGGCAAACATAGTTTTAAATAATGAAAGGGTTTCATGCTCCTTTTGTATTTGTAAGGTATTTCCTTGTGAGTGTCAAGTGTAAGGTTCCTTGGTATAATCTTCAAAGATCCCTTCATTATCTTATCCCTAGTTACCCCTAGTATCCTTCAGATCTAGTCTTCTGCCCTTACCATCCGATCTTCTGATTATGATCTAATGTTCAAGCCACACTCCCTTCATTCCACCATCAGTGGCCAAGCTTTCTGCCACTATTCTATGCTCTTTGGAACTTTCTCCCCCAAATTCCTTCACTTTGCATCTTCTCTCACTCCCTTCATAATCCCGTTAGTAAAAATCCATGTGACATGTCTTTAGTCAATACCCTCAAACTATCCATCCCTTCCTCCTAGCATGATGATCCCCATCTCATTCTTTAAGTGCTTTAAGATATCCTTCCTTTATGAAAGTGCTATATAAACCTAGATTATTTATGTATTCACTGCTAAAGGTGGAATTATTCCAAACAAAGCGATTATTGCAAAAATAACGTGACATGCCTGTTTCCTGGAAATATTTTTTTGCAGCTGTAGCATAGAATGTGAAACAGTTTATTTCTTAAAATGATATTTTTAACATGCCAAGCCTATAAGGTCTGATAGCTGCTTTCTACAATGGCCCTGGAATGCACTGAAGACTGCAGGAGGTTTATTATTTCCATCGTGCCAAGGCAGAGGCTGACATGAGCCTGGGAAATGTCACTTTGCTTGGAAAAACAAACACATTTCAAGTCTGTTTGGCTGAAGAGACTATGGTGGGATGAAGAATAAAGTCAGATTACACATCCAGGGCATTTCACCAGAGGGGTTTTCTGCAAACATCCCTCCCTTGTACCACACAGCTTGCTCTGTCTGTTGATATTTATTAAACACAGTCAGATCACAGTACTGCCTATTTTGTCTGGAGAGCGCATTTATAAAACTGTGAATGAAACTCATGTTTAATGTAATGCCTTGTGCCTCAAAACATCGCAAAGAATTTAAGAGTTACTTTAAAGTGTAATGAATTTTGCAAAATGTGTTTGATGTAAACAGCTGGTCATCTGGCTGTTCACTTGTACATCTCAGTGTCTGCGATCTTAAACCCTAAAATTTCCCCTATTCGTGGTCTGTAAGACCATTTTGACAGTTTTATAATAATAATCCTTGGATGTGATATAGTGCCATATCATGTCTTCGAGATATCTCAAAGCGCTTCACAGAATATACTGTAAAGTATATTTTGCTTCCATCTTAAAGAAGTAAAGACAGTTTCCATCTTAAAGAACTGGCTTCCAGAATAAGATTCGATTTTGAAAAATGTCACAATTATGTGCAACCTTAAATTAGAAGTCAAAATGGTTTTGCAGACTATGTCTAGGTGGAATATTTGGCCTCTGATTTTTTGTACATGTCTACAACAACAACAACAAAATTACATTTGTATAGCTGCTTTCATGTCGGAAGGACTTGAAGCCATAAACATTAAAGTTGCCAACTGTCCAGTTTTGGATGGGAAAGCCTGGTTTTAAGGGTATCTATGCACTGTAGAGTATCCAGCACCAAAAGTCCTGTTATTGCAATTTTCTATCCTCTATAGAGTGGCGTGGTTTGAATTGTTCTCGTGAGGCTGGTGGTGTCCAGCTGCTTCCTGCTCTCACAAGTAATTATTTTAATATAAATTGCAACCCGCTTTAGCCAGTTCACTGGGAAATCTGAAATAATATATTTTATTAATTTTGAATGTCTGAACAACTTTCTAGCACTCAACCACAAGCAGTGGAACAATGGACGGGTAGATAGTCCTTTTTTTCTAAGCAGGCTGGCCACTATCTGAAATGGACACGGGTGTCCGGTTTTGATAAACTGGAAAGTTGGCAATCCTAGTAAATGTGATGCTTCTTGCACTAAACCTTGTCAGAATCGTGTCTTGGTTGGCATGTATGGGTTTCATACACTTGGTTGGCAGCATGTACTGGTATTCCCATTTATTCAATAGACCCAGATTTCTACGTGTTAGAAACAGAGTGGAATCAGCTTTTGATACAATCAAAATTGACATTTATATAGCAACTTTCACTTCGGGAGGACTTCCCAAAGTGTTTAACAGTCTTTACTTGGCACCCAACCTGAGGGTGGGGGCCGAGGGGTTGAGGAGGGGAAAGATGATCAAATGTGCAGTCAAAAAGGTAGGTCTTAAGATGGACCTTGAAAGAGGTGAGGAAGAAGGTGAATTTCTATCTAATGGCTGGGTTTTTCAAACCACTACCCAACATGAATCTCCTAGGTTTTCATTCTCATTTTCTGGTGAATCAGCCGAACTCAGCTTGGAAGGAGTCACACACTGAAGTCATTCTCTCGTTCCTTGCCCAGGGACAGGGGAAATCTGTGAAGTTTGCCAATCCTGATCATTGTTCAATGACTCCTACTGGAAAATATGTGCGCTCGGATGTGAAGTGAGGACAGGAACTCGTCTCTGAGGCACTCGGGCAGCTAAGTGGATGAATGCCAGTAGTATCCTATAAAAGATATTCCTTGTATTTGATGCAGTGCACTTCACAGGTAGTTGTTGCCAAGTGTAGTGATTGTGTATTTCTCGGCAAATAGGGCGACTACTCATGTAATGATGTCACGAATTCTGTGCATGTGCAGAATGAAAAAAACTACCTCCTGGGATGTCTTAATGTAAAAGTTCGGCTGCGCCAAAAACCTCACTTCAAGTGTTACTGTTTCCACGTGAGTGTTGCTCTGAGACTAACATCTCTTTTATATCACTTATCCTATATTACCTATTTCAAGTTCCGAAGTGGAAAGAGGAAGAAAGCGGAAAGGGGAAATGCAAAAAGACAACTGTTCAACTCCGGAACACCGACCTTTCAGTGCTTGCTCTGGAATGGCTGATCCCACTCTGAGTGGTGTCTTGCCAGCTCTGGGATTAGGAAAAACAGCCTCTGAACATTAACAGTTAGCTCCGGATACGAGCCTTGCCTCCAGAAATGAACCGATAATGTAAAACGCTACAATAGATAAAAGCAGCTAAATTATCCCCTGTTAAACGTAGCAATTGTCTCACCTTTTATGAATAGCCCATGAACAGACCTGTAAAGCTTTTGTTAATGTGACTACAAGTCACTGATGGCTGAAGAATGCATAGCAATTTGAGTGCAGGTCTTAAATTACTGGGTGGGGTCAGTGTTTCAGTTACACATTGACTGAAAATTAATAAAACATTTTCAAAAATGCGCGGGCTGGAAATTAGCTAACTCCATCTACAGATTAAAGTTCTGGAGACTGTTTTTTAATCGGACTTCTGGATCCCCCAAGTTCCTGAATCAGTTTCTGATTCAGTCCATTTCAACGTTTATTCTGTAACTGAAGCAAAACGAAACAAGATCAAACATAAGCGAGTGTTAATTTCCCAAAAGATCAAGTTTGCTGCTGTTTTGAGTGAACGGCAAGTGGGTTGAATGGATTCATTGTGCTCTGAATTGAAAACATCGATAATTGGGGGAAATGGGCTTGGACCATGATTATGTCTTTAAGTGCTGCGTGCAGTTCAGGAATTCTGTAAAATGGACTTGGATATTAAATGACGTTGAAATTCTAACCAGGGATTTGAATGAAATTTTGCTTGGATCGGGTCTGTGCTTATCAGGGGCTGCTTGTGGGGGCTTGTCACATGTCCGTGAGACACAATAACCTAAGCTATAGATGTGTTGGTGCAGGGTATATGTGATGTTATTCCTCTCTCCGTCACTCTGCCAACCCCCTCCACCCTCTTTCCTCTGTGATTTAAATCAGTATGATTATCTGAGATATGATCTGTCTGGTTCTCCTTTGAAGATCGTTGCCTTCTTATTTCAGGTCAACTTTCCTGGCAGATGGGTCACTGGCCTGAGTGACTTACGACGGCAGGTGAAAGTCTTCGAGACAAGGATTCTCACACACTGCCTCAGCCCAGAGCTGTTCCATCACTGCTTCAAGAGGAATAATAAATAGGACGTTTAAGAAGGAAATTAAACAATAGAACCATAGAAATGTACAGCCAGCCTGGTTTGCTTGCAAGGATTGTTTGCCTACAATATACAATATAATATACAATATACACATTCACTACATGTTACGAAGTATCCTATGAAACGCTATCACAGGTCCTCTTGACGTGAAAGATACTATACCGAATGCCAGGATTATTATTATTATTATTATTATACAATGGATGAGAACAAGGCTCAAAAGTAGGAATAAACCATCTGCTAAACTGATGGGATGGCCTCCAATTTGCCTCTGTGTTCCAAAATGCACCATCTCTGTTTATTTAAATGCATGTTAAAGATAGTACTTGAGAAGAAATGGGACTTCTGCCCAGTGTTTGGGCCAACAATCCTCCAGATAAATTAATCATTGACCCCATGGCTGTATATGGGAATGTGGTGTGCACAAAATGGTGGCTATACGTGTCTACAGATCAACTGGATGCTAGAAACCCAGTTGGAGGGATATAAGGCCAGTTCCAGAAGAGCATGTTCAGAAAGTAAGAAACATCTGCCCAGGTGCAAATGCAGGTGCCAGCTAACAGACCTCAGCGGATGAAGGTTGCCAGAATATGGGAAGGTTATAACTAAGGAGATGTGTTCTAGCCCCGATGCTGTTCCCTGGTGTTCTGGTAGCTGACAACATGAAGTATAAAGTTCCTCAAAAATTGTACAATGCCCCTTTTTAAAACGACAAAAGAGGGATTAAAATAAATTAAGATATTAGAGAGTATCTTTAGGGCCAGATTTGAAAGTACCTGATAGATTTTCTTTGGTCAGCCAGGTATCTGACCCATCAACATGCTTAAGAGTATATAAACCAGACTCAGAGTTCCATATATATATATATGTCAGTTGCACACAGATATTTCCCTTTGTCTGGAATGGAATGCGCTTTCTCTCCCTGGAGGGACACATCCAATTTATCTAATTCAGGAGAGTAGCAGGCACAGGTTGGTAAGAGACCAGACTCGGAGACGCCAATGTTAAAAACAAGTTTAACCAGTTAAAACTTAACCAGTTACAAACAAGCAGCTTTCCACTCCTAGGACCACCCCACCGTTAGGGTTTTGACTTGCAGGGTTAACAGAAGCCGAGTGGGAAGAATCTCTGCCCCCAGTGTTTATTTGTCAAACTTCTGTTGACAAGTCAGGCTGACGAGTCTGTCATTATCAGTGGCGTTGAGTACTACGGACATACATGGCTCAGGAACCAGTCTAATAAAGCTTCCCGCCACAGAGGATCGACTTGATTCCAGTATTCCACTGCCAGGCACGTCACCGTGGAGCCAGCTCATTCCCGAGGGCAACCCGCTTACCACCCCTTTAGATAAACTTTACATCAATCTAAATTGCTGTTTAAATCTAGAGTGTGTGCAGAGAGTTTTGCCCAGTAACAAACTTTACTGTGGGAGTCCATTACACTCCATTGTTTTAACCAATTTGTGTGCACAGAGCGCGTATGACACTTCCCAGTTTTGTAGATCAACAAGGGCCAGCACTGTGTTTCTCCCTCCCTTATAGTCAACGAGGAGACAAAGGTCAGCAATACATCAGGGAGTTGCAGAAAAGCACACCTTACTTAGTCCATTCATGGTACCTTGAAACAACAGGCTGAAGCTATTAGCAACTGGCCCTGAGAGCAAATGGTCAGTGTGTCAATTCAAGCTGTTTTCTTAGCACAATATATTGTCTGTCTTTAGGGCAATCTGACAGTTTATTTACCAGGAGAGGGCTAGTATTGCCCTTCTCACCGAATGCTATTAACAGACTGAATGTAACAAAATATGTTCTTTGATTTCTCAGAGGATGCTGCCTCTGTCCCAATTCATGGTTCAAAATTAAACAGAGCATATGAACATTCTTGTGTGCAATATGTGGGATGTACAATATATATACATTACAGCACTCTTATTTCACATTATGAATGAAATTTGTTGCATTTTGTAACATGTTCTTGTGATAATTACCTCAAGGAATGCATTATGAAATATCACAAATTTCATTATGTTGGACAATCCAGATGTGGGCAGTGCTAATAAAAAAACAATAGAATACAATTTCCGTGAGGTATTTATTTATGTTGTATGTCCAGCAAATTTGAATGTTTACCACATTCAAAACACTTCACAGAATTTGCACAGAGCAATGTCCCACACAGACAATTAAATAAATGACGAATTTTATCTGGAGAGTTGTTGGCCAAGACACCGGAAGAAACTCCCTTCTCTTTTTAAATAGTGCCAATCTTTAACATCCACCTGAAAAAGTAGCTGGAATGCTGTTGACATCTCTAACAATGCAACACCCCCACACACTCCACCGCCCAGCACTGCAGTGGAGTGGACTGTTAATCTAGATTCTGAGTGGGCCTTGAACCTACAACCTTATGACCCAGAGGCAAGAGTGCTACCAATGGAGCCATGCTGACACAATAACAAATATAGATCTATCCTGGACATAGAAACTCCATGTAATCAATTGCAGATTATTTCTCCGAACCATGCAGTGCTAAAGCCCTTGACACACAATACTCTTCTGTAAATGTCACACTGCTCTTCTCTTATCTTTGGTCTACCACCTAGGGAACAAAAAAAGCAAGCAGTCCTTCAAAACCATAGCACTGTTACATAAAAACATTTAATCTCTGTCTCTGTTAATGTTAGTCCGGTCCTCTTTTATAACCTGTTCAAGACTGCCTTTCCTTTTTATTTTCCAATAGTACCCGACGTCCTCCCGACGTGAAAGGCGCTCTATAAATGAAATCTTGTTGTTGCTGTTGTAGCATGGAATCTTTAATGACCACCTGAATAGGCAGACAGGACCTCGGTTTAACATCTGATCAAATGGCACTATTTCAAAAGAGTTTCTCCTAATATCTTAGCCAACAACCCACTAGATAAAATTGGTCGTGCATTTTATGTTTTTGTGTGGACATTATTTTAAATTGGCTGCAAATACACAGTCTATGAAAAACCTCCTATTGTTTCAGAGTTCCTCCAGAACTGTAGTGGAGTGTCAGCCTAGACTAGGAGCAATGTTGCTAACTAGGAACTGACTTGAGACTTGAATTCACCCCCTTCTGAAATAAACTCACTCAGCACAGACCGAGGATCAAACTTGGGATATTCCAGGCAGTGGTTTTATCAACTGAAAGATCTGATGAGCTTCTGCTGGAAGCTTATCCTTATTGATGATATATAACAAACAAAATATAACAAACAAAATACATGAAAGTCAAAAGAAGGGAGTTTCACTCAGTATCCTGGCCAACAATGACCCAGATAGATCGATCATTCACTTCATGACTGTTTGTGAGACTTTGCAATACACAAATTGGTCACCCTGGCTGTCTTCAAAAAAGTCAGTACATTTGGCAGTGATTGCTTGTGAAGTGTTTTGAGACATTTCGACATGACAAGGAGCTACAAAAGTGCAAGTTGTTTCTAGAGGCCTCCTCCTTCTGGAGACAACCCATTTCATTTGGGGGAAGTACACCTTATTGAGATCAAAAACCAACACTGCTCTGCACCCGAGCTCTCACCAGGCACAGCTCTCAGTGCCCTTCCTCAGATGAGATTCTGCGTGTGTGGTGTTGCTGCCCTATGTGATGGTAATGGGTAGGTGGGGGTCATCTAGCAGGGAGCACATTGATAGAAACGGTGAATTTGGCACAACACTACATTTAGGAAGCTGTCCATTTGCAACGGTGTTTACTTTGTCCAGCAGGCGAGACTGATTAACCACTACAAAATCAATACAACAGGAAAAATACCCAGTATGTGGCTGCAAGCCTTTTTTTTTCCAGTCCAGCTGTATCCCTGTCAGGCGTTGGCAGGGAATGGTTGACTTATTAACCCAAAGTCTTTTTCTCCTTAGCTCAGCCTCGAAGGAAAAAAAGGTGATATTTTATAGATCTCGTAAAACTTTTTGTTGTGTCGATCTGGCATCAAGGAGGGACCCCAGTAACTGTTTCAAAAGGCTGGACACTGTAGATTGATCACCCTTTGAGGGAGCGAATCTTACCGAACAGGTGAGATTGTCGATAAAGAAATAGAATGTCTCATTCTTTCTCCTGACATTCACTCGCTGTAGCACTTAGAACCCGATATATTTTTCTCATGTCCAAAGTGTGGCTTTGCAGCTAGTTGTAGAGGTTAGTGTTTGAAAACTGGAGGCAGATTCAGCTGCAAAATGTATTTTGACCTTGTGAATATTTTATGTTTTGGCAATTTTCCATCATACTGGAAAGGCCAGGCAAAGGATTTTTGTCAATGATTAACGCTGATCAAACAGTTTTATAGACGTATCAAAATCCCCCTTGAGCACAGCCAATAATGTTTAAGTTAATGTTGTTGAAGTTTCACATGCTATTATGGCTCTTTGTAAAGGCGATACTAGGTGGATTCCTGTAACTGTGGACAAAGGTAGTGTGTTTTTTTAATAAGAGAGTTTAGTATGACCAATTTTTTTTCTCTAATATTCTCTCCACTGCAATATGCTTTTCTAGTTCCCTGCTCCTGACAGCTCCTCTTGCTGGGGTGTGGATCCACAGGGTTGTTGTCCTCCGATACCCCATCCAAGTGGCCATTATTCATAAGTGAGCCTTGCCAGTGAGCATCAGTGAGCAGGCCATTCTACTGCAGAGGTGTCACAGGTGAGCCTGACTGCTCCCAAACTGGCTGTCACAAGCAGTGGCTTCCGCGTTTCGCCCACAAAATATTCCGTCAATTCACTTTACAGTATATTCTGTGAAGCGCTTTGGGACGTCTAGAAGACATGAAAAGCGCTATATCAAATGCAAGGATTATTATTATTATTATAAGGCGCTATATCAAATGCAAGGATTATTATTATTATTACACCAATGGAGCTAATCCAAGGCAGTGTCACTGCAGTGGAATTTTGTTAGACTAGTCCTGCTTCACCATCCACCCCTTACCTCTACACTCCTTTCAACTGGTAGGGTGGGTGTTGGAAGTCATTAACATTTCCGTTACTGTTGCATTGCTTACAGTACACCATCACTAGAAACAACAGAATGAGAGAGGTTGTGGATCAGGTGGCTATTTTAAAAAAAACATTCTTGTACATGATGGCATGCCTATAACTCTTGATAGGAAATTGCTGTCAAGTGACTCTGTGTTTACAAGGCAAATATTTTACATACAGCAAGTCTCCCACAAGCATGGCCAATTTGTCCAGAAGATTATGGGATATAGGCGATCAGAAGAATCTCTCTTCTCATTTGCAAAAGTGCCAAGGGTTCTTAAACATGCACCTGAAGGGAAGGCATTCGGGACTTTAGCTTCTTTATAGAGCTCCAACAATGCAGCACTTTACTAGATTGATAAAAATAATAATAATCCTTGCATTTGATATAGTGTTTTCCATGTCTTTGAGATGTCTCAAAGCATTTCACAGAATATATTGTAAAGTGAATTGACTGTATATTTGTCATGGATTGAGTGACCAAATTATTATTGTTTTTGTTTGTTTTTCTTCTCTGGAGGGATTATCATCAGCCTTGTGGAGTAGGGAAATTTACCCAAGGTTTCGCCCTGCCGGGAATCAAACCCAGGTCTCTCGCTTGTGAGGCGAGTGCTCTAACCACTGAGCTACAGGACTCCACTTTACAAAGTGAGCGGGAGCCCGAGCGGAGAGGGAGACAGCACACAGTGACTGATGCGGCTTGATGTCTGACTAGTTGACTGTCAGAAGAGACAGCAACATAGACCCTCGTCCAGGAGCTTAAGTCATAACATAAGAGTTTAACCCACAACCGTTTGATCCAGAGATGAGAGTGCTATATGATACCAAGCTTTTCCCTAACCAGGATCCATCCTCTGTTACAGAATATCATAGTGAGCACAGCAGTGGACTGTATAGCATCGATCATTACATTATCATTTGTGTAGAATAATCCTAATTCAACCTTGTGACCTTTTTATTTTAGGAGAGAGCTTACTGTAATTTCACTTAGCCCTTTGTGAACAGGTTACTCATTGACAACAAAGTTGATGTATATCAGACCTGACAACAGTAGCATTCAGCTTCAATAAAAAAACATCAGGAATGGGGTTAAGACAGATACCATATGCTGATCACTAAAACTAATGATCATTTTGTTACCTTATTTATAATAGGGAAATCAAAAGTAGATTACCATTCCTGGCTTCCAGTAATTTAGAAGAACGAATTTAAGATCTTTATCCTCCCTTTAGATCCCTTCATTTGCAAGGTTCTACACCTTTATCCGTCTGCTCAGATCCTCTGTTCTTCCGACTCTAATCTATTGCTTGTTCCTAATTCGCTCTATGTATTGTTTGCGGTGTTTCAAAACATCTCTCTGACAATAATTAACGCTAATGATAGCTTTGAAACATGGGAACATGAGGTGGTCATTCAGCTCAGTGAGCCTGTTCTGAGTTTACTAGATTGTACAGAACAATGAATCCTATTTACATACCTTTTCCCTTACCCATTTAATACCTCTACTTTGCATGTATCGATCTATCTTTAGTTAAAATATCCCAGATAATTCTGCCGCTACTGTCTTCTGGGGCAGTACATTCCACATATTCACAGCCTTTTGTATGAAGTGATGTTTTCTCCTCATATTTTGAAATCTAATAGCTCTACGGTTAATTTTATATGCTGTGTAATATTAGAGAGGGCTCTGCTTTGTACACTGCATCATTTCATAATAAAGTTTATAACTTTCAACACTCTATTGTCACAGCACAATCAGCCACTGATCCCTACTTCACAATATGCCAAAAGAGCAAATTGTAAAGTAGGGTGCATTAACTAGCTACAAGTTGCTATTTTAATGAACAGATTTTCAGGGCAAACAAGGAGACATAAAGCTTAACAAACAGAATCAAAAATCCCGAGGGATTCTGCGCTGAGCGACTTAATGAGAGAGTTCAATTATTATAAATACTTTTGCCACTAAGCGCTTGGAAGAGAACAGCTTTGAAGTGAAATACTGAAAGGCCGAAAAAAAGGAAACTTCACAGGAGGATAAGACAGGCAAAAGTTTAATTCCTTTACAGCACACTTTGCACCATTTTCACACCCTTTGGCATTTGGTAAAAGGTAAATGGCACTTATTGCTCGGCCTGGGTGTTTTATTTGTACTTTGCCCGATCCACCTGACTGGGATACGTATCGAAGAACAAATGGGACAATGTGTGTGACTATGCAGGACAGTGTCTGCAGCTGCAATTTCCTCAATAATTCTCTTGCATTTGGATCTTCAGGCTGTACTCTCTTCCTACTTGCAGGTCCCTTCTGAAGACCTTTCTTTTCGATCGCGACTTTGGTCACCTTCCTCCCCCTCCCACTGGCTCGGCCCCGGGATTCGTTACAGTGAAGTGCTCTGAGATGCCGTCTGGCATGGAGGGCGCTATATAAATCCAAGTTGTTGCTGTTGTTGTTGTACTCACACCAAAAACAAAAAACATTTTCACATTTATTAGAAAAAGATTGTTTGTGGAATATTGCTGTGTGCAACTTAGCTGCTACAAAATATACAGTCACTACACTGAGATGTTATACTGAAGCCCCGTCTGTCTATTCAGGTGGACGATAAAGATCCCATGGCACTGTTCGAAAGTGTTGGCAGAATAGAAAACTGGGGTAAAATGTGTGCAATTCCTTAGAGTTCCTTAACCTAGTTCACTTAACCGGTGTCTGCTGGCCCTCTTCGCATCGATGGTTTGCTCTTCTCAGGTATCTAGATCCACCATTTTGTTACCCTGAGTGAGAGAGCAATTTTACTTTGTAATTTTTAGGCTTGAGGTGGGTGCAAAATATAATAAAATTGCTGTCCAGGCAGGGGCGATGACAGCAGTGGTCGTCTGTCATTTCACCCTTGACCTTATTGAAAAGGTGGATCAGCATCGACTTCCTCTCAATCCGACGCCGTGAATGGACTCTGATCGCGCCACGTTTCAGACTCGCGCCCGTGCGGGTACTCTCGAGAACGGCCCTCGGAGCAATGAGCCTGAAACCACCAACAAAACAACAAGTGAGATGAAATGAGAAACTGGGATAGGCATCGAACCGAGTGGAAGTGAGAAGGTGTCCTGGCCAGCAATACTCCAGCTAAATTCCTCATTCTCTCCATGGCTGCTTTGCGGAATCTTGCTGTGCAAAGCTGTGTTTGCCTACAAATACAGTCACTAAACTCGATAGCACTTCCATGCAAAGTGACCAAGATTGAATAGGGCTCTGAGGACACTGCACTCAGCATTTGGCTTGAAGGAAAGTGTGCTTGAAGTGATCTAGGATCTCTCACTTGTTTTTCAACAACCCTTCCCTTCCCAGAGGTAAATCCCCGTGTGACTGCAGAGAACTGGTGAAACAAACTAATCGCTCAATGGATATCCACAATCTCCTCGCTTGACGGGCAGGTCTGCGACTTGAACTCTGAGCCTGAACTCTTGAACTTTGAGAAATAGTCCTGTGAAGTGTTTGTCCAGTCCTACAAGTTTTATTTAATCCTCTCGTCTTAAAATTGCGGAACACTACATGCGTTTTTGTCATTTGTAACAGCAGTGGACGAAGAGCAGAGCAGATGAATTCGCCATTTTGGATAGGAAGCTGTGAATAAAATTGTGACTGACACTGACACCTTCTGTCGAAAGCTTGAACTGCAGTTCCCTGATTCTACTTGTAAAACAAGGGAGGTTTGTACAGCCTTAAAACAGGTTCAGAACTGAACGTGCTACTCGAGAAAAGATTGGGGCTGGTGAATTTAGTACAGGAGTGAAGGGCATATCCTAGTTGGTGACATCATCCGCAGACATGCGGTCAGCTTCCACGTGTACAAGGTTGACACCGAACCCTCTGCTCCACCCTCGACCCCAGGACAGACCGCCTGTCAGACATCAAGTTCTGGATGAGAGCCAACTTTCTACAGTTGAACGTCAGTAAGACCGAGGTTCTTCTGATTGGCTTCCGACAGCGCCTCCGCACCTCAGGCACTGACAGGATCAGCATCCATGGATGCACACTCCACCTCACCAAGCCAATCAGGATCCGAGGCATCTTGTTCGACCCTCAACTGTCCTTTCTCCCCCATATCCGTGTCATAACCTGCTCTGCCTTTACCCACCTTCGCAACATTGCCCAACTCCGCCCCTGCCACACCTCTCAGGTCGCTGAAACCCCCATACATGCCTTCATTACAACCAGGTTCAACTATGCCAACACCCTGCTTGTCAGCCTTCCTAACTCTTCCCTCCACAAGCTGCAGATCATCCAGAACTCTGCAGCTTATGTCCTCTCCTGCTCCAGGCTCTGTGACCCCATCACACCCACCCTCGCCCAGCTCCACTGGCTTCCCATCCCTCAGAGGATGGAGTTCTCACCTTCAAGGTCCTCCATGGCCTTGCCTCCTCCTACCTCTCCGAACTGCTAACCCCTTATCAACCTGTCCACTCCCTCCTCTCTGCAGGCTTCAGCCTGCTCCATGACCCCTGCCCGTCCCATCCCAGCATTGGTGGTCGGTCCTTCAGCCTCTCCGCCCCCACCCTCTGGAACTCCATCCCACATTCCCTTTGCCTCGCTCCCTCCTTTGCCTCTTTCAAGGCATGCCTCCTCTTCGACCTCCCTTCTACCCCCCTCAACCCTTCCAACTCCCCGTCCCCCCCGCTTGGGTCCCGATCCCTGACAGGAAGTCAGACATTTTAGTGTGAAGAGCTGGCTGGTGTGCAGGATTAATTGGGCCAGTTGAATAAAAATAATAATCCTTGCATTTGATCTAATGCCTTATCATATCACCGAGACATCGCTGAATGTGCCATTCACAAAAAGATTGGGGCTGGTGAAGTTAGTACAGGAGTGAAGGACATAGCGGAATCATCTCAGCATCACAAGAGAGATTGGGATGTAAAAAACTTTTCAGATGAGCAGGAATAATTGAACCAGCGGTGCACATGAATGAAAATAATAATCCTTGGATATGATCTAACACCTTATTACAACACTTCTCAAGATATACTGTAAAGAGCAGTGAATGGATATGTTGTGCGCGATGAAGGAAGTCCACAGCGCAACTGTGTAATAAAATAATTTGTACTTTAGTAAAGCACATTATAATGGGCTGGACTGTACAGCAGAACTCCTTCATCTCCAGAAAAGGTATTTAAAGCCATGGATGGGGGAGTAGACAGTCTCTCAATTCGAGCTGCAGAGAACGATCAGATAAGGAGCTGCACCTCACTGCACGCAAAATTAACATTTGTCTAACAGACAGATGTCTATGGCTGAAGCCTGCAATACCTAAAAATAAATTTTACTTAAAGGAACATGTTACCCTGCCCGTCTTGCCCACTGTCCAAGTGGTCACATTGGTTCCTTAGATAGTAGTATGAAGCACGTCATGCCAACACATGGTAAGTCAATGGTAAATCAACAAGCAGTCTAGAATGATGGAAATTACCAAACAAACTAACTAACAGTGGTTTGAACCTCACTTGTTAATGAGGCCAGTTGATTTCTTTACACTATAGTACATAGGTAGTTTGGGACGTTTGTCCGTGTGACCATCAGAAAGGTGGAAGGTGAATTAGATGGACCTTGGTCTTTTTTTATCTAGCATTTCTTATGTTCTTATGTACAAAAAAGGCTCTTAGAATTCTTTACGATTTTAAGTCTTCTTGGTTTATTATTGTCTCCAAATTCCATCATTAACACCTCTCATTTTAAGACAGAATTTCAGGCGTGTACTTAGGGATATGCCAATTTGGACTCTTTTATAGTTATAGTTTTGGGTTATTTTGCAGTTTTACTCCACTCTAGCAGTAGATTGCATCAGAACTGAGTTCCTGCAGATCGGTAGGGTTGCACTCCCAGATACAGGCAGGGCTTGTGATTTGCCATTTACATTCGCTATCTGCAAATCTGCAACGTCTCATTTTAGACAGCATCTCCCCCAAATAAAAGGTAAGTTCATTTGGACCCTGAGACTAGCTGTTTATTGAGGTCCAAATACCTGTTACAGCTTGTGTGAAGAGCACCACAGTAGGACATGGTGGTAACATTGCCAGTGGAACAAGTAACAGCAACTGATCAGGAAGTCATTTATACATACAGTATCATAATTCACATTTAATTTAAGGTGAGGCCAGAGAGTGGTTAAGAATCAAATTTCTAGACTGTGGATGTTTAGTATGTTATTCACTAATGAACCACATCAACAAGTTCATGTTGCTGTTACTTAACACCCTCCCCGCTTCAATTATTTTTTCTTTTTTACAGATTGTTATCATGTTTCCTCCTCTTTTTCATTCCCCACACGTCATCATTTTTACCCCAAATTGGATCCTTCTTCTCGCACACTTGGCAGATTAGTCTGTAAACATCCCCTACCACGACTTTCAATGCTCATGACTCTCCGTCCTTCAGATCAATTGCTGTTTGCCTACAAATACTCTCAACACCAATTACCCGTGAAGCGCACTGAAACATTTTGATGCAATCGGCACTACATTAAGTGCAAACATTATTATAATACCTAAAGGACATTTTAATGTTATATTTCAAGTTAAAATTTTATGGGACTTGTAACCAGGCTTGCTACTCCTATTAGTCTACCTGATCACAGTCAGTGACTTGTACACAAGTTGTCTGAACCATCTTTGAGGTTTTCTGATTTGGTTTTGCTGAGCTATGCAGTGTGGATTTAACTGTAGCCACCAAACAGAAGCACGATCAGGTTATCAGATTAAACTACTTATGTTTACTCTTGTCTCTTGTCTCTTTCTGGTGAGGGAAAGGTTTCATCAAAGCAAAGAAAGAATTTGCATCCTTATGATGCCTATAATGTCGAACTGCACTTCACAGTTAATTGCTGTCAAGCATAATGACTGCATTTCTAGGCAAATATTGCAGGTCCCATAAATAATGATTTTACTTGGGGTGCAGGTTGTTGATTAGGACACTGGAAGAAACTCTTCTCTTTTGGAGGAGCTACTATGAGGAGCAACTAAGTAAATTGGGCATGTTCACACTGGAAAAGTGAAGATTGAAAGGCGACATGATCGCTGTCTTTAAGATTCTAAAGGGGCAAAACAATATAGATCATGACAGGCTGTTTCAACTTGTTCAGAATAATAAAACCAGAGGATACGGCCTGCGATTGAAGGGGGTAAATTCAGAACGCATCTACTCAAACACTATTTCAGTGAGCAAATAGTGAACCCATGGAACAGGCTCCCAAGAAAGACAGTTGAAATTGCCCTTGGCAACCCAAAAACTATGTTTTCTGGTTCTACTGTTCTACTCCCTAACCCTCTGCTTGGGTTCAAATCCCTGACTGTCCAGCATTCGGGATATCCTCCCGATGTGTAAAGTGTTATACAAATGAAATTTTGTATTGTATTGTTCTTAGTTTATGTTTTCAATCTCATTTAACATTTTATACACTGTTGAGACATCTTGTTTCAAAACTGTAGAGCCCCAGCTTGTCTACTTGTTACTCATAGCTCATTCCTCTAATACCAGGGATCATCCTGGTTTTTCTCCTCTGTACTGCCTGAATATCCACCTTGTGTCAAGCTGACCAGACTGTATGCGGAACTCTAGGGGTGGCCTGACCAGAGCATTATACAGCTTAGATATGACGTCTGGAGATCTGAGCTCAAATCCTTCATCAGACAACCAAAGAAAAAAGATACTGACATAACAACGGTGGATGAGTTTCATGTGTTATATTTCACCAATTTAAGAGTGTTTCCTGACAGCGAGTAGTGCTCTTGGGGAGATAACTGGGAATAAAAATAACAATCAAAATGAAACAATGCTCTTGTAGGTCGTGGATGATTTAAAAGGCAGGTGAACCCAGTTTTCAAAGGCTAGCTGAGGATAGAACATGGGTATATCAGTGCATCATGCCAGTTCCCCAACAATCCGCATAGAAAACCAATTACTAATTTGCCGATCAGTTCCAGGCACAAAATTAAAAATTCCTGATAGAATTTAAAGTCGAGGCCCACTGGGTTTGGAACCCAGGTGGCACTTTAATACAGTCAGTTATTTCATTTGACTCTTCCCTGAGTGAGATTAGTCTGTTCAGTGTTTGACTGCACATGAGCTTCTGGTATGCAGCAGAAATGAAAAAAAGAACGGATTTAGCCAAAGGTGACTATTTTTTTAATTGAAATAAAGGAGAATTGTAACCAAAAGGGTGAATATTTTGATCCATCCCCAACCCTCCACTACTCCCTCTCCACTCAAACTAATAGTCACCACATTTATGTAGATTAAGATTAATTAAATTTCCTAACTATTACAGAGCATTCAAAAGCTTGAGAATCACTGAATTCAAGCCTTGCCTTTTTTTTTGCTGTTTTCCAAATAAATAAAAATAATAATGTTGCATTTGATATAACAATGGGAGGACATCTCAAATGCTTCACAGGATGTTGAGTATAGTGACTGGGGAATTGCTATTTATTTTGCATTTATCGTAAGCGAACAGAGAATATAGAGTAAATGTAAGCCAGCGGTGGACAACTCGTGGCCCATGGGGCTGTTAAGAAATGGCCGACGAACATTCACACAAGTACAGGTGAGTCCGTTCCTAATCAATGCCTTGTTTCGCCCACAAAATGTCCAGTCAATTCACTTTATAGTATACTCTGTGAAGCGCTTTCGAAGACATGATAAGGCCCTATATCAAATACAAGGATTATTATTATTTTTCGTTTGCCTACAAAATGCACAGTCACTATTACAGCGAATTCTGTGAAGTGCCTTATGATGTCTTTTTGATGTTAAAGGCACTATACCATATGCAAGTATTATACATATTCAACATATTCAAAACTGAGATCAATAGATTTTTAAAAACTAAAGGGATAAGGGATACGGGGGTAGGGCGGGTAAATGGAATTAGGTTAGAAGATCAGCCATGATCTTATTAAATGGCGGGGCAGGCTCGAGGGGCTGAATGGCCTACTCCTGCTCCTATTTCTTATATTCCTATGTTCATAGCATTTTTGGAGCTGCAGCTTGGTTCCCCATTCGGCAGTTTTATGTGCTTTGAGCCATCCTCCAAATAGTAAAAGGTGCAATTTATTTTGTATTGTATTGACTTTGCAGCATTTTGCCCCTTCCTTCAGCCTCTTGGAAGGATAAAAAGGGAAGGAATGGGAACCATTTATTTTCCCCAGTTCAAACAAAGTGAATCACTGCAACTAAACTGGAGAACTGAAGCCAATTAGCTGATGGGAGTTAAACGGTTGCTAACAGCAGTCTGGGAGCTGGGATTAGTTCTCAAACGCATTGCTGGTTCAGAAGGTCAGTTTCCTGTTTGAGTGCAATGTGGGCTCTTTTGGAGCCGACAGCAGGAAGGATATACAGTTGTCCTCACGCAAGGCAGCTAAAGGGCAATCTCGGAATAGCGGTCTGGGAGTTAGCAGGATAACACACACAAACACAGACACACAAAGTCAGCTAGTAAATCTGGTGTGTGACATTGCAACCTCCCCTTCAATCTCTTAAAGAAAATTAAAAGTAAGATTTCCCCTCCTTTCCCCGCTCAGATCTTACGCATTATTGTGTCACTAGCAGAAGTGAGCCCACCAATGCTGATGACCTGTGATGCAGGGAGTTCAAACTTCCCATAGACAGCTTTCCTGAGACCCTCATTTACCGCTGGGTCTCCCATTGCCTCCCAGCTCCAATATTCAAAAGATCCAGCTCATTCAGAACTTTGCCGCCAACATAGTTACCTGGACCAAACTCCGGACCCACATCTCACCAGTTCTGGCCTGGCTCCACTGGGTCCCCATCACTGAACGGATTGACTTTGAGATCCTCACACTCGTATTCAAATCCTTTCACTCTCTGGCACCTCCCAACTCTCCGACTCTTCACTCCCCAATCCACCACCCAGCGCCTCTGCTTGACTGGCACCAGCTTCCTGCTCATCCCTCACACCCTCCATCCCACCATCACACATTTTAGCCACTACGACCAGAACTCTGGAATACTCTCCCTCAATCCCTACACGTTGTCTCCTCTCTCCCCCTTTTCAAGTCCTGCCTGAAACCCTTCCTCTTCGACTGTGCTTACGGTCACCTCCAACCACCCCCCCCACCGGCTCAGAGTCAGACTCCGCCACTATTAAGCGTTCTGAGACTCTACCCTGCGTGGAGGGCCCTATGTAAATGCAAGTGGTTATTGTTGCCTCAGCAGCAAATTGCCTCCAGTGTTGGAATGAAACAGCCAGACCAGAACTTCTGGAATTATGTTCCATTCACCTTGTGGGACATTACAATGCGCAAATTGGCTTTTTTGTTCGCCTACAATTTATAGAGTGACTACATTTTACAGAATATCCTGTGAAACGCTTTGAGGCATGAAAGGTGGCATATCAAATGGAAGAATAATTATTATTATGATAAGCAGGGTATAATGTTCGAGGGAGAGTATGCATTCTATTCCAGACACAGAGAAGGTGTAATAATAATAATAATAATCCTTGCATTTGATATAGCGCTTTTCACATCTTCTAGACGTCTCAAAGTGCTTCACAGAATATACTGTAAAGTGAATTGACTGTATATTTGTGGGCGAAATGCGGCAGCTAATTGTGCACAGCAGCGCCCCACAAACAGTCGTGGATTGAAGTGACCAATTTATTATTTTTTTCTTAAGGGATTATTATTAGGCGTGTGGAGTAAGGAAATTTGCCCAAGGTTTTGCCCTGCCGAGAATCAAACCCAGGTCCCTCACTTGAGAGGCGCGTGCTCTAACCACTGAGCTACAGGACTCCACTGAGCTACAGGACTCCACAAATATTCTAAGGAATTCTAAAATAGGCACAAAAATGTATGGTGTATGGTGGCATGCTTATCTGGAAGTCTCAATCTCGTTTGGATACTCTTAAGCATGATGAGGAGTGTCTACATTATTCAACATTGATTAAAAAAAATTATTTTGAAAACCAAGAGCAAATTTTATTTGGTTAGGGTGAGCCAGAAAGTTGCAGGTCTACAACAACAACAACAACAACAACAAGATTCCATTTATAAAGCGCCTTTCACGTCAGGAGGACGTCCCAAGGCGCTGCACAGTTGGGTCATGACCCGAGCAGGGGGGAAATGGTCAGGGTGAGGGGAGGGAAGGGAGGGAGCGAGGAGGGGGGAAATGGTCAGGGTGAGGGGAGGGAAGGGAGGGAGCGAGGAGAGGGAAGAGGTCTAACCACTACAGTATGTGTTGTTGAAGTAAAAGGGCTTATTTTTTTTCTGAATCATCCAGTAAAACACTCTGAAGCTTTTCTTATGTGACAATGAGTCTTTAATTAGAGATTAATGAATCCAGGACAAAAGATTGTAATCAGGTCATTGAACACTGGATAAAACTTGCTCACAAGAAACAAAACAAAGCGCAATGGATACCCTGGTTAAAGCCGCCACTGACATGAAATCCACTGCCCCAAATGTGTGTTGAGGTAGAACCAATTGAGAAATTTGAAAGGCAAGTAAGGACATTAGGGAATGTAGTGTAAAGGCAGTGAAATGTGAATAAAGATTTTTTATGTTCTAGTAAAAGAACAGAATGACTTGACAGGGTAAAGGGGCTCTTCCTTGTGACTCTGCAGTGAGGGTGCTATAAATTGTGTCAAGATGAAATCTTATAATATCCTGTCTCTGCCTCAATTTGCCTCAAGGCCCGATTGGCTCAATTCCACACTGGGCAGAGAATATTACAAGAGATCACACAGGATCACAAGAAGACAAGAATGGAACAGGCTCTTCAGCCAACTTGACCTCATTTTTCCAGAATACCATCTTTACATCAAGGATCAAGCTGTTTCTTAAATGAGACCAGTGTCCTGGCCTTCCTGTTAACCTTTCCCAGCTGTTCATTACCCTCTGTTTAAAGAATTATGCCTGGTCTCAGTCCTACTTTTGCCCTCCACAACTCTCAATCCCTTTCATTTTGCCTTAAGTGTATGTGAAAGTACCTGTTACAGATTTACCATTTCTATCACATTAGGTATCTTACATCTCTCTACTTATCGACTGAACCATCGGAGAGCTCTGAGTGAATTATTCTTAATCTTTCACTGACTACCAGTCAAAAAGATATCAAATACATTCAGAGACTCTCCAGATTAATTGATTATCTTTAATGGATTAAGAGTAAACCAGCAAATCTGAATCCATTATCACTCTTGAGGTCTCCTTTTAAGGACATTTACTATGGCATATATCACCTATCAAGTTTCACTCAGACAACAGTAGCACAATTTTGGAAATTATCGTTGAAATTGCTGGGTAGGACAAGCAAGGAGATGAGGTCACAACACATTACTAGACAGCACTAATATGTGAATGCAAATCCCTGAATTTGTAAGCTCATGTGAAGTGAATAACCATTTGTTTGGCATATAAAGGGAGTCTATGGTTTCTAAACCTCTTGCGCAATATGATATTTATTGTTAGTTAACAAAAGGATTCCCTGGAGTAACGGAATTCGGTGTAGTCATCTTAGGTTTCTACAGCTTTGAGACCTGAAGGTTCCCTCTTCTTGACTTGCTCTTACCCTGGGCGGTTGGTCGGTCGGTCTGCATCTCTGGTCAGAGGCCATGATGAAAGAAGATTGTCAATCTAACAGATAAAAATTCTGATTCAAATATAAGACCATAATATCAGAATTAGTAAAAAATATTGTA
Source organism: Callorhinchus milii (assembly GCF_018977255.1). Classification (NCBI taxonomy): domain Eukaryota; kingdom Metazoa; phylum Chordata; class Chondrichthyes; order Chimaeriformes; family Callorhinchidae; genus Callorhinchus; species Callorhinchus milii. The sequence goes on from NW_024704744.1 coordinate 84,791,075, forward strand.
TAAGAATTCTTAGTGGGTTTATTCACACCAGATGCAGCATGTTCCAAGAGGGACCACAGTCCAGTATCTTTCTTTGGGTCAATTGCTCCCCCACTCCACGAGCATTGGCCAAACTTCACTGCATGTCCAAGTGCCTGTTCATATGTGAACCCAGAGAGTGAATGTCAGCATCACAGCCAACACAGACGCATACACACACATATATACACACACTTCCCAACAAGAGTTACTGCACAATGGTGAAAGCCTACTAGACACTCTGTGTAAATGTTTACACATGTACATAATAGACTCAAGTCAAGAACAGGATTGTGGGCTGATGTTTTTCCTTATCCTAGAGGAGATGGTCACTAACCAAGGTGCACTGAGGGCAATTGCACCAATAACAAGCATTGATCTACCTAAGGATTAAATAATACAACACAGCCTGGGATTTGAACCTGAAACCTGTATTGTTTGAAAAACATAGTATTAATCAAGTAATGCTTTTATACCAATTAGACCGTCAGGCAGCTTTTATATCTACAGTTATAATAATAGTAATCCTACTTGCATTTGATATAGCACCTTATCATGTCTTCGAGATGTCTCAAAGTGCTTCACAGAATATACTGTAAAGTGAATTGACTGCAGATGTTGTAGGCGAAAAAAGTTATCCCAAAGTAGCTTTTATATCTATAGTTATATCGATGATGGTTTTAGCCAAGAGCTTGGTTGAGATTTGGCTGGGGACAGGTACACCACTTGTATCCTCCCTGCAGTACATTTTTGTCTGATTGCTTCACAAGAGAGATTCGGGTAAAGAAGGCCCTTTTGATCGCATCCTTCCAGAATATACATGTTCATTGTGATATAATCAGTACATGCAGCTTCTCTCAAAGACACGTGAGATACTGTTCAACTGTTCAAGGTGACACCTGATAACATCTTTTCCTTTTGCGGTCACTTTTTTGCAATAAAACTGATCATATCAGCAGCATGCAAGTTTCATGCCAAACACTTGTACATATTTTTAAAAATCCATTCAACAACTTATAATTACATTTGTTTGTCAATCTTCAAGGTTGAAACACTTTCATTCCAATTTGTTGATAGTCTTGGATCCATCAAACTTACTGATCCTATCTACATATCAGTGCTCTAAGATGCTATTCTGGGTAAAGAGTGCTATATTAATGCACGTTGCTGCAATAATCAGACATTGGAATGGGAATAGAAAATCCAAATGAATTGGAGTTTGATTTTTTTTCTTGAGGATCCTGATTGAATATTCAGTTCAGATGATCAAACAATAATAGTAGTAATAAGCTTGCATTTGATACAGCTTCTATAACAATGAAATTTTATGTAAGACGCAGCAGTCTTACATGAAAGTTGAAGATCATTTAACCTGCTTTTATGGAAGCACAGCAATATCCCACAAACAGCTATGAAGTGAATGACCAATTTACCTGGAGGATTGTTGGCCAGAGATTCTCATGAGATAAATAGGAATCAAATGAAAGCTGGAGACCCGCCTGTGCTTTTTAATCTTTATGAAAGGCAATGCTTTCATAATTAAGGCCGATTCTTCAATAACTGTGAAACACAAGTCGTCGAAACATGTCAGCACTTGGAGTACCTGCAGATTAGGTTCAGGAGTTTTAAGCAATGAGCCTGGAGAGGTAAGATCTGTGGAGTTTTACATGAAAACTAAAGATCATTTAAACTTGTTTTCAAGGAAGCACTGATCACTGCAATGACTTGTCAAACAGAAATTGCTATCAGGGTTCTGAGTACCCTCTTACAGGATACTGGGTTTAGTCCTGAACAGATGTAGTGTCAGGGACCTATGGCTCCATATTAGAACCCCCGCCCCTCCATTCCCACCACAGCATTCTTTTTATATGTACATATTACATAATAATAATAAACATAAGCATTGCATTTGATATAGCGCTTTTCATTTCTTCTAGACATCTCAAAGCGCTTCACAGAATAGACTGTAAAATTAATTGACTATATTTGTGGGCGAAACATTATGTATAACATACTCTCATTTTCCCTTAACTTTATTTCCTAAAATCTCTGTGTTATTAGTCAATTTGTGCTTCTCTCACGCTTGCCATTGCACCACCAGTGACCAAAGCTATTCTATTCACTATTCTCCGAAACTCTCTCCTAAATTCCGTTCACTTGGTGTTATATCATCCTTAGGGCAAAATTGACTTAGGTCATCTCAACCGCCTGAGAGAGAAAAGCATTCAGTTGTAAGATCAGTGGTTTGTCTAACAGGAGTTCACAAAGTTCTATTGCATGGAAATAATTTGGAACAAATCTGAACAACAAACAGCTTATAACTCAAAAGTAGAAGTTGATCTGATCAGACATGTTCTTCACATGCCTGATAAAGCTGGACGATGATGAAAAGCAACCACTATCTACCTTCCTTAGGGGGAAAGTGAACAGTCTCTTGTTGGTTAAAGCAATGGAAGATTGGTATTGAGTTAATTCTCTTTGATGGTCTTAGCAGTTTGGTTCCTGAGCCAGGCAAGGAGACAGTGACAAGTCAGCGGGAAGCCTGCGAGTCAGTGTACACATTGGCAAATTATGTTGTTAAAGCTAGCGGAACTCCAGCAGTACCTCACTCCCATGCCTTGGCTATCATCAACCTAAGATTGAACTCTCTGAGATAAGGTGCGCAGGTTGAATCCCTCTAGGAAGGGAAATGCACATTCCATACCAGACAAACAGAAATCTTACAAATGTGGAACTCACAGCAGCTTGGATTTGAGGTTCCTAAGTATGGTGAGTTTCTGCATGTATCAGACACCTGGCTGACAAAAAGGCTTGAAAGACTCATTCTGTAGAATACAGTACTGCAGCCCAAATTCACAGTCCTATTAACATCACAGTAATTAATAGATTCAACTCCATGTCATCTTGGCTCAGAAAATTAGTTCACTGAGTCAGAAAATTGTGGTTTGCCAAATGGCTTACAGTTGCTATGTTGTGCCCAGCTAGAAGGGAAAAATGTATCCAGTTTTTCTGCTCTTGATCTGATCCAGTGATCCCTGCTGGAAAGAATTTGTGTGGGTATTGAGTGATATTGTGTGGATATTGAGTGAGGACCAACCGTGGCCTGCTAGGGTAGGGTGAAACCTGAGGAATAATAACACTAATTCTCGCATTTGTCACAACGTCTCATCGAATTGTCAAAATGTCTCAAAGTGCTTCACATGATTTTAGTGTAAAATGTAGTGACTGTGTATTTGTAGGTGAACATGGCAGCAATGTCCCACAAAACAGCCACAAAGTGAATAACCAATAGCATGTAAATATACAACAACAACAAAATGACATTTATAGAGCACCTTTCACATCGGGAGGACATCCCAAATGGCTGAACAGTCAGTTGTCGGGGTCCGAGCATGGGGTGTAGGGGTGAGGGAAGGCAGAGAGGTGGGAGGGAGACCAAAGGCACGGTCGAAGAGAAGGGTCTTGAGACCGGCCTTGAAGGATGCAAGGGAGGAAGCGAGGCGATATATAAATAGAATAGTAAAATTTAAATGGATTCAAAGGGTATCAGATTGAATATCCCAGGCAACACTTGAGAGTGGCTTTCCTTTGAAACCAGCAGTTCCCGAAATAAAGCTTGTTACAAAGTGTTGAGGCTTTAGTTCCTTGGGGCAGTGTTATAATGAGGGTAGAGTATCATTTTATAGAGAAATTCTTGTAAAAGAGCACAAAGGCCATATTAGCAATGTTTCTCACTGCAAGTCTCCGCACACTGAATGGAAATTGAAAGGCACCGATGTTCTAAGCACAAACTCAATCTTTCCATTCACACGGGTGCATTCATACTCCATGCGGGAAGTGACTTCTCCCAAATCACTAAACTGTGATTTCATCTGGAAGAGGGAATGGAATGAGTAAAGCCCACTCTTTCACACCGACCAGGAACAATTTGCCCTTGTCACGTAAATTGAACCTATGAACATTCATGTGCAAAACCTTCATCTGAGGATCAGACAAAAAGCTCCAGACTATTAACCTAACTTTCCATTCTAAGTGAATGTACTCAAACCCATTGCAATTTATGGACTTATATCTTGAGTTTGTTGTTGGTCAAAACCACTTGAAAAGCATTCTAATCATACCACAATTAGATTTCTTTAAAAATGTTAAAATGGTCTTCAGCAAAATCCTAATTTTATGTTTGTAAGACTGTGCTTTTGTTCTTTATCATGTAAAGTCATCCAAGAAGGGATACTTTGCAGTATGTCTACCTTGAACATCTATTTTTAATGCTATTTTTATTGCTTGCATCAGTTCCAACTCAGCATGCTTGCAGTTGCAATGTATAAGATAAAATATGAGGTCCCATCAAAAGACAAATATTACGTGTTTTGTGGTGTGAGCCAATGGAACCTGATATAAGTCATTTATTGGTTATGCAATGTGACAAGTCATTTAGTTGCAGAAGTTAGCAGGACGAGAGAAGTACGGTGAGAGAAGGGAAAACAGAGACATGTTTGACAGAAATACTGTGATCTCAAATGCCAGCATTTTGAAGCTACTAAGCAACATAATTCTAGAACTCTCACCTTGCCAATGTAAAAAAGTGCTTCTGCAAAGATTTGATTCAGAGGTGACATGACATTGTAGGCCCAATTCTGTAGATCATTTATTATTTCTGTGGCAAATTCCATTGACCGAGCCACAGGATGTTTAGGCTCCTCAGAAGGGACTTCAGGAGAAAGGACAAGAAATGAGTTGCCCAGGTGTTATGTTTCACACTGAATTGAAAGAAAGATCTTGATTTTTGAGCAAGCATTTGAAATTTAGTATTTCGTCAAATAGCTGAAAATGTTATCTTTAAATAAACAAGTTAAATCTCAGTTCCCCTCGAGGACTCAGTTAAAGTCACCTGGAAAGTTCCAAATTGAATCCAGTCTGTGCTAAATTAGAGGGGACCCTATAGAAATATATATATAAGTATGGGTATATCTGTGCATTTATTTTATTTGAAAAAAAAGTGCAAGTTATAATAATTATAATAAATAATAATAATCCTTGCATTTGATATAGCGCCTTATCACCTCTTTGAGACATCTCAAAGCGCTTCACAGAATATACTGTAAAGTGAATTGATTGTACATTTTACAACATAAAATTGTTCATCTTTGCCTGATGTCCTGCTCATTCTGCTGCAGATTGGGCCAAAATTTCATTGTTGTTGGGATTAGCTACATTACAATGGTCTAATGGTGCATAGAGCCACTTATCATTGTGGTAACAGAACCCTCGCCATGAAATCTCTTGTCAGATGGTAGAAATGAGGAGTGCAAGGAAGGGTCAAGAGAATACAGCGTAAGGACATCCATGTACTATTATGTAATTTCTTCCAGTTTGGGCTTCGCTCAACTAAAACGAAAAGGAATGCGCCCTTGAAATTTCGTAATTACCTTCTCAAGAGCAATAAGAGCTGTCTGTCACCTTGGAAACAAATTACAATCTACTTAAGAGTGTGTGTGGCTGTCCTGAAAGTATCTTCTGACTTCAGTAAAGATGTATTCTGGAATGCTGAACAAGAAATAAAATGACTAGTTATTGAGTCCTTGAAAATAAGAAACCTGAGTTTAATATGTTACAAATAAACCAAAAAAAGTAAATATTTTAGGATGACAGTGAGAAGCCAAGAGTAAAATAAAAATAAACAGCACATATAATAATACATTCGATAATAAAATTTTCAGTTATATCACTGAGACTGACTATCACTTGACCATTCTTTCAGCTGAACGTTGACAAGACAGAAGCCATACTCTTTGGCTCTCGTCAACGTCTAAAATCTCACAGCTCTCAATCCAAGTTGTTGTTGTTGTTATCTCACTGAGACTGACTGTAATTGGTTTTTGGTCAGCCGGGTGTCTGACACATGTGGAAACGTATCACTATGTTTGAGTATCCAAAGCAAACTGATATTTCTTTGCACACCCACACATGGAAATTCTTGTGTTTGGAATGGAATGCACATTCTCTCGCTGGACGGATGCATCGTGCTTATCTAATTCCGGAGAGTATTAAGCACAGGTTGGTAAGAGCCAAGCCTTCAGGACCCCAGGGTGCGCATTGGTGTGCTGTGGAACGTAACCAGCTAAAACCTTATAGCTTGCTATTGAAAGTGCTGTCTGACAAACTTCCAACTGATTGTACAGCTGGGACCAGCCTACCCATCAGGACTTTGGTCCCTGCTCCTCTGTCCCCCAACACTCTCCCCCCCCCCCAACCCCACCACCAGCTGGTCTGCCCCTCAAAGTGCTACCGATGAGCCAGGCTGGCTGGTTAGTGGTTAGTTGTGGAGTACTGTGAACCTGAGTACTAGGTACTGTGGAAGAAGACTCCAGAGACCAGCAGGGGGGTTGACTTGATTCCGACATTCCGATGCCAAGCCAGTTCAATTCTAGGGAGATCCTGCTTACCTTATTCCCACGCCCCCCTCCCCTCCCCCTCCAAGGAGGATAGTCACTAGTTAGTCATTTGACCATAATCGAGACTAAGCAAATCTGACCATTACTGAGACTGGCCATCAGTGAGACTCACCAAACCTGCACACATGTCACCGACTAGAAACAAAACAAGTTATTGATAGTGATATAACTCAGGAAACATGTGCTAGGTTGCTTAAAATAACTACTCATGCAGTTTTTAAAGATACACAAATTGAAGGAACATAATAGAAACCAGACACTCAAACATCCCGGGAGCCTAAGTAAGGGTACATGAATGATTAGTGACTTGTAGCTCAATTTAAAAAACAAAAAACAGGATAGCGATTGGAAAAAGTTGTGAATGATTCATTGGAGAATGTGAAGAGAGCGAGGGAGCAATATGAGGATGGCTGTCTGTTCTTTAGCATTCTAAAATTGTTAAAAGTTTACCACAGAGAGAAAGCAGGATGTAGAGCTATAGAGCACAGTGACCTCCTGTTATTTTTACTTTAATTCTCATGGGCTGAGGAGGGTCTGTGGTGCAACCATGTGCCTGGCACTTCCCCAATCCCACGCAGTCTCCTGCCTGGGGGAATGTTTATTCCATACTTGAGGTATTTCTAGACTAAATGAAACAATGAATTGTTGAAGGGGTTCGGAGACAATAAAGTGCAGCTAGCTGTGCTAATGCTGATTGTACACAGTCTGCCTCGCTCATTCAGTTCCTCCAGCCAGTGCGTGATTAGAAGCAACAGCAGCCGCACAGTGCTTAGCACAGCCTTAGCTTGTAATACATAAGCAGATCTGTGTTTGGAAAGTGCATAAAGGTCTCCAGGAGTCAGAGCTAACTGCCGTGCTGGCATGTACCAGATTAACAATTCCTTTATTTGATGGATTATAAAATGTGATTATTAGACTTGATGATCAAGGATATTTCCTGCAGCTAGATATTACTAAAACTCTTTATGCTGAGATAGCATGAGCAGCTGACTTAATTCTGTGTCTTTTACTGTTACTGAAAAATTATGTTCTTCTAAATTCCATGATCAGACATTAGTTTGTCAGAGTAATGCTTTATATTTTATTATTCTTATAAATAATAAAATAATAATAAAATAATATATATTATATATTTTCTTTACGTCATATGTATCCAAACCAGACTGAGAGTTCCATATGTATATACCACCTACGCATAGAAATTTCCCCGTGTTTGAAATGGAAAACACGCTCACTCTAAATTCTGAAAGTATGTGGTGCAGGTTGGCAAATGTGAAGCTTGGGGACCCCAGAGTTTGTGTTGGGATGCCGCTGGAGTTTAACCAGCTAAAACCTTGTCGTTTGCCATTGGGAACATTGTCTAGCAAGACTCCAACTGCTTGCAAAGCTAAAAACACTCTACCCATTAGAGCTTTAACTTGCAGAGTTAACAGGAGGTGTGAGGCAAGAACCCTTGCTCCCAGTGACTGGTCTGCTTCTATAGTCCTGTTGATGAGCCAGGCTGGCTGGTCTGTAATCAGCAGTGCCATGGAGTACTACAGACCTGCCTGGCTCAAGAACTGCACTCCAGAGACCATCCCAGATCATCCACATTTCCAATATTCCATTGCTGGGCACTACTCATTGGAAGCAGTTTACCTCTGAGAAAATTACATTCAATTACTCCCCAACGGGGGTTAGTCAGTAGTTGGCTATTAGGTATCTGACAGGTGCAGGATTGAGCCTTCTCCAGATGAACAGCAGGTACCAGGATCTCCTTGTATACTTCCAGGTGAGCAGCGCTCAGCATGAAATGCTTGAGAGTATTACTGCCATCCTCCTGCCTGCAGCTCGAACAAGTACCGAGTTTCTCCTGGTGTCCTGGCCAACAATCTCCCAAATAGAATTGATCATTCACTTCATGGCTGTTTGTGGATCATTGCTGTGTGCAAATTGGCTGCTTGGTTCATTTACAAAATACACAGTCACTATTCTTTACTGTGTATCCTGTGAAGCGCCTTGTCTTCTCGATGCGAATGGTACTATATTCAAATGCAAGAATTATTATTTAGCCTCTAAACTGATTTGATTTAACCCAGTTTCATAATTTGCATCCCCAAGTCAGGTTGCATCAGGTGCCACACTTCATTACTTTCAGCGCCAACCTGACCTGCAAGCGTCAGTCTGACTTTTTGAATAAATTGAGGGTGTCTGGTCATATGAACTGTGTCTGACTAACGGATAAATTGAGGGTCTCTCTGACCTGTGCATGTTAGCCTGATTGATAGACAAATTGTGATCTCTTGGACCTGTACATGTAAGTCTGACTGACAGATAAATTGAAGGTCTAACTGAACTGTACACGTTAGTCTGACTGACGGATAAATTGAAGCTTTTTCTGTGCTAATGTTAATGGATATTGAGTACTCCTATCTTTCTGTTAAAGGAGGAATGCTATGCTGCTCCTCTTGCTCCGTCTGTTTGTTTCACGCTGCATCTGCACATATTTTGCATACTTATGGATGGTTAATAATTGGGAATGAGATAGACAATTCCCACAGGGATAAAACAGTTTCAGCTTCTTTTTATGTTGCAATCCTTGTAATCACTTGGCCTCTGTTGCCATCGTCTACCCACACACACACACTCTGCTCGTTTGCTTGGTGTTTTACAGTTATCAGCTGAATGCAATGCTATGCACTTATGTATTTGTCTAACTTCCAACAACAACAACTTGCATTTATATAGCGGCTATTATGAGGAGAAGCATCCCAGGGCGCTGGACAGTCTGACCCCGAGCCAGTAGGAGAAGGAGGTGGGAGGTGACCATAAGCACAATCAAAAAGGAAAGTCTTTAGGTGGGATTTGAAAGTGCGGAGAGAGGGGGCAAGGTGGAGGAATTGAGGGAGAGAGTTCCAGAGTTTTGAGGCATAGTGGCTGAAGGCACGGCCTCTGATGGTGGAGCGGAGGGCACGAGGGCCAAACTGGAGGCCGGAGCCAGTCGAGCGGAGGCAGCAGGTGGTGGAATGGGGGGTAAGCAGATCGGATAGATAGGGAGGTGCGAGCGCATGAAGGGATTTGAAATAGAGTGAGAGGATCTTGAAAATGGTCCATTCGGTGATTGGGAGCCAGTAGTCTGGCAAGGATTGGTGTGATGGGGGTATGGAATTTTGTGAGGTGAATATCCAGGTGGCAGAGTTTTGAATTAATTGAATTTTGTGTATTACATTTGCAGAAGTCTTAGAATGTCTATGGCAGGTCGATTGGTAGCACCTCGCATCTCTAGTCGGAGGATTGGAGTTTCAATCCCCACGCTGAGACTTTGAGTTTGCAGTCCAGACTGACAATCCAATATAGTAAAGATTGAGCACTGCTTTTCAAAGGTGACATACTTTGGATGTGATGTTGCATCAAGGTTCCATATGTCTGTTCAAGTAGACGTTAAAGGTCCCATGACACAATTCAAAAAGAGGAGTTTCTCTCAGTGTCCTGGCAAACATTACTCCAGAATAAATTGGTCATTCTCTTTAGGTCATTTTCATTTGAGGAATCTTGCTATGTGCAAATTGGGTGCAGCAATGACTGCCTACAAAAAGTCACACAGTAATTACATGCAAATTGCTCTGAGACCATTTTGATATTACATTTGCAATACGCAATGCAAGTGTTCTTTATTACTGGTTTCAAAAAACTTGGAAATATGTTATTAAAAATTGTTTCATGGATTTCACAGATAGAAGATGCTTTGTCCTCAAGCGATGCTCTGTCCATTGGCATCTATAAGCAGTTTGCCTCCACATTGGATTGTGCAATACTGGGTTACTCAGAGCAACTATATACCAGCAGCTCATTTTCATGGAACAGAGTCCATACTAAGGGCCCACAATTTCACTACTAACCTGTCTGAAAATTTAAGATCATTCAAAATTTTGCTAAACTCTTAAATTGAGTCTTAATTTGGAAGCTGGTTCTCTTGAATAACTGCAGAAAATTAGCTCCACATTAAAACTGAAATTAATAATTTTCATTCACCTCTTGGCTGTTTATGGGACATTGCTGTGCACAAGTTAGCTGCCATGCTTGCCAACAAAATACACTCACCACGCTTTGCGGTGAGTCCTGTGAAGCGCATTGAGACAACTTCCATCAAGGAACAATATCAAACGCAAAAGATTGTTTTTATTTATTTATTAAAATGTTGGACTGCAGTTTCATTTTTAATGTACTTACAATGGCGTCAAGTATAGTCACTCTCATGTACATAGAGCAACCTGTTGAGGATCAGCGATTTAATAAAGAGATTGGCATGGGGTTAAGGAGAGCAGGGGTGCTCTTTGTGGCAATGCCACTTGGACATCAGCCTTGCTCTTTAATTGTGTTAGTGCCTTGGGACGTCCTCCTGACGTGAAAGGCACTATACAACTGTAATTTTGTATTGTATTTTGTATTGTTAAAAAATGGTGGCAATTTTGTGCTGTGCAGATTAATGCACGAAGCCAACAGCACATTCTAGTCCATCTGCTTTTGTTAAATCTTTTCTCTGGTTGTTTCAGGATGAATTGCACAATGCTCAAATGGCTCGTGGTGCAGAGTTCAGCAAGTTGATAGAGGCAGGGAAGAAATCCGCAGCTGCCCCAGGGCATTGCAAGTTCTTTTCTAGATGTACAGTAAAGTATTTTCTTCACTATCAATCCATTGTTTGCAGCTGTTTAACTAATGGAAGCATCATTATTTCAGAGTTTGGAATTTTAATGGAAAAAGCCGCATTTTGTACTTATCGATTTGAAGGAATAATGACCATTGTGGAATGTTTCCTTCGAATTTCTCGAGTGTGCTCAAAGGACAAGTTTACGCTGGAGCCCTGGGAGGTTCGACATTCCCGAGTAACACACCTCTGAGAGTTTAGAGCAGGCCTTTAGAGATGGGGACGTAAAAGGGGAAAACAAACGGCAGCGTGAAAAATTGCTCTTAGGTGAGTGTGTTTTCCTTTCCCATCACCCAGAAGTTGAACTTTCAGTGAATGAATGGAGCTGCAGATCCCTGAGAAATACCACGGTCGTAGGCAAACTTACACGTACATTTTACTGAACTTTTACATCCTTTCCTTCACTTTCTCTAAGCTCTGTACCTCAAAGGGTGCCAAAACAGTTTTGTAACATGAATACACGCCAAAAATAAGCTCTTTGCAGGTCCAACTATTTGCTCTTTGGGTGACTTTCTCTATCCTTCGGTAATTCTATATCTATGACATTGCAGAGGTGAACTGCATTAGTCATAAATTTCTGATTCAGAAGAACAGAAATTAGCTCAGAATATCTGCCAAAAAAGAAATCGGCTTGAAACTGGGCCAGGTTTCGAAAGACCTTATGTCTGGAGTAATGACCCTCTTAGAAGGGGCTGCAAGAACTGGTATAAACATCGCTTTTAAATAAGCCAAAGCAAGCAAGCTTCAAGTTGATTTATTGAATGAAAGAAACATTGTCATTGACATTTTCTTGTTCCTTTTGCCTCTTCACATTCTTGTACAAAAAATCCCACCACATCGGTGCTCCTCTATTTTCTATTCATACTCATTATGCTGTTGTGCAGCTCCCTGATACGTGGCTTTCTGTCAATTTTCTACCATGCAAACCATATTTGTGGGAAAATAAAAAACAGCAGCTATTGCTCGCTGAGAGATATGTTGCAAGTTTCTTGGGAATTAGCAACTGAAAGGATTGTAACATATCTTAGATGATGCTTTACTGCTGTCAAAAGGTCAGAGTTCCTCTTCCAGCTGGTATTTGAGCTCCGCTTCACTTCTTCGGTTGAGCTTCTCTGGTCCATGGCTGAGCCATTGAAGGAATGCATGCAGCAACCCTTCTGTTCCTTGATGGGAGAGAGGGAAGGGGGAGGTGTTTGTTAGCTGCATTAATACCATTAATGGGGGCTCAGAAGAAATCAATGCCACAGACTGTGGAACATGCTGCCAGACTCAGTGGGACAGTGTGAAAATAGTGAGCTTAACAATGAAGCCTCAGTTTGCCCCACAGCTCAGTGGTTATGTGTGCAGTCCGACATGTCACTGGGTTTGATATTTAATGCTGCAATAATAATAATCCTTGCATTTGATATAGTGTCCATAATATTGAAAACATTGAAACAACTCAAAGTGCTTTTCAGGTAGCTGCTGTCAAATATTTATTTTTGTAGATTAATAAGATAGCTAATTTGTGGACAGCAATGTCCCACAAATAGCCATGAAGTGAATAACCAATTTTATTTGGGGGATTGTTGGCTAGGACACTGGGATCAACTTCCTTCTCTTTTTGAATAGTGGCAGGGGATTCTTAACATTCATTTGAACAGGTAAACAGGATCTCTGTTTAACTTTTGATTCAAAGAAACAATACAGAAATTCCCAATTATTGCATTGGTGTCTCAGCCTAGGTTTAGGTTCAGAGAGAGTCCAGACATGGGGCTATATGTAAGTATGTTTTAATTAAAAATGTTCTGAATTAATCATATGGAAAATAATCCAATATACACCTGCAATATACCTGAATGCCGTAATTATTTTTTTTATCTTGGGGTGGCTGCTTACACCTTTGCAGCCTAGGTTTTCTTTATCTTCAACAAGTCAAAATAAATGATCAGAGCATAAATGATCATCAGAGCAAAGGGTAACATCTCCTTCTATTTGGCTTGGAATACTCAGACATGTTATTTGGGAGTTGTTGCAAAGCCATTAATTTGTGCTGGATGTCGAAAGGTAATCAAAGCATTACCCTGTGGAATGAAATGAATATGCTAAGTATGTTCGGCGCAAACATCCACTGAAAGCTGCCTTTGGAGTCACAGGTATGTGATATGTGGCAGCGTTGGGAACTGAGCTGACTTGGCCTGCTCCTCTTTCCAGGTGTTTGCTTAGCTTACAGCTGGTTCTCAGTCTATCACAGCAGCCCCTTTTTCTCCCACACTGTTCCTGTGTTCCTAAGGAGTTGATGGGAGTTTGCTAAAGCAGGGAGGGACTGGCACGCATTTGTGCTGAGTGTATATATCATTGCAAAATACAAGCAGTCATCCAAAGTACAGAATACTGTTAGGTTTCAAGTGCATTTTTTTTAATCCTGTCTACTAATTTTTTCTCCTCCATTTTCACTCTTTCATTCAAACTTTGCAAATCTGGTCACAGCATTTTTGTTCAAATAAAAGTTGCTCTACTCGAAGTTACACTCAAATTGTTTGTTTTAAAAAAATTGTATTATTTGGCAACCGCTTATTTTTCTCATCGTCAAAGGCAGTGAAATAGATTGCATTATATAAGCTTCAAAGTCATGTCAAGGTGTCTGACCGCATGGCTTCATCATTTCAGTGTCTGCATATTTACTTTAGCAACAGTGCAAGGGCAAATCAAAAATAGTTTACAGATTCAAGGAACCTCAATCTATTTTTAAATAAGTGGAACAAATCATCTCCTGTTCCAACATTAGGCAGAGATTGCATCAGTGGTAAACTGACTGTATTTAGAGCAAAGGCAATGCTCATTCAGTAAACTAGCAAGAAGATTAATGTCAAATTTCATAATTGCAAGCCTCCTTTTATTTAACTTCACCACCCCCAACTTTCCAAAAAGGAAAACCTGGAATCATTCACCCCAAATAAATGAATGCCATGAATTTTAGATTTAGTAAAAGGAAAGAAGACAAATGAGTAGACAAAATCTCACCCTAGTTTGCTGCGTTAGAGAATAATAAAGGGATACAATATCAGTGAATTAGTTCCAATCATATTTCCCCTTGTCCATGGGCTGAAGCCACTCACAAGAAATAATAATAATAATATTCCTTGCATTTGATATAGCGCTTTTCACATCTTCTAGACGTCTCAAAGTTCTTCACAGAATATGCTGTAAAGTGAATTGACCGTATATTTATGTGCGAAAGGTGACGAGGGATTGATATGAGGGATGTTTCACATCAGTACTACCATATACATATTTCAATAGGAAGTAGCAAGGAAATGGGATTAAACTATAAAGCTCCAGTGTGGAGCAAACATGGCACAGGCACCATAGGCCAAATGACCTCCCTTTATTGGTCATTCACTTCATGGGTGTTTGATGGACATTGCTGTGTGCAAATTGGCTGTCACATTCGACTACAAATACACAGTCGCTTCAATTTACAGAAAATCCCTGAAGTGGTTTGTGATCTCCTCTCAGTGTGAACGGCACTGTATCAAATGTAAGGATGATTATTATTCTGTCCCACAATTGTATAAAATTGGTTGACCAGTGGAAAATTCAACAAAAGTTTGAAACATTTGCTGTAGTAGTCTAAGGTTTTACCTAGTCTTAGCCTGGAGGATTATTTTGCTTCATAATTTACAATTATTCAGAACTGTGGAAAATTCTTCAATTCGGAAGTTGGTTTCCAGCTGCTCTTAAAAAGAACCAGCCTCCAAATTAAGACTGGATTCCACAATTTTACCACAATCTTATATTATTAGACAACGTGATCTTGCAGGCTAAGTCTAGGTAGAATGTGGAGCCTGGTTTTAATGGCCTCAACAAAAGGTCATGTAAAGCACCCAAAAATGCTCTCAGCATCCTGCACATTTTAGGAAGTGCCTTTGACACAAATGATATAATGGAAAAGGGTAAAAGGAACTGAGCCAAAAAAAATCCTCTGAAACTGCTGAACTTCAGCTGTTCTGGTGACTTTTTGCACTGCTCTTATGGAATTTGGTCAAAACCTTCATGACATAATGAAAGTGAGCTGTATGTCTAAATACAGGAAATAGCTATTTTTCTTTTTGAAAGAAAAATTAGACATCCAGCATTTTAGGGCAGAGGTTGATGTCAGAAGAACGCAAAAAAAAATAAAGGGAAAGAAATCACACTCTGTAGCTTAAAGCCTGTAAGTTATCCAAACCAGAAATAATTGCTGTTTTTCTGCAGATTTTAAAAACCATCTGGACCAAATATTCTTGTAAGCTGGGACCTTCATGTTGCTCTAACATTCTCAGACTGCTAGGCCCCTGCACATTTTAAGACCATAATTAACCTCATAATGCTTTCTTCCAATAAAGTTTAACCATTGATGGCCGCTTGCTATTCCTGCGCTTAGTCAGCTACAGGAGGTTTCATGCTGATCTTCAAAGAGAGAAAGTTCAGGAGGGACATTTTTTTTACCTCGGGGGCAGGGGGTGGGGGTTCAGAAGGGAAGTGTTGGTAATCATTCCAGCTGTGAAAAAAATTCATAATATGATTCCTTTTTTTAGTAAATATTGCTTTTAAGCAATTTCTTCTTTCTACGAAGAATACTTTTTTTTAGCATTGATATTTTTCCAATTTTTTGAGTAATAATTCACCCTAAGCTGTTTAGTTTTTAAAATAAAATTGTGAATTTACAACGCATGTCTTCCCCTCTACTGAAGAGGGTGGAGGGGTTAGGGGGTAGTAAGTGGAGTCTCCTTCGAACTAAGCTGGTTGAAAACCAAGATGAAATGTTTGGCAGCGGATTGTCAGAATCAAGTTAATTTGTGCTGGTCTTGGAATTACAGTTTCTGAGCCAAGGGGGTCCACAGCACTGTTGATGGCAGACCAGCCAGGGTGGGCTCATCAGCAGGCCTTGGAGAGGCAAGTTGGGAACAGCGATTCTTCCAACTCAGGTTCTGTTATCCCTGAGAGCCAACGACCTAACAGGTAGGGTGGTCCTAGCAGGACAAGTAGTGGGAAGCTTGCCAGACAGTGCTCTCAATAACAAGGTATGTGGTCTTATCTGGTTAATTTCCAACAGTACTCCAATCCCAAGTTTTGGCTCATGTCAACCTACGCTTAATACTCTCTGGAATTAGTTAAGCAGGGTGCATCCCTCAAGGGAAAGAGTGTGCATTGCATTCCAGACACAGGGAAGGTTTTATGTGTAGATGGCATGCTTGTGTGGCACTCTCAATCTGGTTTGGATATTCTCATTGTATATACTAAAGAAGGAACAGGTACAATATATCACCAAAGTGTCTGATGCTCTTATGCTATCTCACTCGTCTGGTTTTAGGTGGAGCTTTTTCTTATCAGACTTTCAGGTGATACCTTTTGTTGAGAATCTTTAGGTGAAGGGCTAAGGCATGAAGTGTAGGATACCACTCCAAGACTGAAAAGAGCAGAAGAGAAGATGGGCAAAACAAGAAGCAAATATAAGCAAACATCAGCATTTCAAGTACTTGTGGGAGGAGACAGAGGGTGTAAAGTCCTGTAGCTCAGTGGTTAGAGCACTCGCCTAGCGAGAGACTTGGGTTCGATTCCCAGCAAGGCGAAATGTTATACAAGTTTCCTTACTCCACACACCTCTGTTTACCTAGCAGAAAGTAGGAACCCGGTTGTTAGTCGATTGGCGGATCGTTTTTCCGTGGGTAATAATTCCTTACATTTTTTAAAAAAAATTGGTCACTTCAATCCACAACTGTTTGTGGGACAGTATTGTGTGCAATTAGCTGCCGCATTTTGCCCACAAAATATACAGTCAATTCACTTCACAGTATATTTTGTGAAGCACCTTGAGACGTCTTTAAGACGTGATAAAGCATTATATCAAATGCAAGGATTATTATTATAAAAAGAGAGATTGAGGGAGATATGTGGTTCCAGGGAGTTAAACTCCTGGAAAAGAAGGCATCTGAATGGAATAATAATAAATAGTAATAAAGGAAGCAGTGCAATGAGGCCTTGAACATTGTGCTGAGGAGGCAGAGTGGAGGAGCAGTGATTAGGATAGAGTATTTGGACCTTGGAAGGAACACAAGAAGAAAGGCCAGACTTATCAAATCTGCTTTGAAGTGAACTTTTTCTTATCAGAGACAAGCACACTTAAGAGTTGGCATTATTTCACTCCTTCGTTCTCCCCAAGGGAGCATTCTTTTATTGGATCTGTTCTAGAATACAACTTTCTCTTATCAGAGCTACTTTGAAGTAAAGCTTTTTCTTATCGGACATGTAGACATGCTTTAAAGAGGAAATGATCCTTTTCACACTTGACTTGTAATGAAATGTTCTGGTACTGGATTTACTCTCAAAGTGGTGCTTCCTCATTTAGGGTGTGTTCTGGTGCCTTGCCCTCTTGCATTGCACTTCAGGGTTGATTTATGCGCCAGTGCAAAGAACATTTAGTGCTCCCTCATATCATGGAAAAAAGGATTTATCTCACTGGAACTGCAAGGGGAGCTATTCTCACATTGGATTTGGGTGAAAATTAATTGGGTTAACAGTGTGATGTTATTTTCCCTGTTTAGGTCCACAATTGCTCAAAGTGCTAGCCTAAAGACTGCTGTTCTAAAATTTAAATTTGTGCACTCTTTACTCTGAAGTAATTGTACAAAGTCCTGAGAACACTAAGACTAAATCCTGGGTAAACACTAAGACAATATTCTGAACTCAAGCAATTTTCAGACGCTTCATACATTGGATGGGATGGAATAAGGCTCCTTAAGTAGGGCAAGTCCTTTGTGAACAGAGCCATTTGATGAGATATGATCAATGTTACAATCAGATGAAAGAGCACATCTCCCCGCTGATCACTGTTATAAATCTTTGACTGATATTGCTTGATAATACAATAATTACAGGGTGTGGTTGTAAGAGTTTGGAGGATTATGTCTAGTTTTAGCATCAAACATTAGCCAAATTACAGCTGAAGTATTTTTTGGTGCATCTACTCAAGGGATGACAGTCCTGATAAACTTTCCTCCTTTTATGCCAAGTGAAAACATTCGGATGGAGTCTAATTTGGAGTAGTTCTTAATAGATTTCTTAATACAAAATTAGTTCATATCAAATTTCTACAATTTTGAACATGCGAAAGAAGACGTATGATCAGCACATTTCAATATTGTAGGAATTTGATATTTACACATTTCTTACAAAGAAATCCATTAAGAAATCTACAAATTAGCCCACAACACCAGCATTATCATTGCCCTGCCCCTAGGAGAGAATAGGAGAAGGGAGACTCATGCGGAGTATAAACACTGGCATGAACTATTTAGACTGAATGGCCTGTTTCTGTGCTGTGTCACTTTATGTAACTCAATGTAAAATTGGGTGTATCTTAAATTGCTTTGTTATAACATAGCATTCGCCCTCCTCCCTTCTTGCCATCCCTGAGTGAGATGACTGAATTAATGGGCAGTTGCTTATTATACATGCTCTCTGAAAGCTGGATTGAAGCTGCTTGAAACCAATCTTACTTGAAAGCCTTTTAACAGCTGATAAGTAGTGAAAACATTGCGTTCCATCTGGCTGAATTGAATTTGATTATGGGTTCTAGAGATCAAAGGATAATTTCTAAAATATTGTACCATATCTTATTTTACTCACGTTTTATGGATGCAATGCACCCAGAGATTTGCCCTGTATAACTTAAATGTTGTCAATTGAGATCGCTTGTTGTTGGCGTGGCTGCCAATATATCATGGTGTTTTTATCTAATTTTACATAGAGGTATGAATGTGTGTATATTTGTATTTGCGTGTGTGTGTTTGTAAGTCTATGTGTGTCTGTATGTATGTATCTGTATGTGTGTATGTATGTATGTATGCGTGTCTGTATGTATGTATGTATGCGTGTCTGTATGCGTATATGTTAAATTACTTAGGTTTTCCGATTGGATTTCTCCACTGAATCTATTGAGTGATTGCAATGCTTTGGTATCATTTTCATTTTCACTTGTGCCTCTGAATGTGCTGATATGGCATATGACACAACTTGACTTTTAGAAATGGAAAGAAGATGGAAGAGAAATGAGGTTAAACAGTTCCCAGAGTCTGAACGCCAAAAACACATTGCAAAACACATGGCATTGCATCATGCTGCTTGAAACAATAAACAAACTGCAAGTTGTATTGTTGAACTTAGGGCAGGTTTGATCCCTTGATTGTGCGCTTACATGCTGTTAGATGTTTTCTCTCTCTATCGCTCCTTCTCCTGATGCTGGAGTTATGCTGAGATCCACTCTGAGAAACCTTTTTTGGTAGCTTGCTCAAGTCATCTAATTTATGAATGAGCATTGCCAGTGAGAGTTCACACCTTGTTCCATTATTATGGAGCATCAAAGACAAATCCAATCCCGTCCTCACCATGGGCCCATAATTTCTCATGTTTTTTAAGCTTAACATTTAAAATTGGACAGTATTTGGGGCAATTGCTTATTTTACATGCTCTCTGAAAGCTGGATTGAGGCTACTTGAAAGGCAGGCCTGTTTAAAAATTGGAGGCCTGTTTTCTGCAGTTCTGTTCATAGAACAGCTGGGGGGAGGGAATTGCTAAAAGTATTGGGTGAAAATTACTACTGTTGAGAGATGCAAGTCAATGTTTTAATTATCAACTGGTCCACAACTCCATCTCCAATGAAGGATGTGTCAGCCTGGCACAGTTGTTAGCACTCTTGCCTCTGTGTCAGAAGATTATAGGTTCAAACCCCATGTTGGAACTTCATAGTCTAAGATGACACTTCCATACAGTGTTTGGGGGCTTTGCTGCATTGTTGCAGGTACTGTCCTGCGGACAAGACATTAAAACGAGGTCCTGTCTGCCTTCAGGTGGAGAAGGGAGTTTCTCCTGGTATCTTGGCCAATAATCCCCCAATCAAAAACAAATGGTTATTTCCTTTATTTCTGTTTGTGGGACATTGCTGTGCACACAAAGACTGCCTTGTTCACCTAGCAAATGCATAGGTAGTACATTTATGGTATAAGCTATATCAAATGTAAAGATTATTATTACAATTGTTGGATCCAAAGCCATTGGGGTGCAAATTAGTGGAATATTGGTTAACTCTGAATATTTTCCAAGTTGGTTAAACTGTAAATCTCTGCATTTGCATTTGAGTCAAGCAAGTATTTTGTTAACTAACACTTTCATCTGTAGATTGGGAAATTGAGTGCACAATGCAGCTGACTTCAACTCTCACCATTGTGTTGGAGTTGGGAGGTTGGGGGCTGGAAAGGGGGATATGGTAATTGCATCCACAAATAATTCAATAATGATGACATTGACTAGTCCCTTTTTCAGTGATGTTAATTAATATCACTTCTGACCTGGATGCAGGTCACAGTCATGCAGAAAATTGTACATGATGTAAAGAGAAGAAGGGATAAAAAGAATGTTGTGTGGTGAAATTAAAAGTATTTTTAAAAAAAGAACCCAAAATGTGATATGTGATAACATCCCAAATGGCAATTTTTAACCCCAGCATAGGAAATAATAATTCTCAACAGGAAATACTATTCTAAGAAAGCAGCCACTACATTGCACTGCTGATAACTACACTGAAGCAAATTTTACTCACTGATCTAAGATGACACTACCAAGTATTTGGTACCCACAGAGGATAAACACAATCAGTACTTTCTGCTGAACCTTGAGATAGCTGAAGCATTAAAACACCCACTATAGCTCCCCTTTTACATCAGATGCACAATCAAATTTGTGCGGTTTCTATTCCAGGAACAAGTTCGTTTTCAAATTAAGTCATATTTTGTTTTAATTTTATCTGTTTGTGGAATGCAAATAAAACAACAAATCTAGTAGTTACCTGGTATTTATCCTGCGAACGATCTGAACTAACTCATCATATGAACGTTTCACAGAAGTTGGAGCTTCACCGTGAATATTATCAGGTTCATTTTTATGTTTCTTTAAAAACATGCTTCAATTTGTTTTGTTAATGCTCCCCTGCTGGCTTAATGTATCAATGTGATACAGCACAGAAAATGCACAGATCAGGAAGGTCCCAGGTACAATTCTTGCTCTGTGCTGAGATTGGAGACACTTGTGTTGTTCTGATTCTTTTCTCTCTTGATTAGTAACAACTCCATCCTCCTTGCTAGTGAGTACTCACATATAAACCTTGGTTGAAGATAAATATAATAATCATCCTTGTGGTTAATATAACCACGAAATGAGTTAATGTAGCCATGAAATAGCCATAAAGTGTATGACCAATTTTATTTGGAGGATTATTGGCCAAGATACACGTTTCACATCGAGAGGACATCTTAAAGCATTTCACAGAATTTCCTGTAATGCCTAGTGATGGCATATTTTGTAGGCGACTGGGTGAACAGGACTGAACTTCTGAATTGAACTTACATCCACTCTGTAGGTTCGTATGTGAAATACGACCACTTGGGCAATGTGCGATAGGCCCATAGTCACCCATGAAACTGTAGCCTTCCTCATCTGTGAAGAAAGTAACCTTTGTGAGCTAAAACGTGAGCACCATCGGGAATTTAATAAATATTAGTGACCTCCTTTGTAAATCTCAAAAGGTATATTTTTCATGAATGGTTCCTGCTTTATATTTACAGACTGCAATGACATACCAGTGAAACAAATCATTCCAACAAAAGCTTGCCCTTAATTCCTTTATCAAAAGTATAAAGAGGTACAGTTTAAATATTACAAATCACCGTGTAAACATAGAAAAGGTGGGCTTGAGACCAAAAATGGTTCTAATAATACCTTGTGCCTGCAGTGAACAAAGCGAACCAAGTCCAATATTGACTTCTGTTATTTTCAAGGTAAAAGATGTCTTACTTTGTTTACTGATTACATAGTTGCTATGGGAAGAATAAAGCTGCTTTTGGCTGCTTGGGAATGCACTGCTATTAAGCTTCCTGCACAGGATTATTTATGCACAAGGCTTGTGTGAAGATGTTTAAAGAGAGGAAATGTGATATGTGCTAATCACGTTGCACATTTTCCTCCTCCCCTGCTTCAACTCCTATCATCCTGTGAGACACCTGACCAGATTTATAAAATGATAACATCAAGAGTCCAATGAGATTATTATGCCACAATGAAATCTCCACTTTACAATTATTTACAGTTGAATCCTCAGCTAAATATAAATATCAAAACTCTCTCAAGATCACCAGAGAGGTTAAGATGAAGAAGGCTCTTTGGTTTCTTTTGATCTCTAGAATGCAAAGTTTGGCTCTAGTGGTAGTACTCTCACCTCTGAATGAAAAGATTGTGGGTCAAGCAACAAGCCCCACCTTGGGTTGACTTTGACCTCACAGTCTTGTCTGACACTCTTTTGCATCATTAGAGGTGCCATCCTTCAGATGAGCCATTAAACCAAAGTCCGGTCTGCTTGTTCAGTTGGACGTTAAAGATCCCTTGAGACTAATTGAAAAGAAAAGGAAGTTCTTCCCCATGTCCTGGCCAACAATCCCCTAAATAAAACCAGTCATTCACTTCATGGATGTTTGTGGGACATTGTTGCATGCAAATGGCTGCCACATTTGCCTACAAATACAATCGCTACATGTAAAAGTAAAATCATGTAAACCGCTTTGAGAAATCTTGACAATACAAGAGATATTATATCAAATACAAGGATTATTATTATGCAAGGATTGGTATCCTTCCATCTTCCTATTAGAGAATTAAGCTATTTCTTAAATAAATTCAGTATCTTGGCCTGCACTACCATTGCTGCTATCCTGTTCTCACGGTAATTATCCTTGGTATAAATAAATAAATCCTGAGGTCTACCTTGAAATTGCCCTTCACAAACCCTGAGCCTTTGTCTTCTGTAAAGGCAAAGGTTAGGAGAATTTTGCTTTACGGTACAGAGCTTTTAGGACATAGAACATCATGTGTTCTATAACAAGCTAAGCAGGCAAATTGGACCTTGGTTTTACGTCTCATCCAAAAGGCAGAGATCAACGCAGGCCAACGATTGGAATCTTTGAACTTCTAATCTACATGGTTTGATGCGGCCTTTAGACTCAGTTATTGAGAAGTGACTCTGGTTTTATATAACATTACATTATTTGCAAGGATTATTATTATTATATAGCATGACAGGAGCAGTATGTGCATTTGCTGCAGGCTGCCAAGCAATTAGGTGAGGCCTTCCTTTGCAAATAATTAAGTCTGACCGAGATTTCTCGTGTGTGTGTGTGTGTGTGTATAAAAGCTCCTTCTAAATCACATGGTGGTTCATAGTCTTATCTAATACTAACCCTCAGGCCTATCCTGGGATCTCTTTCTCTAAACGCTGGGCATGGAAGTAGGTCGGTTGCTAAATCCTAACAGACTGGAAGAGAAGTGATTTTGTAAATTGCTGACACAAGACTTCTTTTGTTACTGAGTGAATTTACTGGTTATACATTATTCAACAGACTGATGGCAGCTATCAGAGGAACAAAATTGCTGAGGGGGAGGAAAAGAAGCAACGTAGTTGATGCGGTGTTATGTAACAGACATTTCATTGCCCCTCAGGCTGGAAGCTCTGCATGCCAACACTCATTTTGATATGTTTAATGCTGTGACATTACCAGGCGGAAACGCAGAGAATAGGTCACGATCGTTTTCTAACATTAGCAAATTCAGCAACTGAGTTTTCCCTGTGTTGCTTTTATTGAAAACCTATTTTTTTCCCATCTTCTGTGTTATCTAGGCAGTCCAGCAATCGAATATCCTCTTGAGTCCTGCTGTGTGAAGCTGCTATTGACCAAAGTGAACCAAACAGTGGGATCCATCTCCATTGCATTTGAGTGCAAGCTAGTGTCAGGGTCAGGCTGCTATTCAATGGGTGATGGTGGATCTGTTGACACCTCACATGTCTCATTGTTCAATCCTGAAAATGACCAATCTGTTCCCAAACAACAAGGAGCAATCAATAACTCAGGGTTTCTATTGGATTGAAATTCTGATCGGCTTTATGTGTAGCACCTTTGATAATGCGCGATTACTCTGGAAGAATCCCATTAGTGGCCGACAATTGGTAAAGACGCTATGGGTAAGGCTGGCCAGAATTTCATCCATATAGCTTTTTTGTCTAAAATATATATATATATCTACTTTTTGTTATTCCTCTTTCAGTAAGGAATACATCAGGACGTTGCATCTTTCTCTACACATTGAGACAATCAACAGCTGGATTGAGTTACTAAGTTGAGGCCAGGAGATCGGACTCCTTTAAGAAACAGCTTGATACTATAATGTAGGCTGATTGTATGATGGTGGGGTGGATATTCTAAAAGGATGAGATCAATTCAGCCAAGTAGTCTTTTCAACAAATAAGAAAAAAATGCCCTTGTATTTTTGGGGGTACTTTCAGGCATAATCACATTTCACAAGATCAGAAGATTAGTTTGGTTGAAAAAAGCCCTTCAGCCCATCTGATCTCATCCCTCTGGAATACCCATGCTACCATCTTCCCATCCCAGCATCAAGCTGCATCAAGTCCACTGTCCTGACTTCAACCACCCTTTATAATTAACCTGTACCAGTTGTTAATTATCCTCCGAGTAAAGAAAAACTTCCTGAGATTGACCTCTAAACCTGTCTTGGTACATCCTAAATTATTTCCCTTCACTTGATTCAACAAAGCATTGAAACACCCATGTGTTAGCCTATCACAAGACATGAGAATCACAACCTACTTAATCCTTCCAACATGAAGGTTGGATATTGTGAAAGCTTTGAATCATTGTTTCTTTTCATCCAACATGGGCTGTGCCATTATCTTCCTATCATTAAAGTGCCTCTCCACAATGTCAGCAGCATATAATGAAATATAATTATAAATTATTCATACTTTTCTGCATCTAACATACAGCTTGAGTATTTACAAAACACTAATTAACATTGCTGGCACAGGCTCCTATCAATTAGATACACTGCTTTGCTGAGAGAGAAATAAAGAGAAGTTCTCTATTTATTTAAATTCTTCAAATAATCCATATAGAAACTGTCACACACAACACAAGCTAAAAATTGTTGTTCCTTGCTTGAGTAAAGAGGAGGCATCTGGTCTGCACTCAGTGAACTCCAGTGTACTTTCCCTACCTTCTCTCCCACAAACATACTTAATAATGTTCCAACAAAGTGACTCACCACACTTTCCCTTCTCCACATTGCATTTTTTTTACATTTTAGTGGGAACCTAGATCAGACAAAGTGCAGATTAAATTCTTCTGTAGCACGTTGAGACGTTTTGACTATGTGGTACAGCCTGTACCAAATGCAAGGATTATGATTATATAATTGCTATTAAAGTCTAGGCTTGAATCCCCAGCATTTGCTCCAAACCTCTGGGGTCTGTCACAGTTCTCAGCAGTCACCTTCGGCTGGTTGATCAATCTATATTATTGATGCTCTGTGAGCATCGTTTCATGAATCCAGGGAGGTTTTGTTTCTGAACTGTAAGCTGCACTTCTACCTGCTAATTATGCATTGTTTAGCCTTGTCACTTTTGTGGAAGTGAGCAGAGATGTCTCTTTTGTGTTGCAGAAAGGGAATGTCCTTTATTTTCTGGAGGTGGACAGTGTTCAGCTAAATGTTCAAGCGTGAGATTGTGAGATTTTACAATCGTAAAACTGGCCAAAAAGATTCTTAGAGTACACTATTGGAAGGTCATTTTATTTTAGATGCTTTACTTTCCGCTATTGTAACTTCCATTTTCATCACGTAGAACCAAAATGTATATCATATATTAGATATATATGAAAAAACTTTGGTAGCAGAAAACAGATGCAGAGTGCATCACCGATTTCTAAGATATTTGATTTTCTTGCCTTGTGCATCATGTCTCAACATGCTGAAATAACACGCATATGGCTCGGATATAGAGGGGTTTTTGTTCTGAATAATTCTTCCATGTGTAAGGGGATAATATCATAGCTGTGATAATGAGATAACTAGCTTAATTGAGGGGAAGACGAGCACAATTATTTTTATGCTATCAGAGGCCCTTCTATTGCTCTGCGGAATTTTACAAAGGGTCCCTTATATTTTCAGATAAATCTTGGCAAATGGACAAAGTATATATGATTTTTCCCTCAAAAAGAGACTTAGTTTTACTTAGCTAAGTTTTAAATGTGATTACCCAGTGCCTTGGACAGCCTCCTGACGTGAAAGGCGCTATATAAATGTAATTTTGTTGTTTTTATTGTGTGTGTGTGTGTCTCTGTCTTTCTGTGTTAGGTGGAAGGGAGGATTAAGAGAGTTTGGTATAAAATGACCCTGCCCGAAACTAAGTTAATTGTGCAATTTTGAGTTTATAATTATTATTAAATAATCAATAATGTTTCATTTGTGCTCAAAGTCTAAGAAGTCAGATTACCTGTTTATATTGAGATCTCCGCTACTAGTAAGTGCTCTGAGACACTATTTCGCATGAAGGGCAAGTTGTTGTTGTTGTCTCCTATTCTTCAATCATTTTAAATGCGTGAGTTATGTCTTCCCCCTGATTAATTTTTTCATTGGCTTCTGTGAAGCGCTTTAAGACATCCTCAAATTGTATATGAAATGTAAGGATTATTATTATTGTAAAATGTTTGAAAACAGAAAATCAGCAGTGAAAAATACTTTGAAGCTAGCTCGATGAAATAATAAAATAAACGTTGATGTAATGAACAGGAAGCAATGGTTTAATTAGTTCTCTCATCTCCTAACCAAAATAATAACTTGTGGGTTGTGTCTTTCTCTTCCAGATGTTGGCTGATTTATTACTTATCTCCAGTATTCTGTTTTAGCTTTCTAGCATATTCAGAGCATTGTCTTCTCAGCGTTCCTCTTGGAGGCTCGAGCCATGCATTAAGTACAAGCAGCTCACAGTCTGGAGATTCCCTGGAGTTTTTTTGCATCCCCGACTTCACCTTGTATTTAGTAATAATAATAATCCTTGCATTGGTATATTTCTTGTCCTCACCTTCAAGGCCCTCCATGGCCTTGGCCCCTCCTACCTCTAAGACCTGCTAACCTCTCAGCAACCTGTGTGCTCCCTCTGCTCAGCACGCTCCGGCCTGCTCCATGTCCCGCACCTGGCCAGTCCCACCATCGGCGGTTGGGCCTTCAGCCTCTCATTGTCTGAAACTCCATCTCACATTCCTCGCTCTCTCCCTTGCCTCCTTCAAGGCACGTTTCAAGACCCTCCTCTTCTACCATGCCTTTGGCCACCCTTCTACCCTCTCTGAAGCTTGGGTGCACATGCTCAGATACATCACAGAGGCCTCTGGTCTATTGGAGGGCAGCGCATGTGACAGAATAGGATAGGAGGCCACCGCACAACCCTCCAATAGACCAGAGGCCTCTGCAATAGGATAGGATTGGATGCCACAGCCTCCTGAGACCTCTGCGATGCATATGAGCATTCCCGCCAACCTCCGCCGAGCCCCCTCACCAGTCACAGTGCTCCCAAGTAGTCCGGGAGGACCTATGCCAGACTTGCCGCTCCAGATAACTCATTGCTGAGCTCTTTTCTCCCGGAGTGACGAGTTATCCGAAGTTTACCGTACTATTCCCTAATCATATAATTATCTATTTTAATAATCTGCAGTAAAAGAGAAGCAGTGCAAGATTACTGTTGAGATCACTCACTGAAGTGTACTATTATGCGAGTTATGTTAACTATGTGTAAATTCATGTTTACAGAGGGAATTGCAGATGTCCTTAATTGACAGTGTAAAGGATTCCAGGTAATTCTAAAATCCTTTCCATTATTTTGTTATTTACATAATGAAGATCCTCTCTAATTACTTCTGTACACATGTTACATTTACACAACTTGCAAAATCACATGCGTTTACAAATGGTTCACACAACATACATAATACATTACTGTGCCTATTATGCAATGAAATGAACATCATAGTTGAATAATTGCTATTCATTCATTCATTCATTCATTCATTCATTCATTGAATCTTTTTCACTCAATAAATATACATGCTTCACGTTGCCTGGATACAGAATTACCCTAAGTGCTAATTCTGTGCGCCTCATTCATGTCAACTCTGAATTGTAAAGAAATCTATTAGCATTGATTTTTATTTACATTTTACATTGTAGACATTTTTTGGGTTCAAGCCCTCCACATCAGAACTTGAGCATGCAGTCTATGCTGACACTCCAGGCCAGTACTGGGGGTGGGGGATGGGGAGCTGCATTGCCAGATGTGTCATCCTTTGGATGAGTCATTAAACCAAAGTCTACTCTGCCCATTCTGGGCCATGTTGAAAATCTTGTGGCACAATTCAAAAAGAGAACTGTGTTTCCACAATGTCCTGGCCAACTCTCCTCCTAATTAAATTGCTCACTCACTTTGTTGGCTGTTTTTTGGTTGATCTTGCTGTATGCTATATACATTTACACACTTACAATATGAAACAGCAATTACCTGTGAAGTGGTTTGTGATGTTACAATATTACCGGCACTTATATTGAATGCAAGGATTATTATTATGATTATATTATTAACTGAAAGAAAAGTATTTTCTCACTCTCCCCCTGTGATCCAGAAATTCCTCAGAGAAGAAATGAAACCCACAGTGAAACTGAATGGTATCAGAGAACAGTTAGATCCCTTGTTAAGCCACAGTAACCGCAGCCTCAAAACCTCCAGTTACTCCTCGGGCACTCTGCTCAGATCGCTGTGTCAGGCTCCATATAATCCAACAGCAATTTTCCAGTCTTCAATCACAGCTCCATACCTGTGTCATTTTATAGATTAAATGGAAAGTTCCGGACAGAGTGAAACAATTACCTCACGTCACATGGAGCAATCACACTTCCACATGGAAGAACGGAACTCAGGGCTGTAACCGACTGGAATGTTTTTTTAATGTGATCTGGTAATGCTCCAGTTTGTTCCAGAACCAGCTGCAGCATTTTAACAGATTCTAAAGGCTCCTGTATCTGCGGTTAACCATTAAAAAAAAGCTATGAGTTGTATAGTCACTACACCCTACAGTAGATCCTATGAAGCACTTTGAGACATCTGTGATGATGCTGTATCCAATGCAAAGATTATTATAATAATAATTCTTGCATTTGACATAGTGCCTTATCACATCTTTGAGACATCTCAAAACGCTTCACTTTCTGGCTTCAACTCCTGTGTCGCGAGACCCGTCACCACACAGAGACCCAGAGAGAGAGACACACACTCACAGTCAGAGAGAGAGAAAGAGACACACACACACTCAGAGAGAGAAAGACACAACAATAACTTTCACTTACACAGCCCTCCCCATGCAGAGTAGCATCTCAGAGCGCGTAACAGTGGCAGTGCCTGACTCCGAGCCAGGGAGAGGGGGGGAGGTAGCCGTAAGCAAGGTCAAACAGGAAAGTTTTCAGACGAGACTTGAAAGAGGGGAGAGAGGGGACAAGACGGAGGGATTGAGAGAGATTGTTCCAGAGTTTTGGGGTGTAGTGGCTGAAAGCACAACCTCCTATGGTGGGGCGGTGGGTACAAGGGACACGGAGGGTGCGAGGGATGAGCAGGAGGCTGGTGCCAGTCGAGCAGAGGCGCCGGGTGGTGGAGTGGGGAGTGAGGAGGTTGGAGAGATAGGGAGGTGCCAGAGAGTGAAGGGATTTGAACACGAGAGTGAGGATCTTGAAGTCGATCCGTTCGGTGATGGGGAGCCAGAGGAGCCATGCCAGGACTGGTGAGATGTGGTACAGAGTTTGGTCCGGGTCAGTATGCAGGCAGCTGGATCTTGTGAATGGTGGAGCTGGGAAGACCGGCGAATACTCCAAGCAGGAGGCGCCAAACGCATGCACAAGGATTTCGGCTGCATTTGGGGTAAGGTACGGTTGGAGGAGGGCAATGTGGTGGAGGTGGAAGAAGGCGATCCTGGTCAGGGATTGCATTTGGGGAAGGAAGGACAGCTGGGAATCCAACCGGACGCCTAGGTTGTGCACTGGTTCAATGGACACACACACACACACACATACACATACATACATACACACTCACAGACTGAGACACACACATACAGACAGAGGAGAGAGATACACACAGACACATCCACACAGAGACACTTATAAACACATATACAGAGGAAAGACACTGACATACTCACACAGAGACAAACAAACACACACATACATATGTACATACATACAGACATACATACAGACATCTCGGGGTGAGTGAAGCCTATTTCCTGCTCATGCTGTAGCATGCATGTGCGACTGGAGCTCACAGTAACGTTGGATAAACATTGTGAGAGGCCTGGGGCCAAAAATTACATTGTTTACAGGTTTATAGCGGAGGACGCTGTTTACTGTGGATTCTGTGGAAAAATTGCGACTGCACTTTTCTATAGGCCCAGGGTATAAGGCAGATTAAGCAGGATTGAATGAACACCTTGCTCTGAGAGCCACTACAGGCACGATGGGCCAAATGGCATTCTTCTGTTCTGTTCATTTTTATGATTCTAAATGCCTGACATAATTTACACATGAAGCACTTCTAGTTACCAGGATCCATTGCAAAACACTCCAAAGCTAATGCCAAGATGTGAAGAACAACAGCACCTTTACCCCCAATGATCTTGCCTCCCCCTCTCTTTGTTTACCATTGAAGGTAGGTAGGCGAGAAGCTCATAATTCTTAAAAGAACTTACAGAATCCAGGCTTCAGAGTCGAAGCTGTATTTAAGAATTTGTCAAATTCTGGACTCTCAAAATCACTATATAAATAGAGTAAATCTAGACCCAGGTGGAATTTCTCCCCACACATGCTTTAATCCACTAAATCATCCCTGGTATCATCCTATTGAATCTGTGCCTCACCCTTCTATCTCTACGATATTCTTCCTGTGATGAGCCAATGTACTTTTGTTTATGGGAAAGTTTAAAAAAACAATTAAAGTAAGATACAGAAAACCCTTGCTCCTCCCTGTGTAAATAGTCTTTTAATGACTATTTACATGGGAAGTAAATAGCCCTCTCTCTCCTTTTTATTTCTCTCTCCTAGCCTGAAAGTAAATTGATCCCATTGATCTCTGAAGACTGGTTTCCAGTGAGAAAGAGAAATGAAACAATTCTTTCCTCGTGCAAAATATCCTTTCGGAAAGCTGGAAGTAATTTCAGATACATTAAGTCTGAGATAATAGGTTTTTTAAGCATAAATCATCTGGTGTTGCAATTTGCTTGTCTATGAAAGTGACTTTGTCTGCATTGAAACTTAATAGAATGACATTCATTTTATTAATTGCATTTATTTTATGACTTGATTTGTATCGCGCCCTTCACATCACTAACATCTCTCAATACTTCATAGTGCTGGATGCTGAGCAAGTGAGGAGGGGGAGGTGACTGTAGGATGGTTAAAGAGGTAGGTTTTAAGGTGGGATTTCGAGACAGAGAGGAGGTGAAGAAGAGGGATAGAGGCAGGGAGTTCTGGAGAAAAGGGGAGTAGTGACTGAAGGCTCGGCCACCTTAAGAAAGAACACGCAGAAATGAGGCTTGATATGTGATGGTTTGCCAACATAGGACAAGAGAAATACCACCACTGCGACGTGCGTTAATTAGCAAGTCCTGCCTTTCCAGTAGGCCTCCCAATGTCAGGTCCCATCCTCAATCATTCTTCTTTCTTCTTCATCCACCCACTCTCACACACACACGTACAAATAGTCACTTCAATTATTGAGTTTAATAACTCAATAACAAAATATAAACAGATTTGTGTTTCTTCTACATGGCATTCCGCTGCATTGAAAAAATAGTCAAAGGCCTTTTTTTCTTCTGGGTCAAATCCTGAATATATTTTTATTGATAAGTATGAGCTTCAGAGAGTTTTGACAGAGCATTAGGGTCTGGCCTCATGACTGAGGCTCACATGGCGTCTCTGGCTTGTTCTTTCAATGACTCCTCAAAAAAAGGCAGTGTTTACTACACACAATCACCAGACTGTTTATATACTTTATTGCAGATATCAAATCAAATACGCAGGCAGAGAAAATCTTCACAATTATTCTTGCCCCCTTAGTTGGAGATCTCGTGATAAGGATGGCGTTTATATTTACCATGCTTTGGCATTTCTTCTAAAAATAAACATGCGTAGCTTCTTATTTTTCTTCACGAGAATAAGAACAACTGACCTGAATTCATTCCCTTCTTGCCATTTTAATGTTTTTCTTTGTTTGATATAACAGACTCTTTGGAGTGAACTGGAGTTTAAAGTGAGCAATTTGGCTGTGAGTGAAGCCCCATCTGAATGTTATCGAAAGTTACAACCTTGTAAAAAAACAATCGTAACTCATGTGGCTTTGCTTTCAAAATGTTATTCCACACACGCAAACGTACACACACACACACACACACGTGCAGTGTATATCTAGGGCAGTGATGGCCAATCTTTTTGGTCGGCCAACAAAATAAATTTTCTTGATTTAATCTTTCTTGATTTATGCCATAAATCAAGAAATATTCAATCAAGAAAAAAATGGAAATAAAACATTGATTTAAAACAGACTCACCTAGACTAGTGCAAATGTTTGGCGAGAAAAAACATAAGGAATATGTTTAGGAATACCACAATTTTGACATTGTAATATATAGAACCATAGAACCATTGAAATTCACAACACAGTAAAAGGGCCTTCAATCCACAGAGTCTGTGTTGGCTCTTTTAAGAGCAATCCTTTCAACCCCATTTACCTGCCCTTTCCCAATACCTCTGTAGTTTACTCCATTTTAGGCATTTATCAAGTCCCGTTTGGAAACTCACTCAGCCACTGCTCCTGCAATGGCATTCCTAAGTACTCTGTGTGTGGAAAACAATCTCCTATAACCCCCAGAGCTCCAATTTGCTCATTTGCTAGTATAAATGGTATTCACCTGGTTTACCTGAATTCATTCCTCTCTTGCCATTTTAATGTTTTTCTTTGTTTGATATAACAGACTCTTTGGCGTGAAAAATACCACCAGAATTGGTGTGCAGAATTCGTATCTAGCCAGACCGCGCCTGAAACAGAATTTAAAAAAAAATTACATAGACTCGTGTGAATATAGACTCCCGCTGGCCTACTCTCCTTAATGATAAATAACAATAATCGTTGCATTTGATATAGTGCCTTATCACGAGACGTCTCAAAGCGCCTTCAGTGGCCAGCCAGGGGGATCAGATGCACAATCAGATATATATAATGGGTGGATGTCTTTACATAATTCGGTTTCACGTGTTAGATTGGTCTGTGTGTCTCTGCATTCTGCAAAATGAAAATTAATTGAGAGAAAATATGTATTTTGATGTTACAAGCGCTGTCAAAATACAAAGCTCTTTCCTTCTTATTATACAACTCCAGCAATGTCACTGAGGGCACAAGTGTATTACTGTAAAACCTGGAGCTTTTCTTTGTGCAATATGAGTTGCTGAAAATACCAATAAAGGGTGCTGAGTGTTTAATGCTGTGCAGAGTATACGGGTGTGATCAGCATAAGGAAATGCAGATGACAAACTGATGTCTGTACATTTAAGTGCTTTCATCTGTGCCCTCATTCACGTGTGTGATCCCTTCCTCAAACCAGTCATAAACTACTCTCATAGTAGCACCCCATGTGACCAGTGACTCACACCCAACCAGTTGAGGTATGTTGAAGAACATTAAATCTTTTCAGATGGCTGTTTGTTCAGTTCCCGTAGTCTGACTCAGCTGCAGATGATGTCTGCTTGTCTAGCCAGTTTAAAGTTTCATTTCCCTCTGAGCATTCTGTAATTTTCTTTTAATCCCTTAAAGCTTTTTCCCAGATGCTGTTTAGAACTGTAAAGCAAAAGTACCTTGCCTAAAAGGATATGAGTCATTTTTTTTAATGGTGCTATAAGGATGCAACTTATACTTAGGTTCATATATTTTTCTGGACAGATTAATAAAACCGGTTCGAATTCTGTTAACCAGTTAAAATCTGCACTATGCTATTGCCTGACTACGTAAGATAATACTACAAAACAATACAAAATTACATTATAAAACACCTTTCACATCAGGAGGACGTCCTAAGGCGCTGAATAGTCTGGGATTTGGACCCGAGTTGGGGGTTGGGATAAGGAGGGTGGAAGGCATGAGGGTAGGAGAGTGGCCGAAGGCTCGGTTGAAGAGGAGGGTTTTGAGAGGTGCCTTGGAGGAGATAAAGGAGAGAGCGAGGCAAAAGGAAAGTGGGATGGAATTCCAAAGGGTGGGGGCAGAAAGGCTGACGGCCCTACTGCCAATGATGGGGCTGGTCGGGTGGGGTATGTGGAGCAAGTCAGTTAAGTGGAGGGACTGGACAGGTTGATATAGGGTCAGCAGGTTGCAGAGATAGGGAGGGGTAAAGCCATGGAGAGCCTTGGAGGCAAAAACAACAACAACAACTTGCATTTATACAGTGCCTTTCACGCTGGGTAGAGTCCCGGAGCGCTTAAGTGTGAAGAGCGCATAATGTGCACTCAATAAGGTGAAGAGAAAAATCATAACAACAGCTAGATGACTATTTCCATTAAATATACGGTGCTAGTTACAAGTTTAAAACACTTATTTCTTCCTCCAAATCTTCTGTAGAATGCAGAAGGTAATGACAAATGGAAAAAAAGTTCTGTCTGGGAGGCAATGAGACCCATTAAGTATAAATGTGGGATTATAACGCACTATGTGTAAACCATACATTTGTGGTGAAGGAATTACAAGATCCCTTAAATATGTAGTTAACAACCAATTAAAATAAATCATTAAATATGTAACTATCAATGCTTAGCATTGGTTATCTACATAATTAAGAGCACTTGTAATTTCCACTGCATACGTGTTTACACAAGGTTTGCATATGATGCATAATAGAATCCCCTGTTTAGTTTTGCTAAATGGCTTTAGCGACATTTCTTGTAATGCTATAAAATGTTCTGACCATACCAAGCTATGTGGGTAGGATTAATATAATAATATTTCTGGCATTTGATATAATACAAGTTGATATATAGCATTTTATCATGTCAAGACATCTCAAAACATTTCACAGGAATTACTATTAAGTGTGAGTGACTGTATATTTTACTTCTAAATGTCCAACTGAACAGGAAGACAAGACCTTGATTTAATGTCTCATCTGAAGGATAACACATCTGACAATACAACACTCCCCTAAGACTGCAACACCAAAAACAAAATTACATTTATAAAGCACCTTTCACATTGGTAGGACTATTTTTATATTTAAATTTAAATATTTAAGTACAGTATAATATTATATTTGCACTTGAGTATCAGCTTGGACTATTAGCTCAATGTCCCTGATATGGGATTTGAACCTACAGCAGAGAGACTGCTACCAACTGAACCAAGCTGACACTGTTTTAGGAAAATAGATGGCATACAAGATGTGGGACAATTAAGCAGATGGGTCAAGGAGTGGCAGATGGATTATAATGTCGATAAATGCAAGGCATTTTGCAATGAGAAGCTGTAAACATGTGTGCACAATGAAGGGTTGTCCATTAGCAGAAGTGTAGAATGAAAAGGATTTGGGTGTGATTATTGATCTTTCACAGAAGGTTTCCAGTCAAAGTCAAGCTGCTGTCAACAAATGATAAGGCGTAAATAATGTAGATGAAAGTAGCCTAGGTTTCAAAATAAAATGTTTCAGGACAGTAACCTATTCTTCTGTTCACACCTTCCCCTCTGCTCAGGTAACTCCAGCCTGATATGCATCTCCCCCCACCCGCCCCACCTCATCCCCCACTGAGCCACCCTGGATTACTGAGCATTGAGATTCCATGCCCCTAACCTCTGAAATTCCCTCCCTCTAGCCCTCCAACCCCTTCTCTATGTGTCTTTAATTCCCACCTCAAAAAAAAACACCTCTTCGATCATGCTTATGGTCACCTCTCCCCTCAACCCCTCAGCATTTGACCCCGTTTTTGTGAAGCGTCTCACACGAAGGGCGTTTGGTAAATGCAAGTTGTTGTTAGAAATACAGTGGTATACGCCCAACAAATCCAGATACTGAGTCAACTTTCCCAATAATACCTCATATCCCAATAATAATATATCTCAACACCAGCCTCAGAAGATACCACTCCTTTGGGACTTTTTCCACAATCACTAACCTTCTGGTCACCTGAGAACCAGAACTCAGTGTCAATTTGTGCCAATTACTGCTATGGGTCTAGCATCATGGACTTTACCACTGAAAACAGTCTGGCCAAACATCAATGTACCACAATTTTGACACCCATCATCAAACTAACTAATTCAACGTTTCCAGAATATAACCTGTATGAGGAAGCTTGCTTCAGCCGTATGTGAGATTCGGAAGGAAACAAAAACTGGAAGCATCTTCTACATCACTGGGACTGATGAAGAGCACAGTAAAATTGTTCCCCCTCACCACCACCAAATTTCCCCTTTTCTTTCCCGAGGCTTGAAATTCCACCCGGTCTTATTCTATAAGACCACCACAGTTCAAGATTGCGTACAATCTTTATAAATCCTTCAATTCAGTCTCAACCTGACAAATAATAATATAATAATAATAATCCTTACATTTGATATAGCGACTTATCACATCATGGAGACGTCTCAAAGCGCTTTACAGAATATATTGTAAAGTAAATTGACTGTATATTTCTGTGGGCTTTTTAGGAAATCACTGAAAGCCGACTTCCAAATTCAGACTAAACACAGTATAAGAATTTTCAGATCTATAAGCTAAGAATAGGAATTTGAGGCCTCAGGTGACACTGCTGCACAGGTAAAGGTATAGTGACACAAAGGGATGTTTGCCCACAGAGGGTACGAGAAAGCTAAGGAAAGCAGAGTAAAAGCTCCTTATATGAAATGGGAAAGAAAGTAATGTGTGTCAGTAACCTTGCTCTATCTTCCACCAACCAGGGATCAGAGGAAGCTTACTTTTTATGCTCAGTTTGAACGACTGTTTAGCAGGAGAAAAATCCCACTCCACAACTGCAAGGAAGTAATATATTGTGCAGACACAGCAAGTACAGATTTTCTGATCATCAGAGCTTCTGACAGTCCACTGTGTTGTTGGCCTGGGAAACTTGAGAGAAGGTGGTGGGTCATGCATTGTTTAGATATCAAAGCACAGGCTTGTCTCAGCACAGCAAGTACCAGGTGCTGTGTTGTAATACTGTATGTCAGCCTTAAAAGTTCACATGGATCATTCCAAGGTTGAATTTTCTGTATGTATTTTTCTAAAGCCACTTCCTTTTGAATATTCGCAAAATGCAGGAAGGGAGTTGAAGTAGGCAGAACAATGAAAATACCTTAAAAATATCATCCACAGCTTTAGCTAGCTCACAGTTGAATCCACGGATAAATAATAATAATCTTTGCATTTGATGAAGTCTCTATAACATCAAAATGTCTCAATGCACTTCACAAGGAATTGCTGTCAAATGTAGTGACTGTGTATTTGTAGGCAATAATGGTTGCTAATTTGCATGCAGCAATGCCCCACAAAATGCCATGAATCACAGTATCATAGAAATTTACAGCAAAGAAGAAGGCCATTCGATCCATCAAGTTATTTATTTAATCCCACTCCCCTGTCTTGTCAACATATCACGTAAAGCACTTTGTGACGTCCTCCCGACATGAAAGGTGCTATTTAAAATGTAAGAATTATTATATTTATTATTACCTCTTCAAGCCTCTATCCTTCACATACTTATATTCTTTTCTCTTGAAACCCACAATGGACTCTGACTCTACCATCTTATTTGGCAGGACATTCCACATATAATAATAATCCTTGCATTTGATATAGCGCTTTTCACGTCGGGAGGACGTCCCAAAGCGCTTCACAGAACACACTGTAAAGTGAATTGACTGTATAAATTTGTGGGCGAACGTGGCAGCCAATTGTGCACAGCAATGTTCCACAAACAGTCGTAAATTGAAAATGACCAATTTATTATTGTTTTTTGTTTTGGAGGGATTATTATTAGGCGTGTGGAGTAAGGAAACTTGCCGGGAATTGAACTCAGGTCTCTCGCTTGCAAGGTGAGTGCTCTAACCACTGAGCTACAGCACTCCACATAATCATAATAATAATCCTTGCATTTGTTATAGCGCCTTAACATGTTATCAAGATGTCTCAAAGCGCATCACAGGATACTTTGTAAAGTGA
The DNA here is from genome assembly GCF_018977255.1 of Callorhinchus milii. Classification (NCBI taxonomy): domain Eukaryota; kingdom Metazoa; phylum Chordata; class Chondrichthyes; order Chimaeriformes; family Callorhinchidae; genus Callorhinchus; species Callorhinchus milii. The sequence continues at coordinate 84,829,429 of NW_024704744.1, forward strand.
AGTGACTGTATTTTGTGGGCAAAATCTGAACAACTTTCTTGTGACTGCACAATTTATCACAATTTAAATGACTGCACAATTTTGTCTGAAGCATTATTGGAGTTCAACGGGCGTAACTCTTTTGTCTTTTTGAATGTATTAACTACTCAGCCCCAACACAGACAGTAATTGCTGTACTCATCTGAAACAAGTAAACCTGATCATGCCCACACTCAGTATCTATGCAGAGATGATTGGATTGTACTCAGGAGTGGGAACCCTGCCTGATTTCTCTCCACAATGCAACCCAGGGACATTGATGCAGAACCCGTGCTGTTACATTGGCTGAGATCTGTTTACTCAGCTTAGGTATTTTGTGTTCGTCCATCATCTGGATCACAGGTCAATGAAACATTAAGTGCCATATTCGTTTGAAAAATAAACAGTCACTCCACTTTACAGTAAGTCCTGTGAAGTCCTTTGAGATGTCTCAACAGCGTCATAAGGCACTATATCAATTTAATTACTCCCACAATGGCTTCTGGTTCCTCATATTGAAGACACAAAGAATGTCTCGTACTCTTTGGATTTATTTATCCAAAAAATAATAACCCTTGCATCTGATATAGCATGGATAATATTGAAACATCTTACAAGAAGGCACGCAGTTGAGAATTGCTATTTGTTTTTCCACATGAAATGGAATAGAATTATTCCTGTTTTTCAGTCATATTCAGAGAGTGAATAGCAAACACACTGGATTTTCATCAGCCTTGCAGCGTGTGTTTTTCTGTTTTCTGAACAGGTCACCGCTTGAGTTTTTTCAAAAACAAGTTTCAAGCATGAAAGTGAACTGTGTGAGAAACCCATGTGAAGGGTTAATTCATTTTCCAGATGTTTCAAGTGACTGACCACAAGCTTTAACTTAATAAGTCGCAGTTAGAAGCAGCATTGTGTTTAGTTGGTTGTGGAATTTACTGTAGATGTTTTTGTTAAGCGTTGACATTCAGTTTAATTTTCTACGGTTATTTTTAATACTGAACCATCTGGTCATTTTTAGCTTGGAAAGTCCCATAAAGCCCAAGGCAAAGGATATCAGTACAGTATTAAGTTCCACCCCCCCACCCCCCGCCCTCCCTTTTTACAAACTGCAGAGCTATTCTTGCATTCCAGCACACCAGTTGAGTCAAACATGTGCTTTCTGAATGGGATAGCTTTGGGCTTCATACCCTGATAAATGACTTGACTTTGAAAAGAGCAAGCAAAACAGAGCAAAAAAGTGATTAATCGGCAGAGAGATAATATCTCACATCTTGATTTAGTGATGTGAGCAAAAGCCTCTAAGCCAGACATGAAGGCATTTTACCCACCCACATGCACCATATGAACCTCATTTTTATCCAGAAACTCTGCCGATTTGCTCAAGGCTCCCATGTTCGTGCAATGTTGCTAATATAATTCTCACTCAGAAAGCGTTTGATTTTCATTTTGATAGAATTCTTTTCCTTTACTTTCAGTCACCAAACATCATGTCTTTTCAAGTTGTCATGAACAAAGAGTCGAGTTGAAGGATTTGTCCCAGAGTACGGGTGCCCCAGGGTATAGATGACAGCGGGAGAATCAATTGGCACACACACACAGACACATGCTTTTGTGCTTTTCCAAACCAAATTTCAATCAGCTTGACTCTACAAAGATCAGAAGGAAATTATCATATATTATTTTTAAATGCTGCATGATTTTCCACAAGGGCTTTTATAAATTAAAACCTTCCCTTATCCGGCAGAAAAAGACCTCCAAATGTGTACCAAATGAGGCTTGTATTTCTGCAGATGATTCAGCACACTAATATTGCCCTTGTCGTTCATTTCAATCCAAGACTGTGTTTTCCTCCAAATCTGTATACTTCATTACAACCTCTATCGCATATTCCATTCACTACAGGAAATTTAGATGACAGCAAACCATATTTATTCGCCCAAATTTCATGCAATAAATAATATAATGATCCTTGCACACTTTGTTGAAATGTTTCAAAAGCGCTTCACAGAATTTCACTGTAATAGGTAGTGACTACGTGTTTCTCGCAGCCAACGCAGGAAGGAAATTATGCACAGCAATGTCTCGCAAACAGTCATGAAAAACGTGATCAATTTTATTCAGGGGATCTTTTGCCAGTACCTCAGGAGAAGTATGACATGAAAAATATAATACAATATGAAAGCTATGGCAGTGTAACAGTGCATGTCAAATCTGTAATTCTATTGACTTTTTTTCCCACTCTATAATGGGCAAATTGAAGTATTTAAATTTTAGAATTATCTTTTTTTTGGCTGAATAACCCAACTATCATTTCATCAAATGAACCAAGTGTCGCAATAAACCATGAGATTGGAGCTACAAGTGGTTTGCAGACATTCCATGAATGTTACGATTCAATTACAGCCCTTTGTTCCTTCCCTCCTTCCCTCCTTCACTAGCATCTGGTTTTTTTTTGATTCTGTGTAATACGGTCTGAATAAAAAGAAAAGACACCAGTGACAGTTTACAAGAAACCCTGAAATTACATTTGATGGATGACTGGGAATGACATCATCATTGCACATTTCACGGGACAGAATGATAAGCAAATTATTGATAAGTTTATAAGTTTCAAAGTAGAATTGTAGTTGTTGAGACTGCTGCATGTGCTACGCTGTCTATTTATATGTAATGTACCATAACTCTTAGTTAAGATCTTGGTTATCCAAAAAGGTTCCTTGCTGGAATCGGCATGGCATACATTACCTAATCCATTCAATAATGCCTGTGAGTTTTTAAAAGTGTTTGTTTTGCATCTGCTCTCTCTCCCCACACAACATCATCACCACCACCAACGCTCCCCCACCCCTACCACCGCAAAGAGCCTGGACTCCGCAGACAATTAGTAAATTCAGGCATCTCTCTAGCCTCTGGCAATAGTGTTCGCTCGGCTGCAATACTGAAGTGTCAACTGAGACAGGGCTTCCGCTAATGTGATGTGATGCTTTACGACTGCTGGGTATTACATCCAAGGGCTGAAATCTCCCAGATTTCCATTTTATCGTAAAATTTAACTTTGCAAAGAATTGTGGAAAATTCTTAATTCTGTCATCAGCCGTGCCTTCAGCCACTATGCCCCGAGGCTCTCGAACTGCCTTCCTCACTCCCTTCGTCTCGCTCCCTCTCTTCCCATTTTCAGGTCTCTGCTGAAGACCTTTCTTTTCGACCGTGCCTTGGGTCACCTTCCCCCCTCTACCCCTGGCTCGGCCCCGGGATCCGTTACTGTAAAGCGCTCTGAGACGCCGTCCGGCGTGGAGGGCGCTATATAAATCCAAATAGTTGTTGTTGGAAGCTGCTTTTCCACAGTTCTTAAAAAGAAACAACTAATTTGCTAAATAAAACACACAACTAGATTTCAGTCACAGTCATTGAAACCTATCTCCTTAATTACCAGCATCAGTTGCTTGATGTAGACAGAGCTTTTATTTTTCCCAATCTGGACTGACATCACATAAACCAAAATTATATTAGTAATAATCCTTGCGTTTGATAAAGTGCCTTTCACATCAGGAGGATGTCTCAAAGCACCTCAAAGGATAAAGTGCAGTGACTATTTTACAGGCAAACGCGTCAGCCAATTTGCGCACAGCAATGCACCACAAATAAAATAAATTGACCAACTTTATCTGGGGGATTGTAGGCCAGGACCTTGGGAGAAATTCTCTTTTCTTCTCAAGTAGTGCCATGGGCTATAACAGGCAGACGGACTACAGTTTAGCATTTCATCTGAAGAATAGTACCTCTGCCAATGCAGCAGTCCCCCAGTTCTGTACTGGAGTATCAGCATAGACTGTGAGTTCAAAGTCCTGACATGGGACTTGAAACTACATCATTCTCCATCAGAACAAAAGTGCTATCACCAGAACCAGGCTGACACCTTCATGTGATGCACCGTAGAACACCATCTATCCACGCACTGCCTTTCAGCATGTCAAGACATACCTCTTTGATCGCACTTTCAATCATCTTTCCCTTCCCAACTCCAGCTTGAGTCCCCAGCCAGCAAGTGCAAAATTCTTTGAGATGTCCTCCCAATATGAAAAATGTAAATTGTACATTTTTGTATGTCCATTCATCCACATTAGACTTTGATTTAGAAGTGAATTGGAGCTGAGACAAAAATTGTAGCTCTACACAAAGTTACCTGAATGTGATTTACTGCATTTAACAATGTCTTGACAGACAGACAGACAGAACAAACAAAGAGTGACATAAAGAAAATTATCATTTTGATCAGTATTGTAGCCAATATGCATTTTGCACGGTGACCCATTAACCACTATTTCTTTATCCACAATGGCCAGTTTCAATTAGTGCAGATAACTGCTGTGCCTTTAATATCAACAAGACTCAAAGTGGTTTACATTTATTACAGTCAAGTGTAGTGACTTTTCGGGAGCAAATCCAGCAATATCCCACAAACAGCTGTAGAGGAATGACTAAAACAACTGGATCATTGATGGGCAGGATATATCAATAACTGCCTTCTCTTTTCCAATAGTTCTTTAACATCCTGTTACAGTTTAATATTTCATCCAAAATAAGGCAACTCAAACAGTGCATGACTTCCCCTGCACTGGCTTGGAGTTGAAAGTGTGAGCTTGATATCTGAGGCAGACGGGTTTGAATCCATAATCTTCTGCCTCAGAGGTGAGTAGATGCCGACTGAGCCATGCTGATATTTCCGCACTAACCAGAAGTCTTTTAAAAAAAAAGGTTTGCAATAATAAAGTGCTACTCTAGACAAAGTTTCATTTATTAATCTTTCAATTCATGAATTTAGAATGAGTCCAGAGAATCTCCAGGATCAAGAGGTGCGGAATGAAGACTGATTATAAGCAATGAGATGTAAGCATATGCACCATTTATTTTGATTGCCTAACTAGTGGAAAGCCACTAGTGGATTATTCAGATGCTAATGTGTTTATGTAAGAACCGAAATGCCCTGGGGGTGTGAGCTTTAGTGGGCCCAGTAGACGTTTTTCCCCATCTCAGACTTTTCTTATGCTGTTATGTCTCCTCCCCAATGCAGCCGGGCATACAGACTGACAGATGGATAGGAACAGATGGAAATACAGACGGAACAAACTGCAGCATGGGAATAGATCAGAAAAGGACATAATGATACTCTTTCCAATCGGGAGGAGCAGTACGGCAGGTAAAAATAGATACTAATAGTGGAGTGTGATTTGTGGTATAGTCATCACAAACTGCTATTTGCAATCTTCAGATTGTAAGTATCAAAAGCAGTCTAATCAGCAATATTCTCAAAACCAGTGAAACATCCAAAAACTGTCAAGGGCTTAAAGAATAGAGAGCAAAATGACATCTAACCATTTCATTCCTGGCTTTTTTCTCACTTTTCCTGCTTTCTGAAATAGGAATTTACTGTTTAAACGGCTTTCCTTTGGATAAGACTTTAATTTGAGGTGCCATCTGCCTCTTCAGATGGACATTAAAGATCCCATTATACTATTCGAAAAGAGAAAGGAGTTCCTCCCAGGGTCCTGGTCAATAATCCCCTGAATAAAATTGGTCAATCATCTCACAGGTGTTTGTGAGGTATTGCTGAGTGCAAATTTATAGTTTACACTTCATAAATCCTGTGAAACGCTTTGGGACATTTCAACAATATAAGGTTCTACATCAAATGCAAATTATTATTTTCAATGTCAATACCCACAAACGAAAATTGTATTTAGTATTTCCAATCCGGTTTGCAAATAATTAAAATTTTCCCCAAGTAAGACAATAGTAGATGTATTGGTTGAAGTACAACCTTGCAATAATGGTTTCTATCAATTTAGGATGATCAAACAATGTGAACATTTATCTTCCCTTCATTCCTAACAAACTCAAGAGCCACATTTCAATGCTCCTAGTGTTTCAGTGACACACTATCCTGGTCTAATTAGGAATGAACATGGGAGTGTGTGTGTCTGAGTGTGGGAGGTGGGGGGAGGGTTTAGTTTCATTTTCAGAGACCCTAAACTTTGTGTGTTCACAGAGCTGATCTCAGGAACATTTGCCTTCTCACTTGACCAAGAAACTAAATACAGTACATTTTGGCCCCACCTACCAGACTATCAAAGTTCATAAGCATAGCTCACCCAAATTACCACCAAGTCACAGAATCCCTCATCATGACCACAAATAGTGCAAACACATAGCCACTGACAATCCACAATAGATTGTACCCACCTTTACCTGGAATAGCAGGGTCTGGATGCTTTTCCCATTCAAAATCAGTAGCTCACGTCTGCTTAGATGACTCAAAGGGGAAAAAATGCATCTCATATTCATTTTGTCTACATGTTCATCTCACGTCTGTGGGACCTGTTGTGTGCAAATTGGCGGCTGTGTTTTTCTACAAAAGCATAGTCACTACACTTGGCAGCAATTTCCCAGTGAAGTACTCAACTTTTTTATGTATTTTGTCAAATGCAAGGATTACTAAGGTAAACAGGCAGCATTTTTGTTGGCTGTCGGCAAACACTCGCATGCAATATATTTTGTAGTGTTCCCCAGTTCTGCAAACACCAGTGTTAGCAGGAAATTGTAACACTGCCAATCCTGCTGCTGTGATATAGTGTATTCACAACATCCCGGTCTTTGGAGACAGCAGGGAAAACAGCAGAGTCGTCGAAAATGACAGGCGAAATTTAAGCCATAGTTTAACAATCTCATCGGAGCAATTCTCAGTACAGATGGGGGAACATTACTAAACAAAGATATACAAAGTTCCACTCTTCATTTAGCCTTTCGGCTGTCTTAAGAGACTGAAGCACGGGTGTAACTCATTTTGTCCTGACTCTGGAATTCAAGCAGAAACATAGTTTGGAAATAACATGTGCGGTTGCAGAGACGATGTACCAAACCTGTGCAGAAAGGCCCCTGGAGGCTTCTAAATACCATCTGCATATGGTCTTATCCTTCAGCCTGGAAAATAATGTATTTTCAGGATTGAAAATATGAAAGGGCGCCTAAAATTCTATCACATCTTTCAAACACATTGGGAAAGTGTCCCGTGAATGCTTTAAAATCAAGCCCCTAGCTTCCCTGCACATGTTAAATCTCTCGCCTCTGGGTTACTAAGTTGTAGGTTTAAGCAACATGTTGGAACATCAACTCACAGAGCTGACACTCCAATATAATACCAGGGGGAGCAAAGCATTGTCAAAGTGCCTTCTTTCTGATGAGCTGTTAAACCAAGGTCTTGAATTTAAAGATCCCATGACTATTTGAAAAGAAAAGGGAGTTTCTCTTGCTCCTCTGGGCAACAATCCTCAAATTAATAGCAGCAATAATAATCCTTGCATTCAATGCAGCGCCATATCACATCATTGAAATGTTTCAAAGTGCGTCACACGATTTACTGTGAAGTGTAATGACTGTGTACTTATAGGAGAATTGGTAGTCCATCTCATTATTGTTTATGGGACCTTATTGGCACATTTGTCCTACAAAAGCAGTCACTCTTGACAAACAATAATTTGTGAACTGTTCTGAGTTGTTTTTACTTCAAAAAGCATCATTAAAAAGATTTTTAAAAATGTAGGTTATGTGATGAAATGTAATTTCAGTGTAATGCAATTTTTTAACTTAATGTGTTTGGTAATCTGCTCTTATAACCTAGAATCCTAGATTAGTGTGTGTCATTCTCTGTCCAGTTTGAAACTCACTCACATTACTTTGATCCAATTCAGAGCAGGAAAAAAATACTGTTGTAAGATAAAACCCCTCTCTTCTTTTTTAAAAAAGCATAGCTTTATTTTTGCACCAGCAATTGGCATCATTATTTTGGTACTGGTGGGTGGCTTCAGGCTTCGAGTGCCTTATGTCACTGGACTGAGTTTAGGAATTTCCTTCTTGGAAATGAGGGAAAAACAGGGCAATTCAAACTGAGGCTCAAAATCTCTCCTGGTTTTAGCCTTAAGGACATTGTCTTTAAAGTTAAGATTGTGCAGAATTGGTAAAATCTCTTAAACTCCATTTTAATCTGGAAGCTGTGTTTTTTTAAAAAAGAACTGCAAAAAAAAGATTCCAAATTGAGACTGAATTCAAGAACTTTAAACAATCCTGCACTATCTTAAATTTAACACAATGTGTTCCTGAAGATGAGGACTTGGTGGATCTGATCTAGCACTGATAAAGGTAATTGGTGTTAAAGTAGGGTGACCATTCAGCCTTTTGCACACAGCAGGATCCCACATTCCAGCCATATAATCAATGACATTTTTTTCTTTGAGGATTATTGACCAGCAGACTGGGAGAAACAGACTTCATTTTTTTAACTAGTGTCATGGGAACTTTGACATCCACCTGAGCCAGTCCGACATGACCTTAGTTTAATTCCCCTTTAGTAGGACAGTACCTCTAACAATGCAACATTCCCTAAGTCCTAGGCTGAAGTCTAAAAAAATGTTGTCACTCAATCTACCACTGTTTGTGGGACACTGCTGTGTGCAATTAGCTGCCGTGTTTTGCCCACAAAATATAATTAATTCACATTACAGTATATTCTGTGAAGCGCTTTGAAACTCCTCGTGGACATGATAAGGCGCTAAATCGAATGCAAGGATTATTATATTTATTATATGTCTCAGCCTGGATTGTGAGCCCACATTACAGCACAACAAAATACAATACAAAATTATAATTGTATAGCGTCTTTCATGTCAAGAGGACATCCCAAGGCTGTGGACAGTCAGGAATTTGAACCTGAGTAGTGGGATTGGCATCAGGGAGTGTGGAGGGCAGGGAGGGTAGGAGGGTGGCCGAAGGCTCGGTTGAAGATTTTTGAGCCAGAGGCGAGAATCCTGCCAAGCTGACATCTTAATAATGGTGAAAACATCTTAAATGTCTAATTTAAACAGGAAAGAAACACCTGGAATTTTTTCTCAACTCGAACCTGAAGTCTCAGCTACACTGATGTATCATACATCTCACCTATCTATGTACTTACTCTTTGTCAAATAGCAGACAAAGAGTAATAGCTGCCTTAAGGTAAATAATAACTGTGTGCCTGGCTGTAAGTTATTCATGTCATAGCTGAGCATATTTCTGTGGCAGGTCAGATACAAATTACATGGTCCTGTAAATTGGTCTGTATAATGTATGTGACATAATCTGCTGAGCTGACTTCGTACATTGTCAAAAGCGATGTAACATTAAACAGTTTTCAGCAGTATTCACAGGAAAGGGTTTACAAAGGAGACAAGGCACTGGAACACTGACATAAACAACTACAATGGAAAGTTTGTGACTCATCTGCTTTCCGGCGGTTTTCATAACCTTCAGCCATTGTCTTTTTTCACAGTTTAGATTTATAAAGCCACTGAAATATGAACACAGTAATCAACCTGTTTTCAAGGAGTTCCCTGGCTTTAATGACTAGATGTATGAGTCCTGTGTCTGAGTGCGTGTGTATGTTTGTGTGTATGTACATGCATGCTCTAGGCTATTGGATGTGGGTGAGGGATTGTATTAAGGTGAGGAGGGTAATATTCTTGAATTAAGGTCTATCTCTCATATTACTCAAGTTCCCTACATTATTAAATGTCAGAATTTATCATTTAGAATCTGGGTTCGCTAAAGCAGTGATCCTCAACAACTGGTCTGTGATAACCTCACAGCTGGGACACACCAGAGATTCCTTTAGATTGAGCATTCAGACAAGCTCATTTACTAATAGTCTTCCACATTTGAAGAATAAACTGAGCCTATTCCTGATATTGCAAAGGGTGAGAAACAAAAGAGAGAATTTGATGGAAATGGAATATTTAAATGATACTGCATCACAAATCAATGATGCAGCCACTACACTTGATAGCAGGAACCTGCGGAGCACTTTGAGATGTTACAGCCCGTGTATCAAATGCAAGTGTTCTTATTGTAAATTACGAAGTTCCAGCGTGCCTCATTGCAACAGGTTTCTTGATTATTTAACTTTTATTTTTGAAACAAATCTTTCCTAGTCCCCCCTACCTCCAATTAACCCCCTTCCCCCACACTCACAACCATAAGATTACTCATTTCTCAAGCAGTGGGCCTGTTCTGGCAGATGTGACACACTACAAACTGACTAAGAGGATGGGAGAACATTCCAGAATACATCATAACACATACACACACACACACCATTCCTTTTGCTGTGTATATAAACTGGGACAGCTGCAGTTGTGGTAAGGTTTCAAACTGACGACCCGAATAGGCTTGCCACGGAAATGCAGTCTGACAGATTCAAGAAGACACATGTCCCTGGAGACACTCCCAGTGTTGACAAATGGATAACCTCATTCACTTTTTCCCCTCTCTCCCTCTCTCTCTCTTTCTGAAGAGAACTTGGAACTCAACTTTAGACCATTTAGATTGCGCAAATAGCTTGCCTTCCTCAATGGACGGCAGACTGACAGCTGCCAGATGTTAAGCTGTAGAAGGGCTCTGTATGTGCATGTTAGAAATAGAGAGAGAATACTCATTTTACCCACAATTTTCATGCTACTAATAAATGGACACAAATACATATATGTACATTTACACATGTGATTTGACTGTTGGAAGCGCTCTGAGACGATACCCTGTGTGGAAGGTGCTATATAAGTGCAAGTTGTTGTTGTTTTTGTTGTTGACTAGATGACAATAAGGCATAATTCATTAATAATTGGTTTGTTCAGAAAAACTTCAGAAACACTGGAGCCCAGAGATGGACTGCTTGTAAAATCACTAACCTACTTGTTTATTCCATTTTTCACTCCCTGATGAATCAATATTTCGTCTTGGTATATTTAGCCCCCAAAATATAGTCAATTCACTTTATTCTGTGAAGTGCTTTGAGACGTCTCGAAGATGTGATAAGGCGCTATAGCAAATGCAAGGATTACTATTATTATAATTATTAAACAATTTGCAAGCTTCTCAATGTGTAAACCATCTTATTTTTGTCCTTATAAATGGTCTTTTGTAAAATCACTAACCTACTTGTTTGTTCTATTCTTTTGCTGGATGCAAGCTTCTAGATATTTAAATCCATCTTAATTTTGTCTTTTTTATTTTATCTGTGTGACATGCCACAGCCTGCGACTAGAGCAACCAGGTCTTTTGAATGTTATGGTTAATTTGAGATGCCACCTCAGGACTGTCAAAAGTCATGTAAAGCTTAGTACACCACTCTGAGATGCAATTACCTACTGAGGAGACTAATAAGCAAAAGGCAAAAGGCTGCTGGAAATCTGAAATAAAAACGGAAGTCGGTGGGAACACACAGCAGGTCAGACAGCATCTATGGAGAAAGGAAAATTAGTTAATGTTTCAGGTCGATAACCTTTCGTCAGACTGTTACATAGCAATTATTTATTCATTGGTATTTATAATTTGTGAATTGAATACTTTTCCTCTTTACAAACTAGCAAAGCAGAGTTCTCTCTGATAAAACATTGCTCCATCATCATCTCGCATCTGCAGCCCAACCCTTAATTAATCCCACATTATATAAAATGGGATAGTTGCACTTCCTGCAAACTTGACCTATTTATCCGAGAGATTCTATCAGAATCCAAGAGTTTAGACCTGTCTCGCCTTGGGACAGAGCCTGAGATTATCTGAACTCATATAACATAGGATCCTTGACAACTATCAAATAGGGTTAATATCCTCTCCTAGCTACACTGGGATGGAACCAAGATCCCTAAGATTACAGATCAAGAATACACTACACCAACCACCCTGCAATTTTTTTTAAACAAAGTCATAAAAAATAGAAGCCAGATGATTTCTGTAACACGCAACTCATTTTTGTTGAGACGTATTGTTTTTTAAATACCTTGAACTTTCTGACACGGCTAAGATAAATAAAACAGAATGTTGTGTAAGTTTAATTTATTATGTGCTTTGAAACCCAGTCTTCATGGACCAGCAAAAGGAACACTCTGTCTCTTTATCTGTTCCTTTTCTTGGACGTGTTCCAGTGCCTTTCAAGATGTTTCTGAAATGTACATATGGTTTATACAGGATTACTGCCATGTGCACTATGTAAACGGCATGTGCATTAGAGTAGTGCTTTAATCTGTCAATACAAAAAAAATTACTTTGAAGTTCTGTGGCTAAAAATATCTCCTCACCTTGGTGAATTCATCTGTTGGCCTCTGCCATCCGCCCCTATCTCGAGCACTGCGTTGTCAGAGATGTTGTTCCTCTGATGCTATTAAATCAATTTCCCATCTGCAAGTTCAGGTGGATATTAAAGAAAAGGGATTTTCTCCCAGTGTCCTGGCCACCAATCCTTCATTTAAAATCAGTCATTCACTTTGTGGCTGTTTGCGAGACATTGCTGTGTGCAGATTGGCTGCAATGTTTGCCAACGAAATGCATAGACTATGTACTTTGCAGGAATTCCTGTGAAGTGCTTTGGCGATGTGATAAGATGTTATAAGGATTATCATTATAATTCTTCAGGATGTCTCAACTGTCTGTCAAGTCAAATAGCATATCAAATCTGTAATAATACGTCTTGCAAATGATATAGCGCCTATAATGTCACAAAATGTCCAAATATTTTCACTAGCAATTGAATGCAAATGCCATACTCTTTTTGTACACAACAACGTCCCCCACAGAGCCATAACCAATGCCTTTGGGGTTTATTGCCCAAAAACACCAGGTGAACCTTACCTCTCTTTTTCAAATGTTTTGGGATATTTTAACACCACCAGGACAGACAGATGGGACCAGGAGAGGCAGATGGGACCTCACTTTAAAATTTAATCCACAGAATGGCACCTCGCAACAATGTAATACCCTACCCCCAATTACTATACTGCAGCTTCAACCTACAACCTATACTGTGAGCTCAAAGTCCCAATATGGGGCTTGAATCACAATCATTTGACTCAGTGGCAACAGTAGCACCAACTGAACCAAATCTATGCTGGAATTATCATGTGGCTTCACAATCAAAATTAGCATCACATCTGCTAATCAGGCAGATCTTGAGCAGTTTGTTCATTCATCTAACCTGTATCCCCAATTGGCCCGGCAATTCAGTGAATCACTTAGATGGTTTCCTTACTCCCAATCCCTACACTGTATCTGTCTCTTCACCTCTACACTCTTCTCACCATTGTACACCATAATATCTTCCAAGAAGCCTGTCAAAAATAGCCAACTTATTTGGTATTATAGGCTATCTAACTGAAATGGACTTAGATTCATAGGACCATAAGATTAGTTTGGGTGAAGAAGGCCCATCAGCTCATTTGATCATGACCTTCTAGAATATCTGCCTTACTCTCTTCCCATGCAAATATGGAGCTATTTTTCTCTAAATGAGTCCAGTGTCCTGGCCTCACTAACTCTTCCTGTTAACCTGTTGCACTTGTTAATTACCCTCTTGATAGTTAAATACTTTCTAGTATCTGTCTTGAAATTATCTTTTGCAACTCTGACCCTGAGTCCTCTTGTTCTACTCTTGGTGCATTTCAAGTGTTGCTATTCCTTCTGTCTGTGCCAGAAAAATGACAGATGTTGTTCTAATTGGCATGAAAAGCTTCATATCTCACATTTCCTGACCTGTTGAAAGTTTCACTAAATCAAGTCAAGCTAAACGGGCAGGAGGAATCTTGACTTAACATCTCATCTGAAGGACAGCACCTGTTGACTGCATCACATACTGCAACATACTGGAGTGCCAGGGCAAAATTATGAGTGTGAGACTTGAACCCACAGCCTTGAAACATTAATCCCATGTGCCTGTTCAAGGAACGCTAAAGATCCCATGGCAATTCTTGAAATGAGAAGGGTGTTTCTCCCAGGATTCTGCCAATCATCCTTTAGATAAAATTGATCATTCACTTCAAAATTGCTTGTGAAATATTGCTGTGTGTAATTTGCCTACCGTGTTTGCACACAAATGCACAGTTACTAAACTTTAGAATAACTTTGTGACATGCTTGACTTCACAGGTGCTGTATCAAAATACAAGTATCACTATTTTCTTAATTTATATTTCTCTATCAACATTCTTGGCCTCACTACCTTCTATGATATCAAAATGGAAGCTTAGTTTCCATTTATTTCTCTTCATCAATTCCTTATGAAGTTTGTTTGTCCAAGAGTTGAATATTACATTTATTTCTGGTGAGGTTCTTCCCGCACTTTTCTTAAATTCTCAGGCACAATACAAGAAAAAGATCATTCTATCTAATGGATGATCTTTTTCAATGTTATCAGTACCACCCCTGTCATTGCTCGTTCCGAGCTCCACTGCATATCAAGAAACCTGTTTGCAGTGGTAAACAAGAGCAGAATTGCCAAATGAACAAACAGATTATTTAGCCACAACTATCAGTGTCAAGTCAGAGAATTTACACTAACTGAAACACAGCTTTGGCTGGCTTCATCTACTTTTAATTTTCTACATGCAGCCTTCCTGCCAATGTAGACTATGAGATTTATTGTGTGAGGAATTGTCCAAACCATGTGTAAAACCAGGTGTAAACACAATTGTATAACGAGAGTTATGTAAACCATGTGTGGTTACATGTGTATGTTTAGAATTATTGGTGCCATTAATTCTATAATTAATAATAAATGAAAGGATTACAAATTAAAATTATATTGCATTTAAGCAAAGAGGGCTAGGAGTGATTTCATGCTTGAATTCTGATCACAAAGTCCAGATGAGACGAAGAAAATCTTTCAGCTTTGTTCTTGCAGTGTATGTCACGTAAACGGCTTAAGTAATTTCTTTATTAAGTCTTTACAGGTAGCCATTATTGTTTCTGCAGTGCTGCCAAGCTTTAGCTTCATCATATTTAAAGGAAAGTGTCATCATGGTCTGTCTGACTTTCTAGTAACTTTCACTAATGTAGAAGAGCATGATGACATGTACTGTACATGTACACATGACGTGTACTGTCCCGCACCAGGCTTCGGGACCACATCACTCCCACCCTCGCTCGCCTCCACTGGCTCCCCATCCCCCAGAGGATTGATTTCAAGATCCTCATCCTCACCTACAAGGCCATTCACGGCCTTGCTCCCTCCTACCTCTCCAACCTACTATCCCCCTACCTACCTGCCCGTACCCTCCGTTCCTCTGCCTCCGGTCTGCTCCACGTCCCCCGCCCCAACCGCCCTACCATCGGTGGCTGGGCCTTCAGCCTCTCAGCCCCGAGGCTCTGGAACTCCATCCCCCAGTGCCTTCGCCGCTTCCTCCCTTTCCTCCTTCAAGGCCAGTCTCAAAGCCTTTCTCTTTGACCGTGCCTTCAGCTCCCCTCTCGACTCTCTTCCCCCTCCTCGCTCCCTCCCTTCCCTCCCCTCACCCTGACCATTTCTCCCCTCCTCTCTCCCTCCCTTCCCTCCCCTCACCCTGACCATTTCCCCCCTGCTCGGGTCATGATCCAACTGTGCAGCGCCTTGGGACGTCCTCCTGACGTGAAAGGCGCTTTATAAATGGAATCTTGTTGTTGTTGTTGTTGTTGTTGACATGAAAGGTTGATTATTGCAGTTACATAGGATTACATAGAAAGTTACATCATGGAAACAGACCAGTCAGCCTAACTAGTTCATGTCATTGTTTATTTTACTTTTTTTATTATTTTATTGGTGAGCGAGGTTAGACCTGCCCACCACCCAATAATTGAATTAGACTGAAAAGTTCCACTTTGGAAACGAGCGATATATCCCCGCAGACAAACCTTAAAACCTTCTGGGCCCCAAATTGCCAAAGGACAATGCGGACCTGAACTATGTCTTCACGACCACCTGAGCAAGTCAGGTGACTGGGATGCCATTGTTTATGTTCTATGCCGCTTCCACCCCTCCTAATCGGCTCTTCTATACCCTCTATTCCTTTCTCCCTCATTTGTGCACCATTTCCTCTTAAATCATTGATGCTTTTTGTTTCAAAACAGAGCTTCTGGCAGTGAGTCTCACATTCTACAATTACAGTCAGCAATTCCCTGTGATGTCCTGGGAGATTTTTTTTGATACTAGATCAAATGAAAGGATTATTTTTACAATTAAAAAAAAATTTCTTGCCAATTTCTGGACAGACCTTCACTGCCTGTTGCGATAATCTCCCACCTCCCCCTTCCATTAACAAAATCTCCTTTAAGGCACAATTACCAAGAGTAAGCTTTTAACTGGGCTTTTAAAAGAAAAATGATTGTTATTTTATTACTATTCAGTTTTTACAATTCTCAATCCACTTCCAATGCACGATGAATCAGAGGCAAATTTCAAAGTTTCAGACGTTTACTTCTAATTGATCATAAAATATTTAATGATTAATTCCAAGCTCAGTGATATGTGCCAGGTCAGCCCCACACGGTTGTTCTGTACATGCAGCACATGGTTATCTCTGGTGGACACCATCAGTTATGCCCCAGTTGTGTTGACATCAAAACAAGATCAGAGACCAACTATCTGTGAATTTTGACATTGGACAGAATGAAAGAAGATAGAATTCTGGAAGGTTTAGTACTTGGGTTACAGAATGGCCTTTGATTGAGTGAGCTTGACAGACTGAATGGCCTTTTCCTATTCCTGATTTCTTATTTTCCTAATGTAGAATCTTCCCTGACTAGCTCATCTAATCCGAAATGCAGTTAGATCCAAGTTTCTGCAATGGATCACATCACTCGATACCTAAGTAAGGTCTAAAATGTACAAGAGAGGGTTCATTAGCCTATCCAATGGCAAGTCAGTGTCAGTCAGACTTCTAAGCAAACTATGATGGAGATCAGGCTCAATTCCTATCCTTCAGATACATTGGATCAATTCCCAATTCCCAATTCATCTCATGGTAATAGCCTTAAAATTTATAATTTCAGAAAACTGCTACATCGAGACGTAATTCAGAAGCCGGTTTTTGGGGTCTTCTTAAGAACTGCAGAAAACCAACTTCCAAGTGAAGACTTCATTTAGAATTTTCCAAACTTCTCCACCCTTGCATTTAAGATAACATAGCTAAGCACGTTTACTTTGAAAGTAATGAGAAAAAAACAAACCTAAGGCTGAGACCATGAGAAATTTCAGGCCTCAGGTCTTTCTAGAACCCTGCACTCATGAATACATTGAGACAAGGTGAAGAAAGATGCCAACCTGCCTACATCCCCTTTCACAATCCAGCTCAACTCCTACAATCCATATTTTATTATTTTTCAATGTCCTCACTGGTCTCCCCAGCTCCACCATTGATAAAATCCAATCAATTTAAAAGTGTTTCCCTTATCTTCATCTGCACCAAGCTCCATAGCCCCATCAGCCAAGTTCTTGCCAGACTCCACTGGCTCTCAATTGCAGAATGGATCGATTTCTAGATCCTCACATTCGTCTACAAATCACTCCATGACCTGACACCTCCCTACCTCTGCGACCTGCTTACACCCCACTCTAATGCCCGTTGCCTTTGCTCAGCTGGCTCCAGCTTCCTGCATGTCCTGCGTGCCCTTTCCTCCACCATCTGCGGCAATGCTTTCAGCCACTAGCACCCCAAAACTATGGAATTCTCTTCCTCAATCCCTCCGAATTGCCTCTTTTTGCCCATGCTCAGATCACGCCTGAAGACCTTCCTCTTCAAGTGTGCCTACAGTCACCTCCCCTCTCTCCCCAGCTCAGCATCAAGATCTGCCAATGTTAAACGCTCCGAGACACTTTACCACATGAAGGGCTCTATATAAATGCAAGTTGTTGTTGTCAAAAATGAAATGGTGGTGGTGAATTAAGATCATTCATCATTCAAGTGGTTAGGGTGACAAGTACTGTAATTTGATCAAATTGATCAATGAGTTTAAAGAGACAAAAAAAGTACCATTAAGCAAGTTGTTGGGATTAGTGCAGAAAGTATTAGTATTGCTTTATAAATCCATATCCTCTTTGCTTATCATGCCTTTCTACAGGTCCGAAATTCCACCTACTCTTAGTCTGTCTTAAAGTGTAAGAACACGTAGGAATGTAGAAAATTCTTAAAGTCAGTCTTACTTTGGAAGCTAGTTAGTTCTTTTTAAAAAACAGGACAAAGCTGTCTTCCAAATTAAGACTGACTTTAAAATTTTTCCACATTTAGCACAATTTTAAACTTTAGGACAAAATGGATTTACAGGCTAAGATGAGGTGGAATTTTAAGCCTTATAGATCCTAGTTCATAGAGTGTTCCATAGAGCTGATCACATGTCTGACTTTTGGAGACAAATAAAATGTTGATTTTTTTTACTATGTATCCCACTGGTTTGAAAGTAATGAGAAAAAAAGCAATATTGTGAGCTTGTAATCTGCCTAGCTCTTTGTGAACATGTAATCTCCTTTATGGTAACACACAGAGATTGGGAGTGGATGCTGCACTGATCTGCTGGCCAGAAAAATGTCTTTATAAAGTGACAAGGGTAGAATGCTGGTATCTTCCCACACCCCACGCCCTCTTCCTTGAACTAGGATTTGTGCTGAATTCTGTTGAACCATATTTTCATTCAAGGGAGATTATGACTATTGGGTTCCAACAGGATTGAACAGTGAAAATAAAATGCCTGATCTAGTTGGGTTATTTGCGTGTGTTGCTGAGTGACTGAGGTATGGTCATGCAATACTTTTCATCTGATAACCAATATTGTTTTCTCATTCATTATGCAACACCCTCTAAACACACGCACAGAAGAGATAGGAGCCTAATGTGGGACTAGCTGTAGAGTTTGTACCTTGTACTCGCATTATAACTTAATGTGAGTGCATATAAAAGAGGATACTACAATCCAATTATGTTTATTGTATTTTCTAGAAAGGATATTCAAATCTACTTACAAAAGAATCTTTCCAGTGTGACTTCCTTGTTGATGCAATTTTCCTGCTGGTTTAAAGGATACAGTGTGTTTTGTCTTTCAGTAAATTGATAAATGTAACAGTATTTTTCCATCAAGGAAGTTGCATCTGGCAGGGATGTGTGACAGGAGTGGCCTAATAGACTGTGTCCAATTTATAAAATCACAAGTGAAACAAGTAGTGACTTCTTTATTACTTCATTGTTAACAGGAAAAATAATAATAACAATCCTTGCATTTGGTATTGTGTTTTACCTTCTCAAAGCGCATCACAGAATTTGCAAAGTATAGTAACTGTGTATTTTGCAGACAATGATGCCTGAATCAGTTGATTTTCTGCTGTCTATACATATCCACTTCAAGATCTTTGTGTTGACTTTTAAATTCCTTCATAGTCTTGTCCAGCCTTAGCTTTATTATTTTTGCCTTTGCCTTTCCTTTTGACTCAGCTCACTTCTCACTCCCACCATCTCAGCAAGATTGAACAAGCCTTCAGCTATTATGCTGCTGCTCTCCAAAACTATCTTCCATAAAATTCCTTCACTTTGCTCCTTCTCCTAAAGTTTAATTTCAAGATCACGCTTTGAACTCTCCCCCAGAAATGTATCCTCTTAGACTGTGTAATTAATCAACATCCTTAACTTCCTCCAATCTTTCCTACCTACTCAGTGATCCCCTTTTTTGGTGAAGCCCTTCAAGACTTTCATCATGAAGGTGCATGATGCTGCATTGTTGTTGGTTACATGACACGTACATGAACATATGCAATGTCTGTAACCCGACCCTGCTTCACTTTGGGATAAGGGTGGAAGTGGAGAATTGATATTTCCGTTGTAAAAAAAGGTTTATCAAGATCAATTTGCACTCGTTATTTTGACACAACAGTTAGTGACTTGCAGTTCAGTAAACATTGATAATCTGATGAAGGATAAAGTATAACGACTTGTTTACTTGAGTACTTATTAACTGACAAGGATTCTGAAGGTTCGGAAGGTGAAGGTGCTATAATTCTGGCCTCCATTAAGTGTGCTTGCATATTGTCCTGCAGTTCATGATTATTCTGGGTTACCTGTTCTTACTCAGCATTTAAAGCAGTTAGTTCACTCCCCGCACTCAAACCCAGTCTCAAAAATCTGCTGTGTTTTCAATCCTCTAAACTGGATGCAGATCTCAAGTTAATGATATTTATTGCAGATATGTTCTTACAGTAATTCATGATTCTGGAAACATTTTTTTCATCCTCACGATTTTATCAGTTTTTCCTCACCAGAGAATAGCACCTTCCTCTGCTCTCTGTTATGTAGTGACATGAGAGATGGTGGTGCTTAAGGACACCAACAATTATTATTAATAATGAACACAGACTACGGCATCTCTCCCTTCAATATGCTTCAACATTTTGTTACCTCGTTAGCCTTAGCAATGAGATATTAGTATTCCACATGTGGTTTTTGCCTTCCTCAAGTGAGGTCCAGTAGTCCTCTACTCTGTAACAAGTTCCCTTCACTGTCTGATAATAGCACAGAAAGAACCGTGTCCTGGGCAACCTTCAAACATACCCAGTGGCAAAAACAACCTCCTTCTCAAATGATTCCTCATAGTTCAGCATGAATTTCCATTGGTATCCAGTGATAACCTGGATTAGGCCACTCCCTAATGGTGGATGATCACATCTGAGCTGAATATCCAGTGAGCGCGTAGTAAACCTAGGGAGACAGTGGAAGCAGAAAAATTTCATTTGTTTCAAGAACAAATTAGAGAGATTTCTGCTAGAAAAAAATATCTCAGGATACAGTATATAGTTTTGGACATGACATGTCAAGCGACTGCTAGGATTGTTGAAGGCGAACTAGTTGGACCTTGGTCTTCTTTCACCTAGTAAATTCTTATGTTCTTATGCTCTTAGATGACTGATTGAGTAAATATCATGCAGAGCAATGTTTGTTTATGAGAAAACAAATTGAAACAGTAGTCCTGCTTGTTTCAGCTTATTGTTAAACAAACCATTCCCATCATTTATAATCACTTAGAAAGATGAGTCTGAATTTATTGTAGGGTCAACAATCCTGCAAATAAGCTGGTTACTCACTTATTTAACTGTTTGAGAAAGCTAAATAGCAAAACAAAAATCTTAACTTTGTCTTTCATACTTAATTGGTAAGTTGCAAGTGCGGAGAATTACGCTGTGTAAATCTTTTAGTCCACTTCAAATGTTATTTTAGTTAAATAATAAGAGGTTCACATGTCTGGGCTAACCTTGTTCTCTTTGAAACTGGCATCTTGCCAGGTTGTCAAGGATCAAAATACTGCCAGGCATAAACTTTGAAAGCTTCTAAAAAAAATGTTGTCTGCCAGATGTAATAATAATAATAAGGAAATTATTTAAGAAATAAAAATATTCTTTCAAACTAGTTAAATATCTTAGTTGTAATTAATGCGGGGGATGTTGGTACTAGGGAAAGGAACAGGTTTCTACCCGTAATCTGATGGCATCCTGAAATAGGGATCAGTGTTCAGAGATTTCATGTTTGGTCTCTGGCCAGATTTTGTGAATGTTTGTGAAGTCAGTGCTTTATCCCCATAACCCAGGCAAGTGCACGAACTTCTGTGGCCTGCCAGGGATTGAGGATCCATAGCAACTGCCAGAGCCGGTGGACTTTTCCATCCAAAAGGATGTCAGAGATTACAGGCATTGTTCCTGACGATACTCCTAGGACCCATTCATTCAACTCTTTTTGGTCTTCAAACGCTTGCATTCCCACCCCCCACATCTCCACCTCCCTTTTCCTGAAAAAGTCATGCTGGCACACGTTCCTCAGTTACCTCACCTCAAATTACTGTGCTTCATGTGTGAGCATCAACAATTAGTGTCAACAATCTATCCAAGGTTAGTGAACATCACAGCCAAATCTTGATCCTGGCTTTATTCATCTACTGCTCACATTCATTTTCTAACAGGGATCCGGCCTAGGATTTTCTCCCCTTCATTAACATGGGAGGATGGAGGTAATAGTTGCACTCCTACTCTCGACCTGGCTGAAATCACCTGAATCCATACATGCTGAAGGACTTCCAAGTCACTGTGGCTCTGTTCACACTTTACTTTGCCATTCATTGTTTCAAATGTTTTAAATTGAGCTTGGAATCCTCTCCTTCCCCCAATACAATTAGCTTAGACATGGGTTTTAGCCTTGAGAGACTTCGCAAGAGAGATTTTGATGAAGAAGAGCTTTCATTCATATGATTGCACCTTTGCAGAATACCAACACAACCTTCTTTCTATTTCAGCATTGAACTTTTTCCTCAATGCATCCAAAGTTCTGTCTTTGAGCACCCTTTCTGGCAACATGTAAGTATCAAATGTAAGTATCATTTTTATAAATATACACATGGGACATTTTCATGGGTATAAAAGAACTGTAGAATGTATACCAATGTCGACATACCATAATTTAAAAGTGCAGTGTAAAATACTTGGTCCACACTGCTTTCACCTGAGCACCTGTCAGGCTAAAGCTAAGTGCACCACAGTAAAAATATATTATTTTTGCAATTGTTACTGTGATTTCAAATATTTCAAGCATGGTGCTCTAGCCATGAAAAGCCTGCAGAATAAACAGCCTCTCCCTTTCTCCCAGCAAATGCTGCTATGTCATCTCAAGTCTTTGTGATGCTGACCTAACTCCCCCAGAAAACTGTTTGTAAATAATTCCTGCACTTTTCTATTCCATCATGACGCATCTGTAAGTGCACAGATCTAATCCTCAGGCCTTTGTGAAGGTCCTGTCTGAACGGAGACTTTTTATGGGCCAGGTGCAAGTGAAGAGTGGAATCCCCACCAAAGTAAACAGTGCCGCTGCTCAATGAGTAACAAGGAATGGAATCTGCCTAATCCCACACGTTTAACATTTTTGCCTGTAGACAGAATGGTTCAGCTGATAGATACACAGCATCTTTTTGTTTCTTTATAAAGAAACATGGTTTAAAATCATAGAAAGATTGCAGCACATGAGGCAGCAATTAGGCCAGATACATCTGTGCTGGTTCTTGTGTCACACAGAAGCTATCCATTCTTACTCCTCTGCTCTTTTTCTGATACCCCTTAATGTTATTTTTGCCCAAATATTTATCCTTTAGTTTGGTTGTGTCGAACATTTTTTTCTTTTTCTTTCTCCATTCTACTAATCTCATATGTCTTAACTATGGAGAATAGCCAAAAGGACTATAATGGTCTTCCCTGGTCATATACATTCCTACGTACCTATTAAAATAGTCCCTCTTCACAAAAGATGTAGCATGTTGTTGAATCTTTGTCAGAATGGTCTTGAGTTGCTTCCTGTGGCATATAATGGTGCTGTTGATCACAAGGTCCCCCATGTCGGGATTTTCAGCACTGCATGCTGGTGCCATCCTTTGGATGAAATCTTAAACGAAGATGCCGTCTGCTTGTACAGGTGGACGTTAAAGATCCCATGTTATTATTCAAAAAAAAGAGTTTCTCTCAGTGTCCTGGCTGTCAATTCTCCAAATAAAATTTGTCAAAGGTATTTACGAAATATTGCTGCCATGTTCATCAACAAATACACTCAATACACTTCACACTAAAAATCCTATGAAGTGCTATGAGACATTTGTTCACACAGAGGATTATGAACATATGGAATGTTCTAGCCCAGAAAGCTGTAGAGGTAGATTCAACTGGAATATTTAAAGGGTATATAGACAGAAATTGGATAGCAGAAAATAAAGCGGTATGGTGAAGTGGCAGAAGTTTGGGATTGAAAGATCTGACAAGAGCTAATAAACTGATGGAACAGGCTAGATAGGTTGAATGGCCTCCTCCTATTCCTATTTTCCTATGTTGCTTAGGGCCATTTTGGAACAAGGAGCCAAAGTAGCTAAGCAATCCCAATCAGGCATTGGGACTGGCACTATAGAAATCAATTGTCCACCAGTGATAAAGTTACTTAAAACACAGTTTGTTTTGCTGCTGGAAGAGTACATTGAGAATAAACATTTCAGTAATTATTTCAGCTGGAAAGCCTCAGATACTTGAACATAGCAGAGAGCAATATTCCTTTAAATATTCTTAGATGTTGAGCTATTAGAAATGAAAATAATGATTACTGAGTTTTTAATAGGTGCACAAATGATTTGTGGTCATAGGATTTCCAAACAGTCCAAACATTAATGTTTCTTAGTGAAGCAGCTGGAAACACTGGAGAGATTTAATGAATGAAGCATCGTGGCCAGGATGTGTTTACCCAAGTTGTTTATGACTCTCTCAATAAGAGGTAAGCAAACTAAAAGGCATGATTGTTACAATATCTTATTATGTTGCACCAAATCTTACATCAACATTACAGAGACAGACACATATAAGTCCCAAACTGATATAAAAAGCATGAGACTAGCAGTGGATGGGGAGGTGACAAGTAACTATGTCCCTTAACTCTGGAACTCCCTCCCTTTATCTCTCCATCTCATCCCTTCTCTATTTGTCTTTAAATCTCACCTACCTCTTTGACCACACCTATGCTCAACTCCCCCTGTTTCCCTTCCACAAAATCAGACTCCATCTCTGTGAAGCTCTCCAAAACATTAACCTACACGAAGGGTGCGATGGAAATGCATGCGGGTAGTCCTGTAGCTCAATGGTTAGAGCACTCGCTTTGCAAGCGAGAGACCTGGGTTCGATTCCCGGCAGGGTGAAACCTTGGGCAAGTTTCCTTACTCTACATGCCTGATAATAATCCCTCAAAAAAAACGATAATAAATTGGTCATTTCAATCCATGACTGTTTGTGGAACACTGCTGTGCGCAATTGACTGCTGCATTTTCACAAATATATAGTCAATTCACTTTACAGTCTATTCTATGAAGCACTTTGAGACATCTAGAAGACGTGAAAAGCGCTATATGAAATGCAAAGATTATTATTGTTATTATTATGTTGCTGTAGGTGTCGACTAGTATCGCTAGCTCAGGATTTTATTTGTGACCTGGTCTTCCTTTTACTGTTGTGATCTTTCCTCCTTTTGGAGGGGAGTGTTTAGTGAGTGCTTTTAGTTACTATCAGCAACCTGATTGGGATCAGACATTGTAAGTGCTTTCTCTCCAAATGACATTTGAATTAATTTCAAAGTAGTCATGTGAAGCAAGGAGAGGAGGGTTAACAGTGAAGAGCTCTGATTTTTTTCCCACCCATTTGTACATAGTTTGCCAAAGATTATGGCGTTAGTGGGATTAAACAGCACCCAAAAAACATATGCACAACCTGTGTGCGGTGAAGGAATGTACCGTAAACAACAGAATGCATTTTTGTATCGAGAGAAAAGGAAAAAAATTGTAGCAGAAGATGTTGTACGTTGTGTTTGTTTTGGATTTCTGTTTTACCAAATATTATGTTTATAAATAAATATATATTTTCAAAATGAAAAGGAATTGCATCACTAAGGGTTAAAATGTGACAGAGCCAAACAGTGTTCTGCCTTGTCAGGGCATCAAGTCAAGTTGGCCGTTAACGTTTAGAGCCATCGTAAAGCAATACAACAGGATAAAGCTGCAGGTCCATCACCTGATTTATATTTTACAACATAGACTAAAGGGATCCATTTACAGATTGTAAGTGAACTGTGGGGCAAGAGGAGGGAGAAAGAAAGGACAGAGTTGGTCTGTGTGATTCTCAGGTGTCCTTGAATGACTGATTCTTCTGCTCCCAGGTCGGATCAGTCACAGTAAAAAACAAGTGAAGATCAATGCAAGTTAATGCTAAACTAACTTGGATATTTACATCAGAAACACCTCATATAAAATCGCAGAAGCTTACAGGTTAAAATAAGATTGACTTTGATGGCTGGAAAAATTGGGGAGTATTTTATCTGCAGTCACCAGAAAATAAGAGTGAGGTTTCAACAAGCACAAGTGAGAAGAAAAAAGTAAAACCAGATTGTGAAAAGCATTTAAAAACACTTCTTTTGTAAATCTGCAGATTTATGTCAACAAAGTCATTGCTTTGCTATGTAGACACAGCGTAACTTCATTCTGTGCAAGACTGACTTGTAATTGCTTTAATTGAAAAGGGAGTTCTCATCCAGAACTCCATGTTCCACATTGTTCAGTGTTTCAGAAAATTAAGAGCTGCTAAAACAGGTGGGGGCCTGACCTTTGACTCTTGTCCGCTTCAGATGTGGTTGGCTGGATATTTTTCGTCGCTGGGCGTTATCTGAACGCTCTGGTGGTCAGCAAGTAGGATGGAAAGTACCAGCAGGTTTGAAGGTTATTCAAACAAGTGAAATATCTTTTAATCTTGTACAATGTTTCAGCAGTGACGATTGACTTTTCTTTCCATGTCTTGCACTGGCTATTGCTCTTGGCAGGTACCGGAGGATCCCTGCCAGCACTGACTCCCTCTCTGCCTGTTCTTGTTCATTTCCTCTTCTGGCAATGACCGGAACAAACAAATATTTAACCGTCCCCACTTAGCAGATTTCAGGCATTGCATCAGCCTTCCTTTCTCAGACCACGCTGACCGCGCAGGGTGAGTTCATCCATTTCTTCCGCCGGTTTCCTGGTGTGAAGCGTAAGTATGTGACTTGCCTGTCCACTGATGCGCCTGCGAGTGTTAGCCTCCTTATGATAACAAATACGAATATATAGTCACTACACTTTATGGTAAATCCTGTGAAGCGCTTTGGGACAGTATGATAAAACACTACAGAAATGACAAGGATTATAATAATAATATGCATTTCATTCGAAATAAACATCTCAAAACTGTTTACAAAATAGAATTGATTAGAAATAAAAAGGGAAGTCTGTTGCACATAGGCAATCTGTGCAGCCACATCTCACAAACAGGGATCTTTAAAGTCTGATTTTATTGTATTTTCCTATATATACCTGATCTAAGATCTGTACGTGCAATTTCTAGTAGGATTCAGGTGAAATTTAGATTAGTTTAGATGAAGAAGGCCCTTCAGCCCATCTGATCTCATCCCTCCAGAATATCCACCCTACCGTCAGGATATCCATCTGCCCATCACAGCATCATGCAGCTTTTTAAATGAGTTCAGTGTCCTGGCTTCAAACTGTTCCAGACCTGTTCCAGTCGTTAATTACCCTCTGAGTAAATAAACACTTCCCGGTTTCTGCCTTGAAATTGCCCTTTGAAACATTTAACTCAGGTCCTCTTGTTCTACTGGCTCGGTGCATCCTAAAGTACTTTTCTGGGTTTACGTTTTCAATACCATTTCTAATAATAAATAAGAATCCTTGCATTTGATATAGTGCCTTATCACATCGTTGAGAGGTATCAAAGTGCATTTTCTCTGCCCCCCCCTTTTCTCTGCTCCCCCCTTTTCTCTGCTCCCCCTTTCTCTGCCCCCCCCCTTCTCTGCCCTCCCGCCCCTTTCTCTGCCCCCCCCCCCTTTTCTGCCCTCCCCCCTTTTCTGCCCTCCCCCCCTTCTCTGCCCCCCTTTTCTCTGCCTCCCCTTTTCACTGCCCCCCTTTTTCTCTGGCCCATAATTGTTGAGTCCTACTGTGCCCTATCTATTGCCTTGGCTGAATTCTGTTGACTCAGCACAGTCCAGCTACAGTTGGAATTACCCTCCAGTCACTGAGCTCAATTGGTATTTTACCGACAGCTCTGCCAATCTATTTTCGATGTTGGAAACAGATGTTGGAAACTTGTGACCTCTGTCTTCAAAGCATGAATGTGTCAAGCAGCTCAGCTATTTCTGGATGTCACTCCACTGTCACCAATATTTCTAGCACCCAGATACTCGCTACTCTCTATGTATCAGGAGACTGTGGTCTGAAGCACGGAACTCCCGATGATAGGCACCTCTGCACGTAAAGGCCCTTTTATGTGATGCTGCACATTGTAACAGTCATCTGTTCAACTGTTAAAACATTTATGAAAATCTGATGAGATGAAGATTTCTTCAAACAGTGGGGTCTAATTTGTATCGTGTCTTTATGAGATTCCTAAATAATAAGTAGATCATCTTGGAGCAGAGTTTTCATGGGGTCAGCTTGACATACACATTAATGGTATGGAGAAAGAGCAGAGTAATGGATAAATAGTACCAGTGGGCAGTTAGCATGAGCACAGCCATAATCGCCTGAATT
This sequence comes from Callorhinchus milii, assembly GCF_018977255.1. Classification (NCBI taxonomy): domain Eukaryota; kingdom Metazoa; phylum Chordata; class Chondrichthyes; order Chimaeriformes; family Callorhinchidae; genus Callorhinchus; species Callorhinchus milii. The sequence goes on from NW_024704744.1 coordinate 84,857,433, forward strand.
GTCTCCATAGTATTATTATCATTCTACGATTCCATGACATCCAGAGTCCCTATTGGCACCACTCAGATTTCTTACTAAGAACATATGAAGATTTAGCACAAGTTAATCTCAAACTCATTAAAGACTCGTACATTCACTGTAAAACTGTAGGAGAGTTAATCTTTCCAGTATTTTTCCCCAATATGTTGCTAGATAAGCAGTTAGAATCTTTAATGGAGTGGCATTTATTCATCTATTTTCTACTGCTGGGTGAGAATATAGATGCTGTATGATTTACACACAACCTATAATTTAAACCTAAAGTACACCCAAGATTACTGGATCATAATTGCATTCTTCAAACCATGTGGCTCTGTCTAATTTGGGGCCACTTTGCACTATGGTTGACCTCTGTCCAAATGGATTAGAATTGGAATATCAGTGTCTCATTGTTATTGTGACCCTTGGTGCCATTAAGAGACTGAAGTCAAATACAAGTCCCTGAAATAGACCAGCCACAGGGCTCTGCTTTATAATTATATCTATCTATCTTGTGCTCAGAATTGGAATAAGAAAAAATGCCACTTCTCCCTCACCCCAAAATTGTGTTCTGTAGTGTACTGCTGTGTTATTCATTGTGTGTGTTTCAGTGCTCCAACTCGTGAAGGTCACTATATAAATGGAAGTTGTTGTTGTGTGGGAGTAGGTGTGCTTGTGTGTGTTTGTGCTGGTTCGCCTATAAAGAGCAAATAAGGATTTTAGAATTTTGACTTGTGACAAAAGGGTTCACAGCCTTTTGTCCCCTTCTCCGTTCTCCTGCAGGCAGTAACCCACGTTAGGATTTTTTAGGAATTGGCATCCCTCCAATATCTTGTCTAAAAGACCATTTTTCACATCGAAGCTTAGATAGTCAGTTATGGCAAATTCACTGTTCACTGAAGCCAATCTACACACGTGACACTTTTTGCAGAACTCAATTGACAGTGATCAGGAATGGAAAGTCTCACGACCTCTACCGCCCTTTCCAATCTGGGGACACTAAGCCCAGGAATTGCAGCTCCACTTCTACTACTTTATTTCAGATTGCAAATTTCCTCACCCTCAAGGGGTCTAAATCAAGATTTGCCTGAGACCACACCACAGAGGGTATGTTGTTGCTTTAAATAACAATAATAAGCCACTTTATAAGTGTATTACTGGCTTTTATGTCACTAAGAATAAATGTAAAAGAAATGTAGCTCAACAAATGCCTCTTGCGTTCAAAGGGAGAGAAACCATCAATCATAGTGATTGTAAAGAAAAATTGGGCACTGGTTACATGATGATCCTTTACATTCACCCATTGCTACCCAAACGGTAGCTTCACTCCCAGTTGAAAACTAAGTTATAATAATAATAATAATAATCCTTGCATTTGATATAGCGCTTTTCACGTCAGGAGGACGTCCCAAAGCGCTTCACAGAACACACTGTAAAGTGAATTGACTGTATATTTGTGGGCGAACGCGGCAGCCAATTGCGCACAGCAATGTCCCACAAACAGTCGTAGATTGAAAATGACCAATTTATTATTGTTTTGGTTTTGGAGGGATTATTATTAGGCGTGTGGAGTAAGAAAACTTGCCCAAGGTTTCGCCCTCTGCCTGGAATTGAACTCAGGTCTCTCGCTTGCAAAGCGAGTGCTCTAACCACTGAGCTACAGGACTCCAGATACGGCAATGACAGCATCATGCAGCTGTGAGTTCTTACCTAAGACACAATGTAATGTAATAACTTAGTTCTACTGCTGTGTCAGAGGTGAGCATTTAACTCACAGGTGAGTTTATGACCGCACCAAAAGGCTTTGGGTTTATTTATCCTTCCAGAATACCTACCCTACCTTCTTCCCATCTTAGCATCAAGTTGTTTGACAGGTTTAAAGTCCTGGTCACTCAGAATGGGGTATAACTTGCAAGATTTGGAATAAGATTTATTGGATTCTGCAGCTTTCCCGACGTGCCTCCAGCTGATCCTTTGAAGCTCCTTCCAGCTACAAACTTCCAACTCGGATCACCTGCCACATTTGGCCGCAACCTCCTCGCTTCACAAAATTGAAACTGAGACCAGTGTCTGCGAGAAGACAAATCCAGGAGCTTGCAGGATTCCCTATTTATCAATACTTTTGTGAGCCTCACAAGCAAAGGCCTCAGTCACAAATGTGCACCATGTCCAGTTTGAAATTCGCAGGATATTTTAATAGTACTTAGTGTACAGATTAACTGTAATGTTTGCAGTGGTAGAAGCTGTCATCTACAACTGCATGACTACAACTAAAAATGACAGTGCCCCATAACTAGGCTGGAGTGCGTATACGTACAAGGATGCTTCTTGGGCTTTGTCAATATAAAGTTAATGAGTAGCATTTAAGCTTTCATACTTTTATTGTTTAAAACAAATGTCTCTTTAATAGAAATGAGACCCCAAAACATAGAAGATGTGATTGGTTGCCAGAGTACTTTGGAGCTGTGGTACTTAGGCCATTACTGGACTCAGCTTTACCACTGTGGGGAGTTGATGAAAGAAACAGGCAAAATTGCAGGTCTCCTCTCATACTGACTGGTTTCACGCCGACATTAGCAGAAGCTTGAGATCAGGTGATGTGCCCACCTTTTCAGCCATGGATAATGAGTGGCAAGGGAGTGATCAGTGGCTGGAAAAAGTTTTCCTTTTGGAAACATACTATTGCCTCTGATTCGCATTTATAGCACAAAAAAGTTCAAACATTTTTTAATCCAAGTTTAATCTTGGGGTAGTCAACACGAGGCTTACACACAAACAAAACAACAAAGAAAACTGCTCGCCCTTACGCTCCTTCTGTTACATTAGTCTGTAATATGAGGACGCGTGACAAAGCCTTAGAATATACCTGAGACTGCTTTGTGTACACATCATGACTCCAATAGTGAGAGTGGGGAAGGCAGATTGTAGTGCATTTTTCTATTTATCTGCCTTGTTAACACTCAATTAATCTGTTTTTGGGTAGTGGGCAGTGAAGATACTTTATCCAGCTATCTGCAAAACTAGCAAATTCCCAGTTCCTTTAATAGCTTCACATGGAGCTGTGTCCTGGAGGTACTAAGGTGGTTGAGGCAATTATTGCAACTAAATTAGATTAATTTATAAAGCAATGAATAGGAGGAAATAAGTACAGGTTTCAGTGCATCGTTTAAGAGTAGTTTAATATAATTTCTGATATCAATCCAGTCTTATTACAGGAGGAGGAATAAAGCTGACTATATGTTTTCTTGTTCAGACATTCCTAATTCTACTCAGTTCACATTAAGTGTCCCTCACTGAAAATTAAAAAACACAAACTGCAGTCTCCTGTAGTTTATACATCGACAAATGTCTGTTTTTGTCATATGATAAGTTTCAACTTATTTTACAGAATTCATTTTTCCTTTCATACAGCTAACTTTAATCTTTCCCAAAAGCACACTGAAAGGATTAGGCAGCAATGTGGTGGAACTATTAACGCCTGAAACTTCTAAAACCCTTCAAAATATTCTCCTGAGTGCCAATGTGCTGCATCTTCACTGCTGAGACCTCTGTTTGAAAACAGCTAAAGAGTTAACTTTTATTTCAGTCAAGAAATCGCCATTGATGAGCAATCCCTCATCTTAAGTGAAGCTTCTGACAGAATAAGTGTTTGGAGATTCATCGCCAATATGGTCCCTGAGGCTGGTCATAAAGCAGCGACTAATATGTTCTAACATTTAGGGAGTTGCAGTGCAGAGGCTCAAGGCTAGTCCCCTGTTGGAATGGGTTGGGTGGCCTGGAGGCGAAAGTAGGCTGTGCCAGGAATTTAAAGTCTTCACAGGCCACTGACAATGTCTGCATTAAGAATTAGAGCCTCAAACCTGGATTGAGTTACAAAACAGGCAACTCTTTATCCAAATCCCATGTGCAGTCCTCTGGTCTCTCTATTAAGTGCTTGCCTGATCCATACTGGCGGAGAGTGGGAGGGGAGAGCTGAATTATTCCCTGAATACATTTTATTTAGCTTTTCTTCGGCTGCAGGGTGTTTGTGTGTCCACGATTGAGACCTTCATATTGGATTCATATCTCTGTTAATACTGAAAATGATGCTGACGAAACATGTTAGCAAATAAACGGGCGAGATCAAATTCGTGAACAGTTTTTGCTGATTATTTTTTAAAGAGACAGTCGATCAATCATTTCTTAAGGCTACACTTTGTGTACTAAAGGCAGGATGTGCGATGTGTTCTCATACAAAACAAATCCCTCACTTATCAAAGCTTAGTGTCCAGCTGCATCCCGATTGGATGGTAGTTTATACATTATTATCTTTTGGAGTGTGAAGCAATGCCAAAGTTCTCGAGTGCAAGCGAGGAAGATTAGATTTTACGGTGTTGACAGCTACATTTTCCACCTTGTGTGACTCAGATATCATTTTCGGCTTCTTTGTGCTATTTCCCTCTTGTGAGTTGTAAAACATGAATTGAAATCCAATGGAAATGATGCCCGTTAAAAATAAATCTTCCCTCTTGTTGTCTGTGCAATTCTGGTCACATTGGTTATAGCTCCTTGGGAGGGAGGAGGGAAGCAGGTCTCCTTGAAGCTGAGTTCGTTCCAAGGTGATATTGTTGGCAATAAAATGTCAGAATTGAGTCACTCCTTTGTGAAACTTCTGAAACCCTTTCTTGCTAGTCTGGTTCCTGAGCCAGGCAGGTGGTCAGCAATACTCCAGGGCACTGCTGATGGTAGACCAGCCAGCCTTGTGCATTGGTAGGATTTGGACTGGCAAGCCAGTCACTACGGCCAGGGATTCTTCCCACTCTGCTTCTGTTAACCCTATAATTTAAAGCCATGGATAGTAGGGTAGTCCTGGCCGGACAAGCAGTGGAAAGTTTGTCAGGTGGTCAATGTATGTGGAACTATCATTCTTGTTTGGATACTCTTAAGCGTGGTAATAGATTTCTAGTTTCAGACACACGCTGACTAAATAAAGACGGTTGCTCAAGCATTTGGACCGATACCCAAAGTGTTCTGGGTTCAAATCCCAATGAGCTCTCGTCCCTCTTTGGGGCTGATGAAATGAGCAACAACGCTGGAAATAACTTCTTTGGGGTGAAATATAAATGCCTGTAAAGTCAGAAAGGTCAATGCAAGCAATTTGTCCACTTTGCCCGAGAGGTTAAACATTAATAGTTAAATATTTATCCCAAAGGGAATAGAATTATCAGGAAAGGACAATGCAGGAGACAATTTAAAGGATTCACCAAGATGTATTTCTGGAGAACAAGGGGATTGGGAGATGAGGTGACAGGATAGGTAGGTAAAGGTTCAGATCAAAAAGATAATTTTTTTTTCCTGTTATGTTTCACCCTCAATAACAAAATCATTGGATGTTTATATTAACTTTTATTATTAAATAATAATTTGGTCATTCAATCCACGACTGTTTATGGGACACTGCTGTGCACAATTGGCTGCCACGTTTTGCCCACAAAATATATAGTCAATTCACTTAACAGTGTATCTTGTGAAGCGCTTTGAGCCGTTTCGAAAACATGAATAAGGCTCTATATCAAATACAAGGATTATTATTATAATTGGTGTTTTACCACACATTGTGCCAAAGTCTTCACTATTGAACCAACATGAGGGAGTATCAGGAAACGGATGTACGTATTTCCTGCTCACTGATATAATCTTCTGTTGTTGGCCGGAGTCATCATATTTCCAAAAGATTAGTTTATGGTAGTGAAGCTAAACTGTAGCTTCACGTCATGGAACGGGTGAAGCTAGACTGTAGCTTCACATCTTCCATGATACTGAAATTTCGAGAACGACGTAGCAGATGAAATTTTTTTGGACTGTTTACCAGCACAAGTGCACTGATCACACTGTTGTTGCTGACCAGTGCAAGGATTATTATTGTATTTTTATTAATCTTATTGATAACCCTTCCATTAATGGCAGGACAATATCTTTCCTCTATCCAGGACTCTGGTTTTGTATCACTCTGGCTTCACTGACACAAAAACTTGCCACAAATACATTTCAGCTGCAAGAGCCGTCGTCCAGCTTGTGAGAAGTCGTCTGTAAGGTGATCTCAGGCCCTGTCCTAGGTGAGTTCACTCAGGTCAGAGTGATGTACATTTGATTCTTAGGGAAATGCTTTCTGAGCCATTACCCTGGGTGAAGGGCACTATATAAATGCAAGTTGTCATTCATGCACTTTACATCTTGAAGTGCTTTTTCAACAGAAGGTACAATTTATGTTCCTGAAGAATATTTTTCTCAACTTCATTTTCAAGGTCACACAAGGAGAAGATTGACCACAGGGGTTGTTGGTGGTGGTGGTGGAAAGGTATCGGAGTGCAGCCAGAGTCAATTCCAACCCAACATCCCTTCAACAGAGAAAACGATGAAGGATTTAAAAGGGTTTCATTTTCATTGGATTTGAATTGAGGTTTACAGGAAACTAGTGTAGAACTATCTAAGTTCATTACCTGACGCACATAACGCAGAAAATGCAACGCCATAAACTCTAATCTTCCCAATTTGCACATGAGTATTTTGGCATTGCATCAGACACCAAGAGATAACAAACGCATAAACTATTGCTCAATTGGCAAGCGGCTAAGCAAAAAGCTTTGATAAGTAGGGATTCTTTTGGTCCCTGAGAATAAAGGTCCAGATTACGCCCTAAGTATACAGACTCAAGAAACGATTGACCAGCTGGCTTTCTATTTTTATTATTAATAATATTAATAACAAAATAATGGAACCAACAAAGTTCTCTCATCTGTTGTGCCCCAACTGGGCTATACCGGCATCTCTTATCAGTGTTGATTGCATCATAGCCCTAGCCCATAACTCCTCAGTGCACCATCAGTAATCAGAACTGCACTGATACGATAAGACGGAGTCAAAGCTAAACATTAACACACCTTTCTCCGTTTGTTAAGTATGAAATGAAGCAACCAAGGGAGGGAAAACAGAGTCAGATGGGTTGTATGTTAACCTAAGGTGGGTGTGGCTCACCACAGCAGATCTAGATGCATAATCACAGACCCCAACACGTACTTTGTGGTCCCCAATCCTTGGCCCTTACCCACTGGTGTTTAATACTTTCCAAGAACAGGTGAGCAAGTGTATGTCCCTCCATAGAGAGAGTGTGCACTCCATTCCAAACAGAAAATACATTTCAATGCATATGTGGAATTCTCAGTATGTTTTGGACACTCTTAAGAATGCTGGTGGGTTTCTGCGCATGACAGATAGCTAGCTGACCAAATAAAACAAATTGTTGTAGAAATCACAAAGGGATTTCACGAAATCACCTTGAATTGTTTTCCCATTATCATTAATTGTCTGGGTTTGTTATTTAATAGATAGAAAAATGTTACTGCATCGAATTCCTGAATCACAGTTTGTTTGAATAGCAGCAGGCGTCAATCAATCTTATTCAGTGCATATCCTTGCCAATGTTAGGAACTGACATTGGCAGCATTGATACACTGATGACCAGTGAGACATCAGTCTGTAATGATGGTTTTGTTTTCCTTTGTTTAACAGGGGTGAGTAATAGTGATGGAAATAGACGATAGTCTATGGGAATGTTGACTACAATATTTGTTTGTGCTTTCCATATGTAAACTGATTAACAGACGATTCCAAAATGAAACCATGTCCCCATAGATTATTTTATTTTTAAATATTTTGGAATTTCATCTTTTTGCTGTGTTTTAATTATTTATCTTAGTGAGGAGCATGATGGATGTTGATGAACTACAAAGCTAAATGGGGATGACTATTCCCTCTGGTATAGGGATCCAAAACAAGCAGATATCATCATCTGATTATTATTATTATTATCCATTTACAGTAATTCAATCTGAAAGGTCTGTTCACCTTCCTTCTTCAGAGATTGAGTCTGCGCTCCCTTGTTAGAGAAGAAAAAAACCCACAAGCTTTCTAAACCGCAATTGCAGTTCAATTCTGCAAGGAGTCCTGAACTCAGCATGACTTTTTAATGTCTTTGCAACTCATGAAACAGTCAAAAGAAAATTTGTATTTACTGTCAGTGACTAAATGAGCTAAAACAGCAGTTATTAACAGCATTCCATACAAGCACATGAAATGCCAGTAGGCAAGTAATTACATGAGAAGTGTGGAATTTTAACCAATTTACAATCAGATTGTAGTCCACTATTAGAAATGGAGGTCTATTGAGAACCCACAGATTCTCCTTTGGTTGTACTGTGATCCGCAGACCAATTTTCCTTTTGGCAAAATAACAAGCCTATAAAGTAGATCACAGATATTATCTGGGTTGAAATATGGAATTTACCCAAATGTCTTCTCCTAATTGTACTTTTATTGGATATTGCACACCTACACAGAACCTTTAACTTAGTCAATAGAAGGGACATTTTAATGATAAATAATAAGAACAAATCCCTGCATTTGATATAGTGCCTTTAACGTTGAAACATCTCAAAGCACTTTATAAATAGTTTTTGTCAAGTGTAGTGACTGTATTTGTAGGATATCACGTTTCAAGACGTATAGTTGAACTGTGGCAAAAAATGTTTGGGAATCTAGATGGCACAGGAGGTTAGCACAATGCTCTGACATCTCTGTGGGCTAGCTTCATATTCGGCCAAACTAATAGGGTGAAATAATTATTTTACTGATAACGGTCAGGGTCTTGTGTGGAATCGGCTTGAGCAGTCTCAACCTTAACCCTGTAGTCCTGGAGTCCTGTAGCTCAGTGGTTAGACCACTCGCCTGGCAAGCAAGAGACCTGGGTTTGATTCCCCACAGGGCGAAATCTTGGACAAGTTTCCTTACCCCACACACCTGATAATAATCCCTCAAGAAAATAAATACATAAAACAATAATTTGGTCACTCAATCCACGACTGTTTGTGGGACACTGCTGTGTGCAATTGGATGCCACGTTACGCCCACAAAATATATAGTCAATTCACTTTACAGTATATTCTGTGAAGCGCTTTGAGACGTCTAGAAGACGTGAAAAGCGCTATATCAAATGGAAGGATTATTATAACCCATTTACTGGACATGGGTACTCAGCATAATACTGCCCAAATATGGCATGAATCATTTAGCAATCATTTACTCACAAAATACACAGTCACTATACTTTACAGTAAATCCTTTCAAGTACTTTGAGACTTCCTCGCAACCTGAAAGGTGTTATATCAAATGAAGGATTATCATAGGATTATGTTATCTCGATCTTGTGGAAGGGGGGATCTGGAGAGGCATATTAGTTCTGCTCTCTGACAAAGCTCAAGCCTTGCTCATGATGGATTCGAATAATACCACAATAGTGCAATAGTTGTGGCCTCTGATCAGAGCTTAAGAGTTGTTCAAACAGGTTTGATAGGTGGCTGATAAGTGAAGTTTGCGATGATTGAAGCAAATAAGCGTTTTCCAGATAGCTGAAACTAGCAGGTGGCCTTTGGGTCAGGACAGATTGCATTCTGCATTATACTCTGTTCATTGCGTTTAACAACTACAGTTTCTGCTTTTTCTGATTCAAATAATGTGGGCTTCATCTGCTCATGTTACAGGGTATCTGTGTCCGGATGTATTTATCCAGTTAAATGTTAATATTTCACAATCTCAAGGGTTTGGAAAACAATGCCATCCACTATAGCACGTCCAATCAAACCAGGGCCAGCCTGTTCTAAAAACCCAGACAGATTTTAGTGAATGACAGTATTATTTCCAACTACCAAATGCTCAATATTTGTGCCAGGCTAGAAAATTAAAGTGGTGACTAATTAAAATTCTTGTCAACTTCTGTCAAGTGTTTTCAAGTAGAACTATAAAGTAATCGCACATGAACTGTTAAGTTAATAGTTGCATTTTATCCTCAAAGGGTTTCTATGTACGATGATAAAAATGTAGGAAATGAATGCAGCTGAGTGTATGATGAATGCAGCTTGTCCCCCAGATAAAATTGGTCATTTATTTCATGGCTGTTTATGGGACATTGTGGGTGAAAATTGGCTGCCTACAAATACAGTCACTACACTTTACAGTAAAAACCTATGAAGTGCTTTCAGATGGCTGAAAAACACAATAAGGTATTGTATCAAATACAAGCATTATTTATATAAATAAACAGGACAATACTTTTATGACATTCCATAACAGATTAAATGCATTTGCCTACACATACAGTCACTACACTTGCCACAAATTTCCTGTGAAACATTTTGAGATGAGTTGTCTTTATAGGCCAAACATTCTACACCAAACATTCTTATTGTTATGTTTTTTTCAAAGAAAAATCTAGGCATCTTGTTCCTGAAATAAGTATGAATGTTTGAGGCAATATAAGGAGTTCAGAGTTGTTCTGCAGTTTACATTGGCTAAACAGTAACATGGCAATGAAGTCTAAGGAATGATTTAATTAAGGCATATGTTTTCAATAAAACAAACTCACAGCAAATGTCACTCGTACCCACACAGAGAAAAAGAAACTTTCAAAACATTTGGAAATGTGTTATTACACTGAATGTGTGGCCTCACATTGCTGGTATAGACGTCATAAGGCGCTATATCAAATGCAAGGTTATTATTATAGGATATGCAAAACAATGTGCCATTCAGATAGGCTTTCACTTTCCAGAGGTCCCATTTCCCAGAGATCCTTAGAGTTTATTCCCCTCTTTCCTACCCTGCTCAGTGATCCTCACTGTTTTTGTGACATGCTTTGAAATGTTATCTCATGTGAAAGGTGCTATCTGGATGCAAGTTGTTGCTGTTGAACGTTAGAACTATTGATGTTCCAGGTAGCGAGTAGGTACTTGTTTTTGTCTCCGAATCTTGCAGATACTTTCCCAATGCTACTTCTTGGGGCTGGCCCTTCTCCCGCTGTGTGGTTGGAATGTCTGGCTGAGCAGAAGTTACATCAGTGAGATGTCCTCAAGCAATGATGCATTCTGTGGCTATTATCTTCCACGGTTATGTCAGTGTAGGAGTTTACAGTCTGGTGGCTGAGTCATTTGAGAAGGCCCTGGATTCTTTTTATAATTGAATTTCTGGTAATGCAGACAGAGAAAATGCTACATTTAAAAAAAAGTTTTGAACCATTGTTAACAGATTTTGTGACATAAGTGGTGAATTGCACACTTTAAGAAAATGATATTTGATGCATGACTTCATGGTGGAATCATGCTGACATTTCTTCCTCATATACCACACTATTGAAGTCGGGAGCGGAGGTAGGAGAGCGCAGGGCGGAGCCGAGGCCTAGAGTTGTATAAAGCACAGCCAGGTGAGGAGCCACTCAGTCGGGAGCGGAGGTAGGAGAGAGCGGGGTGCGGGGGGTAAGTGATGGGGCGGCGCGATTCACTAAGTGACGTCGGCGTGACGTCACAGCTAAATAAAAACAACAACAACAACAATGTCCTGGCCCCTGGCACTGCCATCCCAGCCATGACCTGGGAAGCTGAGCCTGCGGGCTGATGCTGTCTCTCTGATTGCTCGCTCCCGGTCTCTGCGTGCACGTTTTGGCTGCCGCCCCGACCCGAGCCTCCCCCTCTATGTCTCTCCTCCCACCCCCCTCTATGTCTCTCCTCCCATCTCCCTCTATGTCTCTCTTCCCACCCCCCTCTATGTCTCTCCTCCCATCCCCCTCTATTTGCTACTTCCCCTCTGTCCTTCTCTCCCACCGCCCTCCCCGTCTTCTCTCTCTCCTCGACCCCATCACCACTTCGCTCTGCTCCAGCCTGGGCATCCTCCACCAGACCCACTGTGGCTCCAGGCATTGGCTGTCCCAGAGCAGCAACCCCACATGTCCAATCATTCACTCCCTCCGCTCAAACCGCCTCCTTAAGGCAAACCCAACTCCGATCCTGGCTCTCCCCAAATGACCACGTCGCCCTAGTGGAAGCCTCCCCTCCAGGCTACATGTTCCACCACACCCCCCGTCCAAACCAACGTGGTGGAGAGGGGCCTTCATTTCCAAAGCCTCCCTTGGTCTCACCCCCTACTCCTCTGGCTGCTTCCGCTCCTTCGAGCACCTCACCCTTTTCCACCCCTCTCTCCCTTTGAAAATCCTCCTTGTTTACCGCCCCCTAAGCCCCCCTGCTCCTTCCACACAGACATCTCTACTCTCCTCTCTTCCCTCTGCTCCGAGCGCCTACTCATAATGGGCGATTTCAACCTCCACCTAGACTCCGCCTGCACCACTTCTGCTGATTTCACTGCCCTCCTCTCCCTAAACCTTAACCTCCATATAAACTCACCTATCCACAACTGTGGTCATGCACTTGACCTCATCATCATCCATGGCCTTGACATTTCCGACTGCAGCATAGTGAACAAGGCCATCTCGAACCACTTTTTCATCTCCTTCTCCTCTCACATCCCTCTCTCCTCCACCAAACCCTCAACCATTCTCTACCGCCCTTGGAAAAGGCTACCCCCTGAGACCCTCACAAAGGCCCTCTCATCTTCAAACATCCTATCTGTCTGGCCTTCCACCCACGGAGATCCTGAAGCAGCAGTCCACTCCACTTCCAGCCTTTCCACTTTCAACTCCCTTGTCCCCCTAAAATCCAGGACCACCTGATCCCCCTGGTACAACAACAATCTCCGCCGCCAAAAAACCCCAAACCATCTGCTCGAACGCAGATGGCGGAAAACTGGCCTGACAGTCCACCGCCAACTGTGGCTTGAGCATCTCCACGGCTACCACCGTTCTTTGACACATGCAAAAACGGCCTTCTACTCCAACATCATCTTGGAGGCTAAACACAACCCCAAAATCCTTTTTCCACCACCCACTACCTCCTCTGTGCCCCCCCTCAGGCCTCCTCAATCTTCATATCAAATGCCAAGTGCGAGGAGGTCATGGACTGAACATCCGCCAGGCAGCCTCATCTACCTGCCCCTTGTCATCCACCACCACGCCCTCTCTGCCCCCCTTACCTTCCTCATCATCTGCTCCTACCACCACCCACTTTCTGAACTTTTTCCTCCCCATCTCTCCTTCCTCCCTCTCACCCACCATCACCTCCATGATACCCACCGCCTGCTGCCTCGACCCCCTCCCCACCAACTTGCTGGTCACATAGCTCCCCCTCTTCTGCCCATTGCTGGCTGACATTATCAACCAGTCCCTCTCCTCCGGATCAGTCTCTGCCTCACTCAAAACTGTTTTCATCATCCCCCTCCTGAAAAAAACACTCCTTGGATCCCTCAAACCCCAGCCATTACTGCCCTATTTCTAACCTGCCCTTCCTCTCAAAAGTTTTAGAATGAGTTGTTGCAAACCAACTCCGCGCACACCTCTCCTCCCACTCCCTCTTCGAACCCCTCCAGTCCGGTTTACATCCTGCCCACAGTATAGAGACTGTGCTTGTGAAAGTCACAAATGACATCCTCTCTATCTGTGACCAGGGCTCCCTCTTCCTCCTTGTCCTCCTGGACCTCTCCGCCGCGTTCGACCCAGTCGATCACACCATCCTCCTCCACCGCCTTTCCTCCATCATCCACCTCAGTGGGACCGCACCCGCCTGGTTTGAGTCCTACCCCACAAACCGCTAGCAGTACATCTGAATAAATGGCTTCTCCTCCCGCGCTCACCCGGTCACCTGTGGGGTACCCCAAGGATCCATCCTTGGCACCCTCCTCTTTCTGATCTACATGCTCCCTCTTGGGGATGTCATCCGCAGACATGGGGTACATTTCCACATGTATGCAGATGACACCCAACTCTACTTTTCCACCTCTCTTTGCGACCTTCAGTCCCCTGATGTTCTGTCAGCCTGCCTGTCAGAGCTCAGGGGCTGGATGAGCGCAAACTTCCTTCAGCTGAACATTGACAACTAGGAAGCCATAATCTTCGGCTCTCGTCAACATCTAAATACTCATGGTTCTCACCTCCTCCACCTACCCGACCTCCCCCTAAATCTCTCCGAACCCGTACGCAACCTAGGCATCATGTTCAACCCCCAATTATCCTTCCTCCCCCACATCTGGTCCCTCACCAGCACCAACTTCTTCCATCTCTGACGCATCACCCGTCTCCGCAAATACCTCTCCCCAAAAGCCGCTGAAACTCTGGTCCATGCCTTTGTCACCTCTCGGCTGGATTATTCAAACGCCCTCCTCGCTGGTCTCCCAGCCACCACCATCCATAAAATCCAACTCATTCAGAACTCTGCCGCCCGCATTTTCACCTGTACTAAACTCCACTCCCCGATCACCCCAGTCCTTGCCAGACTGCACTGGCTCCCTATCCCAGAGAAGATCGATTTTAAGATCCTTACCCTCGTATTCCCTGCACTCCTTTGCACCCCCCTTCTCTCTGACCTTCTCTCCCCTCAGCACAGTACCCGTTGCCTTCATTTCTCTGGATCTGGCCTCCTCCTTGTCCCCCAAGTCCCGGCTCCACCCTCGGCAGCCGTGCCTTCAGCCACTCTGCCCCGAGGCTCTGGAACTGCCTTCCTCACTCCCTTCGTCTCGCTCCCTCCCTTCCCATTTTCAGGTCTCTGCTGAAGATCTTTCTTTTCGACCGTGTCTTTGGTCACCTTCCTCCCCCTCCCCCTGGCTCGACCCCAGGATCCATTACTGTGAAGCGCTCTGAGACGCTGTCCGGCATGGAGGGCGCTATATAAATCCAAGTTGTTGTTGTTGTTGAATCACAGCAAATGAACGATAGGAAAGCTAATTTTAAATAACCCCCTAGAAGTCCTACCAAGTTGTTCTTCCCATTTCCCTGACGTCTCAAACTGATGTTGGGATGCAATTTTACTGTTGTTATGTACAGTACAGTCCTTTGGCTAACTGACCATTTGTCAAGGCTGAATGAAGCCAGTGAGTGTCAATAACGAATTTGACTATGGGAACTGAACTCAATGACATTCTCAACCATTTTCATACACATGCTCTGTTTCTAGGGGGCATTACTTAGCAGTAGTCAGGAATAGGAAATGTGTGATGGAAGACATTGGCTACAATTTTGCTGCTGAGTCTACAAACAACAGACCCTTGGGTCAAAAATAGTTAGATTCATGGTGAGAATTTTATATATATCTATATGTAATAACATGAAAAAGCCAACAAAAGGAATAACATTTTTAATTCATCCTTTGAATTGTCATGAGCATTGTCTCATAATAAAATCAAGTTATATAAAATCAAGTTAAGTAATTCCTAATTATTGTAGTCTAAAAATACACACCCTGCTTCCTGTTCCACACAATTTTTTTTTGATGAGTGGCTGAATTACTACACACTGTAAGCACTGGGGCACACGTACAAAGATTTTCTGAGAGATAGATTTTCTGAGAAATGCCAAGGGTCAAAATGCCACAAAATTGAACTCAGACCCGCAGCATGAACCTTTCTTTCCCTTCCCCAAACCAGAGGAACGTAAACATAGCAGTGACCCTCTCACCATCTTGGCTGAGATCATTGAACTCAACTCAGAGTGGGTTTCAAACCAGGGACATTCCTTTTCTACATGGCTCAATTTCACCCTGGGAAGTGTGACACATCAGGGCAGTGTTTAAGATCTTACGCCTTCAATCATATCTTTCTGGGCTGGATCCAAACTCTTTCGAGATGAAAAGTCAATGATTAACTCTCCGTTCCCTTTACAGACCTTATTTATTCCATTTAAAAGCTAGGTGAAACTGTTCAGGCTCTCCATATCACTCAGAAAATTTTGTACTTGTGCCCCAGTGTTTACAGGGTGTTGTAACTCAGCAAACTCATAACAAAGAAAATTGTGTGGGACAGATTGCAGGTACTTATTTTTGGATTGCAATGATTGTATGATTTTATTTTATTATGAGCAATGCTCATTGTAATTCAAAGAATTCTAAAGTGATTATTTTAGGTTTCCTTTTTCTTATCACCTTCAATCTCAAGATATTTTGTCCCATTGGTTCATAAATTAATAATTAATAATAAACAACCCTTCAGATCCACAGAATCTGCAGTACATGTTGGTATAAAGAGATATAAAAAAAAGTACAAGTTGTGTCAGTGTAGAACACAGCATTATTTACCGGGAGCTACTTTCAAATGTCGTTGACCCAATTCGTGTTTAGGAACAGAAAATCAAGAGAATTGCACTGAAATTAGAATAGAATAGAATCATAGAATCTTACAGCGCAGAAAGAGGCCATTTGGCCCACGATTGAAGCGCAACATTGGTCTTCTCTAACCAGTTTGGTTGTTTTATCCTGTCCTTGATTTGTTTTATCTTATCCTTGATCAACTTTTCAGTTATTTAAAATAATAGAAGTCATAAAACTAACCAGATATCCTTAAACCTTGCCTGCCAATGGATACATTTGCCTCCCTTAGAATATGAAAAAAAAGGGGTGATGCTTAACCTGTATAAACCATTAGCTGGACTACAGTTAGAGTATTGGGTCCAGTTTTGGTTACCCCACTTTAGGAAAGATGTCAGAGGCACAGAGAGAGTGCAGAGGAGATTGACTGAGATGATGCCAAGGTTGAATGTTTTGACCAAGAGCCCTTTAAAATTATGAGGGCTATTGATAGAGTAGAATCAGAAAAACTATTGCCACTGTTGATGGCTCAGGGACTAGAGGGCATCAATTTAAGGTGGATAGTAACAACAATAACAACTTGTATTAATATAGAGTTCCTCATACTGGGTAACATCCCAGAGGACTTCCCAGAGCGAGGTAGCAAGGGAGAAGATTAGGAACATTTATTTTCTACACAGAGAGTTGTTAAGGTGGGGAATGCCCTTATGAGTGCAATGTCTGAATTAGGTTCCATATTACTTTTAAGCACTGGCATTGGTGCAATATTGGTACAGATTGTGCCTGCCTGTTTAAGTGCTGCCAGATTTGTTATTTCAGTGCATATTTTGAAGCGGTGAAAAATGCCTCGGACATTCTGAGCAAATTACGCTGTTTGCGAGCTGGATTCGCCATTTTCTAAGGAGTTTCATGGCTGAAAAGCCACAAGGAAAAAAACGTTGATTGAAGCCAGCTGGTGATTTCCTCCAAACTTATTACAATTGTTTTATTTGAATTAAAACAAGAGTATTCAACCTTACTGTACTTTCACGGGCAGATTCTGCTCTCAAACCACCCCTTTATAAGTCATGGCATTGTGTTTGCACCAAGGTGTGCTTCACAACTGGTAAAATATACACAACATTTGACTTGTGGGATCAGAGTCCAGCTGGCCCTACTGCAGGGTCATGCACCTTGTCAGGAATTGGCAGTAAGGGGCATTCGGCTGTCTGCAGCTTTTTATTTTAAACCGAAAAAAAATTCCACATTTTCGTTGTGCTTGTCTCATCTTCCCTTTTTGTTCTCTTTTGGGGTCTAATGATCTTAATGAAAACATTTAAAAAATGTTTTAATTTAATTCTTGCATTTGATATAGCGCCTTATTACGCCATTGAGACGTTTCAAACGTTTCACAGAATATATTGTAAAGTGAACTTACTGTGTATTTCGTGGGCAAAACGTGGCAGCCAATATAAGGATTATTATTATAACTTTCACTAATGTTAGCACGTTTTTCCCATTTTGGAGCATTTTCCATTGCCAGTGTGTGATGAAACAACTCCCAGGGAAACAGCCCATGTGGACTCCATTCTTTCTTATTATACATTTTCTCTCTGCACTACGTTTATCTATATAACGTATCATTTTATTTTTTGTACTAAACCCAATTCATCTAATCTATTGTAATTTTAAATTTAAGTCTTTACTTACTATTTACGTTCTGCCTACTTGGAAGAACCTTTGACTAAGGTGTGCCCTAGGGCCAGTCTAGAGGAAAGCAACAAGGTTAATTGATTCCTTCTTGCTCTCCTGGAGGAATTTAAGACTGTGTAAAGATTTACGCTTGCAAAATAAAGCAACAAAGACACCTATTGGGGTTGTTGAAATTGTGAAGTTCGTCATCACTGTAAAGTACTTTGAGATGTTTCAACGACGTCAAACATTGATGATGTAAAAAATATGTCAAAAGCACAGATTAATATGACATTACAGTCAACTTGTGGGATCTACTGTAGCATTTTGGATTGGGGTCTTAACTATCACTTTCTATCAGGATTCCCCATTAGCATTATCCCCTGCCTCGCTCGCCCCACTATCAGCGGGCAGGCCTTCCGCCTCTGCACCCAACTTCTGGAACTCCATCCCACAGTGCCTCTGTCTTGCCTCCTCTCTTGCAAACCTTCAAGACCCATCTCAAGACCCTCCTCTTCGACCGTGCTTTCGATCTTACTGCTTCCCACCCCCCTCCCTCCATCCTCCCTCACTCTGACCCTCAGCTCGGGTCCGTAACTGTCAGTCCAGCGCCTTGGGACATCTTCCCAACGTGAAAGGCGCTATAGAAATGCAATTTTGTTGTTGTTGTTGTATCAGCTCGGAGCCACTATCATTGAATCCAGTTGTGAACAGCTGCTGTTTCAACCCCATTGCCCAGGACCCAGAATAAATGGAATAAAAACAAGGGAATTTACAAATTAAGCTCCTATAAACAGTATACAAGACAGCAGCCCAGACACTGAAAGCAACCCAGCCAATGCCAAATGTTAACAAAACTCCAGCAATCTACAATTAAAGAAGTAGAGGAAGTTGCCTTGCCTCTAGGGTTGAGGTGGGGTGGTGGTCTGCCATCATGTTCATATCATCCTAATGGAACTAAATTGAACGTCATGTGGGAATAATTTAAATATTAAATTGTTGCATTAATTAGATGCATATGTTGAAAATGTTGAATTCAGTGCACAGCGGGATATCCGGCTGAGGGTGAGGGAGGATGGTAGGGGTGTGTTTGTGTGTGTTGGGGGACACAGGGAAATGTGAGGGGTGGGAGGTGAAAACTACATAGATTTTTATGCCTTTTGCACATATTTTGCAAATGCAAAAGATAAAATAGAAAGGCGGCCAATTTGCTCTGTTTATACCAGAACTTTTTACAGTGAAGTGAAAGACTCATTCATAATGTGTAGACTTTTGTCAGTTTTGCTTTAGATGTTAGAACTGCACATTATTCAGCTGGTGGGACAGACGCAGCCAAACAAACACTGGGGGTAAAGTTTGCACCATTTCATTAACATATTTCTTTGTGTTAACTAGAAACAAGAATACATTATGAAACACCACAAACTTTACCCCACTGTTTCTAAACCAATAGGGGAGTTGGGTTTCCACTGGTCTGATCCGGCTCTAAATTGATGTGCTTTGGCAACAGAACATCAGAATCGAATCAACCCTCTGAGGCATTCTCAGGAGTCCAGTTTGTGAGTTCATTGTTAATCCACCACTCTTGAGGGTACCCTACCTGTTAGGCGTTTGGCTTGCATGGTTAACAGGACCGGAGTAAGAAAAATCCCTGCCCCTCCAATTCTTGTCGATGAGCCAGACTGGCTGGTCTGTGATCAGCACTGCCCTGGCTCAGAGAACCGGTCTACACAGACACCCATAGAGGACTGACTCGATTGTGACATTTAATTGCTAAGCATGTCACCTTGTAGCCAGCTAACCTCCAAGGAGACCCTGCTTACCTTACTTCCATGCCTCAGAAGAATGGTTTAGATACTGTATTCATCAGCATGGTGATGGGTTTCTGCATGTATCAAGCACCAAGCTGACCAAAAAAATGTTTATATGGGGGGGGCAGGGATAAAATGAACAAAGGCAGTGGACGTTAATGCTATAATCTTCACAGTCTTTCAGATGTGGCTCTTATTCTTCAGGTACTAAGGTACAAACATTTGCTTACACTTTCAGTGGACACTTCAACTCTTACTCAACATATGTCAAACTAGGTCCAGGCCAAGCGGTTACATAAAATGTTCGAGATCTAATCTCATTCATTATTTCACTAACAATGTGCTATGTAAACATGCCAAACATGTCATTCTTAGTAATAAACTTTAAATAAATTGGTTACAATTAACACAGGGCTGGACGATGGTGGCATTGTAGAATTATCCTTTTGAAAGCCTGAGGACATTGAGAACAAAAGACAAAAAGGGGAGGGGGGTTAATCAGTTCCAAGGGGCAGCGTGATAAATTAGTATGTCAAACATGAACTTAAACCATATGTGCCCTAATCTTTCATCTGTCCATGGAGAATGTGTCTATGGGTTAAAATTACATGGTACTGATCACGGGTTCTTCAGCATAAACTTTAGTGCTATTCAAGACTGCTCTTAAGAAAGTAAAATTGTTTGGGGAGAAGTAATTCTTGTTCTCCAAACTAAGAAGGCTTGCCAAACCAAATCAACAATGGCAAGGGTTCATTGTTTAATGCAAAAGTTACCAGTATAATGAGCATGTGAATTCCATTGACTGTCTCAAGGCATGTTCTCATGATATATAACCCCTATTTTTGAACGCAGTTATATAGCCACTTTTTTAATAGCTCTATGTGTGTGAGTGTGTGTGAGGCTCAGTCAAAACAATGTGCAGACAATGCTGAGACTGACAGACAATAACAAGTAACTGCTAGCTTTTCTGGTAAAACCCAAAGTCATGCATTGTTATCAAATTAGTTATGATGTGCTGATTTCCAGAGCTGTTTCCTGCATTAATAATGACTTCACCATTAAGTTGCACTCAACATTATTTGTACGGTAAGAACAATAAGGCAGTGAGTCATTTGTTTACAGTATTTTGGCTACATAGGGTGGTACGTTATATCCAACTTTGACTGTTCTCTGAATGATTTGTACAACTTAAGAGTGTGAGCAGACTATGGAATTAAATTTTACACTGACTTCTAGTCTTGTGCAGAAACTAAAGGCACAATTTAAATAATTACAGCGATGTGAATCCAACCTTGATGATTACTGGCCTTTTCCTGTTCGCAGTTTTTTTATTAAAAGCTCTGTACTTTTTTTGGGATGTTTTGCTGGATGCTTTTCCTGTGCATCAATAAGAGCCTAAAGGACTTCTCCATTAAAAGTGAGCAGTGAACCTTGTTGTTTTGTCCTATCCAGTCCCCCACACCCCTCCTTATCTGGGGAGTCAATTCTAACACCACTTTTATGAAGGGAGAAATTCCACCTGGGTCTAGATTCACTTTATTTACTCTATTAACATAGCTTTTCAGTGGACGTAGAACTTTGCCAATTCTTGAATTGACTCTTAACTTTGAAGCTGTTTTTCTGGAGTATGCTGACCTCCTCTGGCCTCCGATTTCTGTTTCTTTCCATTGCATCAATTTGTGTCTTTCTCTATTTAATGGTACTAAATACGGTATGGCCATTGCCTCCCTGAAGATTCCTTGTTACAGGCTTTAAATATGTGGTTCCCATTCTACCTTCTCTCTCCAGATTGCCTGAGGTTGAGATCTAACTTATCACATTGTCTTTATCTTTCCCAGTACATTAAGATTTACCCAGGAATTCATAGGCTTGAAATTTCACGTGATTTTAGCCTGAAGACCATTTTGTCTTAAAATTGAAGATTGTGCAGAATTGAAAAAAATACTTAAAATCAGTGGTAATTTGGAAGTTGCTTTTCCACACTTTGTAAAAAGAATTAAGTTCCAAATTAAGACTGACCCATTTGATTGAAGCATAATGTTAAAATTATGTCTTTCTGTACATTGCAGAATATTATTACAAGACAATGGTGTAAAACATATTTTCCTAACACTGATTTAGGTCAATGTCATTTTTACATAGTATCCATGCACATTGTTTACACAAAATAAACCCCATTCTGTTACTAACAGGTATTCTCATTTCTTCCTAACGAGTGCTGAGAAAAATCTATGAGGACAACTTTATAGCAGCGAGTAGGGTCAAACTAAACTTTATGATACGTAAAATTAAGAGCAATGAACAGCTGCATGAACAATATTGCACAATATATTTACACTCAATTTCTTTCCTTTCTCTATTACTGGGGCTCTATGCGTCAAGGCTTGTTCCTAATATTCGGGTCAAAGCCATCACTTCATGCTTTGAGATCTGTGAAGCACGATAATGCAAAACCAAAGGGGTGACATTTCCAATGTTTCTTAACCCATTCCTTGTGCTGCTTAAATAATGGAATCCTGTAGCTCATTGGATCGATTCCTGGCAGGGCGAAATGTTGGGTAAGTTTCTTTACTCCACACGTCTCTGTTTACCTCGCAGTAAGTAGGTTGTTATTCGATTGGCAGATCGCTTTTCTGAGGGTAACAATTCCTTCAAAAAATATGTAATAATAATAATAATAAATTGGTCACTTCAATCCACGATTGTTTGGGGGACACTGCTGTGCGCAATTGGCTGCCGCGTTTAGCCCACAAAATATACAGTCAAATTCACTTTACAGGATATTCTGCGAAGCGCTTTGAGACGTCTTGAAGACATGATAAGGCGCTATATCAAATGCAAGGATTATTATTATTAATATTATAATAATAGCCCTTGCATTTGGTATAGTAGCTATACCAGAACATCTCAAAGTATTTACTTTTAAATGTAGTGATTCTGTATTCGTAGCAAACACAGCAGCCAATTTGTGCACGGCATGTTCCACAAAGAGCCAAAAAGTGAATGACCAATCTGGAGGATTGTTGGTCAGTGCCTATCATCTTTGCTTTTAATAGATACCATGGGTTCTTTAACATCCATCTGAACAGACAGAAAGACCTGAGTTTAACGTCACAACTGAAGAACCACACCTCTGATGGTAGAATGCTTCACTGGAGTGTCAGCCAGCTCAAGGTTCCTGTCATGGGGCCGGAACCCACAATCTTCTGACCTGGATTCACAAGTGCTATTAACTGAGCCAACCTGATGCTTACAACACAGACAACCCATTCCTTGTGCTAACTAACATAAGGAAGGGTTAAGGAATACTGAAAATGTTTACTCTTAATATGTGGCATGTTTTCAGCAGGGAAAACTCTCACAAATAGCAAACACTGGCTCAGTAATAGAATGCCCTGTAGAGAATACACAAAGCTTTTGTGTGTTAGCAACATACTTCTCCCAGACTGTCTAATGAGGTTGCATCTGTGAATGGACTGTAAACAAACAGGGCAATGGCCAGAGCAAATATTTACTTGGGAGTGGAGGCAGTTCAAGAAACAAGATCGGGTTTGTCTTGATTAGCCTCTGTGTACACTTCACTGAACAGGAACCTGAATGATTCTAAGTAAACACTCAGCAGATTTCTTTGGTGTGGTTCTGGTTCATTCAGTCATATAGTTTGGGCTTTATTCCAACAAATGTTATTAGATGGTAATTTCATTCTCTTTCAAATGAATTATTTTGTATCAACAGGTTCTAAGGCACCTACAAACCAAAGTGTTGGATAAACCTTAAATCAATTGTCCTAGATTGCAAGTAACATACAGGTTTGGGGTTACTGCAAGTATCTAAGTTAGGTCAGAAATATGTTGAATGAATATCAGCTGTATTGGCTGTGAAGCAGCTTCAGATTACTGCGGAACAGGGGCATATTGACTGCAAAATTGTGAAAATCCTGCCAGTGTTCAAAATATTGAAGAAGGCTCTAGGAATAAGAGTCCACCTACATTAGAAATCTAGAGATACCTCAGTTGATTGAACGCAAGACTTGGGACCAGAAGTTTGCGGTTCAAGAATCTCAGTGGGTCTGCTCAGCTCTGCACCTTTTGATACTGATGAAATGAGTACACTATCTGGTATACATTTGGAAAGAGCAGGGGAAAATAGAATTCTCCCTGGGATGATTCTGAGGAAAGAAACCTGGTGAAGCCAGGCAGGTTTGTGGTAATTCAAGCCATTGTCATTGGTGAACCAGCATGTCTGCCTTATGGATGAGACTTGCAGATACAGACATATTCTCAAGCATGCAAGTTGCAGCCCCCTGACTATCATGTGGAGGAAGGAGAGCAGGCATTGGACAGGTACAGTGCAGCTGTGATGTGCATTGTATCGCAAATTTTAGTTTGGATTTATTGTAGTCAGTCCAGGTAAATTCAAAATGTTCTTATTAAACCCAGAATGTTTTGTCTTTCCAAAATGGCACTTTATGTCTGTTCAGTTGACGTTCAGTGTTTCTCCCCAGAAAACTGAATATGTGCACAGTCCCAGTATGTTTGCCCTGTCGTGTTAGCCTTGTGCTATTTAGAGTCCGATGCCTAAAATTGGGCAGTAGAAACTGAAGCAGACTCATTTGAACCTACAACCCCGTGAATTTCACAATGGCAAGATTTAACTCTGCCTCTTTAAGCAAACATTGCAAATCATGAACCAAAAGCAAATTTCACTTTTAAGGGAACGTCACCATTTAACAGGGTGTCCATTGTATCCAGCTGCACCAGCAAAAATTCCTAAGTATTAAGAGATTAAGTAAGTTGGAGAGAATCGCTGACAATGTAAACTGTGAATGATGCGTGTGAAGAGGAGAGGCTCAGTGAGCTCAATGCTCTTTCCTTGTTCCATGCTTTCTTACGCTGTATCAAATAGTTTTGCCTGCTGGAGTGTTCCAAGGCAGTGGCGGAACTGAGATATTCTGATGATTTTAAAGGTTAACAGATATCATTCAAATAACAGGCATGAGAACTCCAGGAACATCACAATAGCAGTTAACGTTTTTTAAACAATATCGAAAGTGTGAGGAAGACTCATTTTTAATTTCCCCTTGCACGTTTTGGCTTTTTATTTCCTATTTCACATCGCTGCCACATGGTTCAGAATATCATCGGTAGAAATCTTG
This sequence comes from Callorhinchus milii, assembly GCF_018977255.1. Classification (NCBI taxonomy): domain Eukaryota; kingdom Metazoa; phylum Chordata; class Chondrichthyes; order Chimaeriformes; family Callorhinchidae; genus Callorhinchus; species Callorhinchus milii. Next base: position 84,882,134 of record NW_024704744.1, read on the forward strand.
ACCCCAGAACTTTGCCATTCTGTGTGAATGTTGTTCTCCGACCACACAGAATGTGCTGGAACCAATGCAAGTGGTCTTCTGTGCAACAGGAAGGAACCCGTTTCACTGACAATAACTGTTTGTAGCTTTTTTTTATCCAGATATTCACCACGTCTTAATTCGATACAGCAAGAAGAACAGAAATCAGCGAAAAAATACTTATTCTGCAGATTGGATAAGGATTTTGTCTGAATCTTGTATTCAGTTTTGGTCAGAGCCAACAAGCAGCAGGTTCTACAATGAGTCAGACTCATTGTGGTCCACTCATCAGACAAATGTTTTTCGTTTTTCTTGCTTGGTGCAGACATATATTAGTCACTGCTTAGCTATGCATCTTCTGCTTGTTATACAGTTTGACTGTAGACATTACATTGCATTCAAAAACAAGAACGTTCACCTGCAAAATACACAGTCACTACACTCTCCAATAAATCCTGTGAAGAACTTTCAGATGTTTCAATGACATGACAAGGTGCTGTACCATGTGAAAGGATTATTATAATAATATATTTTAAAATAAATTTTAATGTTCCATACCTGTATGCTATACAAATGAAAATGGTATATATGTGCAAACAATCCTTTCAGGGTTGTTTGTGGAATATTACTGTATCCTAATTGCTGCGTTCGCTTTACAAAATACACAATCACTGCACTTTACAGTAAATCTTGTGAAGCACTTTGAGAAATCCCCCCGACGCAGAAAGGAGTTATATCAAATTTAAGGATTATGAAATTCTTCCAATGTGCATAAGATATTTACTCAGTCTGACTAGGAACTGTTAAATGCACTAAACAGTGAACCACATGAAACCAATGTAAGTAATCACATTTGAGAGTGATTAATGTCACATTTTCTTGTAAAATTACAAAAAGTGAAGTCTGCTTCCCATCTGTCAGACAAAGTGTTTTCACATGGTCTGCACTCTATTTGTGAGGGAGAGAATTTGTGCATAAGGGAATCTTGGGTCCACTTTGTTTTAGAGGCAGGAGCTGAACACAAGCTAGTTGAAAGTGCAAAACTGTGAGAAGGAAAATAAACTAAATACCTACCTTGTGCTTTAAAAAGGATTTTCAATCTCAAGTATGCAGTTGGTTTAAAAGGACAAAAAAATCAAGTAATTTTATCTGTCAATGATATATTACTTTTTTAAAAATAATTTTGTGTAAATAATTGTGGTTTCTTGCTTTAGTCTGCAAACATATGGCCTGTGGTGTTATATCAATAATTTAAAGAGTTTGGTTGCATCCGACACACTTGTGTATTCCAATGTCAAGAATAATTGGTATGAGTTTTTGTTAACCTCCTTGAACTCTCACACACCTAAAGGTCCTGACAACAACAAGCACAGGTTGCAGGGATACAGGTGATAAGCATTCCTCTCAGAGGAACTGTTGCGAACCCGTTATGAGGGGTATTAGAATCTTCCCCCACCCCCCATTTGATAACATTTTGTCTGAAATATCTTTTACAATAAATCTTAATGTTGACAATTATGCATCACCAATTATCAAGCTGCTCATCAGCAATACGAATTACAGAATATTGCTGAACTCCAAGCGATTAATACTGATATAGATCTTACAAGTTTCAAGTGAACACAGATAGGTTAGGAACCAACCCAAGTTGCCATTCTTCCACGAGAGCAATGCTTTCTAACTTAACATCACATTTGATTTCAATACTGTGGTCAGTCTAGTTGATCTATGACTCTTCTGTTCCAATCAGCTTCCCTGCTGATTTATGCATGTGCACGTATGTAATTTAAAAATGCAACTTAAAGAAAAAAAAACTCATTAGTTGTGGGGTCATGCAAGCATCTCTCAGTGCAGAACATTAGCTAAACGAACGCTACACTTGATTTTCAAGGATAGAGTTACTACTGCCCTGATGGCAATGAAATTCTATATTTAGCCTTTTTTACAAGTACCGCAATGGAATTTATTAATGCAAATGAAAGCCAGACTTTCAGAGGGCATATCGTGCAGACCCAGTGATTGGCTCCACAGAATTTGTCCAGTGGGCTCAGTGGCATGATCAATAGTCCTTTGCTGCCTCTTTTGAGATTTACTGATCTCAGATCATATGATCTTTAAAAGTTGACTGGAAAAAGCATTCGGGCTGAAGAGAATAGCTCTTCCGGGAAAAAGTCACTGCCCCAGTGATAAACCAAGGGTAGCAGGTTTCTGTTACAGTCTGAGCTGAGTTGAGCTCAGCTGGGACAGCAGTGGAGGCAATATGATTGACCTCAGTATCTCTCTCCAACTCAAGACCCCTGTTCTCATCAGTACCCCTATTCTAATTAGTAGCTTATCCTCATCAGTCATCCATCCTAATCAGTTCCCAGGTCCTAACCAGAACCCATGTCTTAATCAGAACCCATGTCCTAACCAGAACCCATGTCCTAACCAGAACCCATGTCTTAATCAGAACCCATGTCCTAACCAGAACCCATGTCCTAATCAGAACCCATGTCCTAACCAGAACCCATGTCTTAATCAGAACCCATGTCCTAACCAGATCCCATGTCCTAACCAGAACCCATGTCTTAATCAGAACCCATGTCCTAACCAGAACCCATGTCCTAATCAGAACCCATGTCCTAACCACTAGAGGGATTAACCGAATAGTAACTGTTCCCATGAACTGTAGATATGCCCGGCATCTTTTTGTATTTCACATCAATAAACACACCGGGGGCTCATCTGTTCTGTGGTTTTCAAATACCCAATCATGCTTTCAATTAAAAAAAAGCTCATGTTTATTCTGAATGTAAGCAAACATCCATGATCCTTGGTAGCTTTAGGGACTGAAAGATCTTCTTAATGGCATTATCATAAATCTATTAGCATTAGAGAAAAAATACTTTCCCCAAATTACAAACAATCCCACAGCTGCTTAATAAATTAGAAATACAGTCAAACATAATTGTATTTATTTCAATTGCATTCTACTAAAACCATGAAATTAAGCTATTTAAAATTCAACACACATAGTAATATTTATCCTCCGGTCCCAAAGAATTGTGGCTAACTTGTTTTGCAAAAATAAATTATTAACTTTAATTTCACATTATATTGTATGTTATCTTTCCTCCCCTACTCTCCTCTTTAAAAGAAAACGTCTCTTTCACTATGACTTTGGGCAGTACACTCGCACTTCCCCCCTTGCACTTCCCCCTCCTTACTTGGTGATTCCCATCAACTTCAAGCTATTCATCTTATGTGAAAGGATACATACCAGTGCAAACTTTTATTATTAATAATAATAATATATGATACAGCACCTTTCACGGTAGGGAGTATCTCAAAGCACTTTACAGAATATATCGTAAAGTGCAATGACTGCCATCCCTGGCTGTATTTCTCCCTCCATATGTTTATAAGGAGCCTTTAAAGGTAAAGAGAGAGAACTCAAAGTGAAGAGATTTTTTGGAAGACAGTTCCAAAGATAGCTGTAGTGCCCCCACTGCTGTTCCAGCTGAGATGAACTAACTCAATCCAGACTAGAGGAGAAACCTGTTGCCTTCATTTTAGCACTGGGACAGTTTTTTTTAAAAAAACAATGGAAATTGAAGGAAAGATCATGAAACCAAATCTGCTTCTGCTTCCAAAAGAGCAAGCCAACAATATAGCACTTTTTTTCAGTCACTATTTTTCAAGGTCTCCTATTGTGTCCTCACTACAAAACCATAGCGAGGCAAGGCAATAGGACAAAGTGATACTGCCAAAATAAGTATAAGTAGCAAATTGAGGGTAGATTCATTTTCTAGCTGGTTTCTCCCTCAACAACAACAACAACAACAACAAGATTCCATTTATAGAGCGCCTTTCACGTCGGGAGGACGTCCCAAGGCACTGGACAGTTGGGTTAGGACCCGAGCAAGGGGGAAATGGTCAGGGTGAGGAAAGGGAAGGGAGGGAGCGAGGAGGGGGTAGAGAGTCGAGAGGGGAGCTGAAGGCACGGTCAAAGAGAAAGGTCTTGAGACCGGCCTTGAAGGAGGAAAGGGAGGAAGCAAGGCGAAGGCACTGGGGGATGGAGTTCCAGAGCCTCGGGGCTGAGAGGCTGAAGGCCCAGCCACCGATGGTAGGGCGGTTGGGGCGGGGGATGTGGAGCAGACTGGAGCCAGAGGAACGGAAGGTATGGGCAGGTAGGTAGGGGATAGTAGGTCGGAGAGGTAGGAGGGAGCAAGGCCGTGAATGGCCTTGTAGGTGAGGATGAGGATCTTGAATTTGATCCTCTGGGGGATGGGAGCCAGTGGAGGCGAGCGAGGGTGGGAGTGATGTGGTCGCGAAGCCTGGTGCGGGACAGTACACGAGCTGCAGAGTTCTGGATGACCTGCAGCTTGTGGAGGGAGGTGCCGGGAAGGCCGGCGAGGAGAGAGTTCCCATAGTCCAGCCTTGAGGTGACAAAGGCGTGGACCAGAGTTTCAGCAGCGTGAGGGGTGAGGTAGTGCCGTAGTCTGGCGATGTTTCGGAGGTGATGGAAGGCGGTGCCAGTTGTGGCGCGGATATGAGGAAGAAAGGACAGCTCAGGTTCGAACAGAACACCTCAGTCAGCGGTTCCCCAGATATGTTCAGCACCAGGTAATCAGCTGCATTATATAATTTCCCTGCACCAAACCCACAACTAGATTCACAGCACAGGAGGGAGCAAATGTCTGAATTCTCAGCCAAAGGCAGTCTGTATTTGGGCTGGTGTAGATTGCTCAGAGACAGGTGCAATTACAAAGGTGCAATCACACCCCATGTTTCTTGACAGTTAATCTGTCATAAAATAGTGTCTGTCAATGTATCTTTGGACAATTGGGAATTATTGTAATGAAGCAAACCTAAAAAATGATTGTATGGCCATTTATTAGCAAGATTAAAGTGTGGATGCTCTTTTTTGTTGAGTCCCATGTCAGGATCACAGCATTGAGAACAATGCAGTGTCAGTGTAAACTCATGATTTGCTGTATGTTTACCTGTGTCATCCCATTCAGACTAGCAAAAGTGAACAAAGGTCATCAAAACATCCTGTTTTTTTTCTCTTGCCGATTTATTCTCTTTCAATGTTTTCCGTTCCCTTACCAAGGGAATTTGAATCCCTTTTCCTTCTACCATGATTATTGTTTCACAGGTGCTAGTCATTTATGTTTTCTTATCTTGAAGTAGAGTCCTTAATTCTCTATTGTTTGTTACTCTTAAAATAGATTTTTACAGTACCGTACTTGGATAGGTACTGTAAAAATAATAATAATAATCCTTGCATTTGATGTAGTTAGTGACTTTGACATGAGGAGGACATCACAAAGCGCTTCACAGGATCCCCAGTAAAACGGAGTGAGTGTGTATTTTGTAGGTGAATGCGACTGCAAATCTGCCAATGGTAATGACCTGAAAACAGTCACAAAGTGAATGACTAGCTTTATCCAGCGAAATGTTGGCCAAGACATTAGGAGAAGCTCCTTTCTGTTTTCTAATAGTGCTTCGGAATTTTTAACATCCATCTGAACAGGCAGACAGGACCTCGGTTTACTGTTTCATCCAAAGGACTCCCCCAGCAATGCATTAGAGTGTCACCTTAGATTCTATGAGTTCCAATATGACGTTACTGGAGCATGATCTATTCTGACTAGGAATCAACAACAACAACAACAACAAGATTACATTTGTATAGCACCTTTCACGTCGGGAGGACGTCCCAAGGCACTAGACAGTATACAGCATTTCAGACCCGAGCTGGGATCAGGGGGGAAGAAGGGAGGGGAGGGGAAAGGGGTGGCCGATGACATGTTGAAGAGGAGGGTTTTGAGGATGGACTTGAAGGAGGCTTAGGATATTAAGGATATATATTATATATCTTGATTCAAGAAGTGCCTTATCATTATTGCTATTAGAAACCAACCCTATTCTTCTGCCTATTCACCCCACCTCTGAAATTTGTATCAAATACGCGCTCCCTATTTCTTCCTCCTTCACTGCTGGTGGTCAGCTCTTCAGCCATCTTTGTAACTCTCTTCCAAAATCACTTCACATTGCCTCCTCTCCCTCATATCTTTTTGACTGTACATTTGGTCAAAGTCCTTCACCTTTCTGCGTGTTCATTGTTCATCATTTGTAAATCCACTGAGCTGCATATTATAATAATAATCCTTGCATTTGATATAGCACCTTATCATGTCTTCAGGATATCTCAAACCGCTTCACAGACTATATTGTAGAGTGGATTGACTATGTATTTTTGGGGGCGAAACCCGACTGTGTATTTTGTGGGTGAAATATGCACATATATATATACTATATATACACATATATATGTACACATTTTTCTAATAATTTTTTTCCGAGTGGGTATAAACTTGCTTAATAAATCACTACAGTCATTAAATGTTGCAATAGCACAACAAAACAAATGGAAAACTGTATTAACCTCCACCATTGACTCCTACGTCAATGCTGCAGAGATGATCAAGTTTTAGGAAACAACCACGCACCATGAAAAATATTTTAGCTGCAGTGGATTAAACATTGCCTTGAAGCTCTTGAAACATAACATGGTCTGACACAACTGTGGAGGGGGAGAGAGCAGAGGGACGACACATCAGTCCATGATCAAGAAAGAATACGCTATTGTACTGAAGTAATTCAAGGCAATTTGTGTTAAAGGGCGTAATAGGAAATGTCTGCTGACTCAGGTATGAGATAATCAGAACCTGGATGTTTTTTTCCTTAAGCTTCTCTTAACACATCCACAGAAACCACAATTGGAGCACTCATTTACGAGAATTTCTTAATCTTTCAGCTGTGGCTGTTGGAATGAAAACTTGGAACAGGGAGGGAAAATGCTCTCGAGAGGAAACTGTTCTTTGGAATTATTTGTTATATAAAATAACCTGTGTCAGCCTGCTTCAGGCTAAAGCTGAAGTCATTGATCCAGTTTCTGCATTTATTTAGGCAATAAGTTAGTGGGCTCATTGCAGCATGGAATGTCAGTGCTGGAGAGCTGTACATTAGCATGGGATAGTAAAGCTTCCTTGATCCATGAGCCTCATTTGTAAGATTTGCTCATAGGAAATCCTGCAGGTATCTGGGTGAATCTCTTTGGAACTCTGTTGAGACCACGATCTCAGATTCAAAGTCCCAAGAAGCCACTTAACAGCCAAAGGAAGCTCCTGCACCCAGCCAGCCATTTGGCACTCGAGCAAAGTTCCAGAGTGTCAGCTTGCAACACATTTGGATATCTGCAGTGTTAGCTATTTAGAAATCTTTGGGCAAACATTGCCAAATTACACCCACTGTCTCAACAACCCGTGTTTACAAAGTCATCAGGAGGATTCTACCAGTGTAATATTGGTTTTTAGCCCCAGTTCAGTGCCAAACTGTATAAAATTAGGTTTTGCAGAACTTCCATTGAAAACTGACTTGAAACTCTGCAACCATATTGACAAATGTCAAACCCAAGATACGTATGACAAATGACAAACCCAAGATACAGCAGACAACCAAATAGAATATAGGAAGTGCAGAAGAGGTTTGAAAAAGGAAATAAGAGGGGCTAAAAGATTATATGAAAAACGGTTAGCGGGTAACATTAAAGGGAATTCTAAAATATTTTACAAACATATCAAGAAAAAAAGGCTAGTTAAAGGTAGGGTGGGGCCAACTAAGGACCAAGGGGGAAATCTTATTGTGGAGGCAGAGGGCATGGCTGATGTGCTGAATGAGTATTTTGCATCTGTCTTCACAAAAGAAGTGAATGCACCAAGTGCCGCAGTATTGGAGGAGAGGGTAGAGGAAATGGATAGGATAAGTATAAACAGAGAGAAAATACTGAAAAGGTTGACTGCGCTGAAGATAGATATAACTCGCCCGGTCTGGACGGGATGCAGCCAAGGTTACTAAAAGAGTCAAGGGTACAAATAGTGGAGGCTTTGGCTACAATTTTTCAAACTTCGTTGGACACAGGAGTGATGCCAGAGGACTGGAGAGTGGCCAATGTGACTCCCCTGTACACAAAGGGACAGAAGGACAAATCTGGGAATAAATCTTCACTTAGAAGAATATGGGTTAATCAGGGACAGCCAGCACGGATTTGTTAAAGGCAAATCTTGTCTAACAAATCTAATAGAATGTTTTGATGAGGTAACAGAGAGGGTGGATAAAGGTAGTGCAGTTGATGTAGTTTATGTGGACTTTCAAAAGGCATTTGACAAAGTAAGTAAGATAGAAGCCCATGGTATAAAAGGGACAATGGCAGCATGGAACCAGAACTGGCTGGGAGACAGAAAGCAGAGAGTTGTGGTGAATGGCTACTTTTCTGACTGGAGGGAAGTGTAGAATGGCGTCCCCCAGGGATCGGTATTAGAACCACTGCTCTTCTTAATATACATAAATGATCTGGGCTTAGGTATAGCAAATACCATTTCCAAGTTTGCGGACGACACAAAGTTAGATAGGGTAGTAAACAGCGAGAAGGATAGTAGCCAACTGCAGGAAGACATAGACAGAATGGTAAAATGGGCAGACACATGGCAGATGAATTTCAATGTGGAGAAATGCGAGGTAATGCATTTTGGTAGAAAGAATGAGGGGAGGCAATATAGTCTAGGTAATACAATCTTAAAAGAACAGAGAGATCTGGGGGTTCAGGTAAATGAATCCTTGAAGGTGGCAGAACAGGAAGATAAAGCTGTAAAAAGGGCATATGGGATACTAGGCTTTATAAATATGGGCATAGAGTACAAGAGTCAGGAGGTTATGATTAACCTATATAAAACACTGGTTAGGCCTCAGTTAAAATACTGCGCCCAGTTCTGGGCACCAAACTATAGGAAGGATGTTAAGGCATTGGAAAGGGTACAGAGGAGACTTACAAGAATGGTACCAGGAATGAGGGACCTTGATTATGAAGAAAGGCTAGAGAGGCTACGATTATTCTCATTGGAGCAGAGAAGGTTACGAGGAGACCTAATCGAAGTCTTCAAAATCATGAGGGGATTTGATAGGTTAGAAAGGGAAAAACTGTTTCCACTGGTGGGTGTGTCGGTGACTCGAGGTCACAGATTCAAAATAGTCTCTAAAAGAAGCAGAGGGGAGGTGAGAATAAATTTTTTCATGCAGCGAGTTGTTCGAATCTAGAATGCATTGCCTGAAAGGGTGGTCGAGTCCAATTCGATAACTACTTTTAAAAACGTGGTGGATGGGTATTTGAGGAGGATGGGTTTGCAGGGTTATGGGGAAAGTGCTGGGGAGTGGGATTGACATTACATTTCTCTATTCAAAGAGCCGGCACAAACTCGATGGGCCGAATGGCCTCTTTTTGTGCTGTACAATTCTATAATTCTATAATTCTATGATATTATTCTGGCCCAAAAGGGAAAACACCAGGTCCCAGCCCCTCATCTACATCTAAGACTGAGAAACACTTCATTTGATCCCTTTCTCTAAGCACTAAAATAAAATTTCAAACGGAGCTTGTTTAACATTCATGCCAGCAGTCATTAATTGCCTATAGAAATCATTGGTTGCTCAACAATGCATGACACAACCTGAGAAATAAACTACTCTTTAACATAATAGTAATAATGGTTCAGCAGCTGGGGCTCTGACTGAGACCACGACGACCTTGACCTGGGACTGCCAGCAGTGCTATCCATTCAGATACATCATTGGAAGTACAACAAGCATGAAAGAAGTTCAAATTAATTTCACTTAATATACATCAAATGACAAATTGCTTAACCGGAGAAGGGGAGGAGGTGAAGACTCAATATGTTGAAGCCTTTCCCTGTTAAAGTGTGTGATTGATATATTTCATGACAATGTCCTTTGTGTGCAACGATGTCTACACTTTTGAAATGCAAACATGACACAGTGAACTCATTTTGGTTGATGGTATTGATGGATAATGAGTATTTCCTCTTGGTTTGACCGTTTTGTGGTCTCCTTGAATCCAGTCTAGCTCAGCAATTCACCACATACGATATGCCAGGTGAGTTGTTTCCAACTCTTTGCTGCAGTACTCCATAAACCATCTCTTGCCATGTTTATACCCCCTCCAGTACAGTGATGTGCAGTAAACTAACTGCTCTGCATCACATAAAATTAAGGCCATAATAAAACAAGTATCTGATTCTGATGCTCTGAGTATTCACAGCTGTGATCCAAATGACATTTTTAAAATGATCTTTCAAAGTTTTAACAGGGTGGAAAATGAAATAAATCATTTTAAAAAGGTTTGCACAGAATGGTTTGTACCATATCATCATCAGTGAAAGGAAGCACACTTGTAGCTGTCGCAATCTGATCTTTAAATGTTTAGCATTTCCCTCAGTTTAGGTAAAGTTTCTTTTTTTCTGCAAGACAATGCTATTCACCCAGCACTGACAAAGCAGGAGGGAGTGGGTAATGGTGATGGGTTGTGGAGGGGAGGGAGGAATTATAGTGACAGACTGGTAGGGTAGGAATAGGAAGAATTCCCTGGAGTTAGGAGGGTATTTATTTCATGTGTATTTATTTCTTGCGATTATGAAGGAAATCGACAAACAACAACCACAAAATTGCATTTGTATAACGGCTTTCATGTCGGGAAAGTTAACAGAGTGGGACTTTTTCCCCCTCTAAGCTGATCAATTACTTGAGGACGTGCCCTTAACGTTTAAGGTAAAACAAGCTAGGACAGAGGCTAGAATGAATTTCTTCTTGCATACAGTAATATGATTTTGCAGCTTACTGGCTCATGAAGCCATAGTTGTAGAAATAATTGAGAGATTAAAGAAGATAGATAGATTCTTTGAAAGTAGAAGGGTTAAAGGATATATGGTGAGCAAGCAAGGAAGTTGGATTATGAGATGCAATAAATATAATGACATGAAATAGTTTGTGGTGGAACAAGATCTCTGAGCCAAATTGACTCACTTCACTGAATTTCTCTGTTCTGAAACTATGGTTTGAATCTGGATATTTAACTGCTGTCTGGATCCGGATACCCAAACACTAGCTGACATAATTGATGGTTAGAGGGTAGCACCATGAGCAAAGAAATGAGTTGAGTAGACGTCCCATCACAAGATATAAGTGAGGTGATACTGATTCTCAACACCATTATATTTGGGTGGTTGATCTGGCCGATGCTTTATTCTTCCTGTGAATCTTAAATCTCTGCATAATTATTGTTATATGGATCTTAGTTGCTATTTTTCAATTTTTAGTGGTTATTTTCTAGTTGCATTAACTTTTGAGTGTTAGGGTGAGGGGGAGAAGAGAAGCTTTTTCAAAAATATGCTTGGTTTCGATGGAAAAAATGGCTTTTTAAAGAAATACTCTAAAAAATATTTGACCAAGTTGATTTCATTCATACTAACCCAAACTCTCCCATATTTAGCAGTTTAAAAACCTACAGGAAAGAATCATGCTGTGTGTTATTCATTATTAAATATACTCTGCTGTGATTCCACTATCTTGCGCCACACCCAACCACCCTGAACTGTGGTTTTATATAAAATATTGTGGATGACCCTCATCCCCCTCCCACCCCGTACACATATACACATACACACACACACTCACACACAGAACTATGTGAGCAGCTAATATCTCCAGAGGGAATTCAACAAAAGTCTTCTTGGCACTAGATCAGGCCATATGCCTATTCTTGCTACAGTAATGAGATTTTATGCCAATAAAGGCCACCCAAATAGAAGCCCGCAGGCTCAGATTTGCATTGAACTTGATTCCCGGAAATCTTGGATATCCCTCTAAACCCCACCCATCTCCCCGGCATTCTCCCTATATGCAAACAGATAGAGTGCAAATCAAAGATAAACAACGTAAGAAGAAATTTACCGTGCTTTTTATTCAATAATCATGCCCTGGAAATTTCCCTTTGTAAAACTTCTTATTTCTAAGAAAGCAAAGCAGACATGTGCACAACTGACTTCAACATGTTTCTTGGAAAAAAATATTCATTCACATTTACATTTCTAAATCATGGATTTAGGACCCTTTAAAATCTGAACAGAATTTGAATCCCATTGATACCGAACTGCTAATACTACATGGGTGAATTTTGAAGCGTCCCCCTTTCTCATTCTCTCTCTCTCTTTCTCTCCCTTTCTCGCTCTCTCTCTCTCTCCTCTCTCTCTCACATAGTATATGTTGGCCCTTTCTTATTGTCAAACCTAGGTCCAGACACAATTGTGATTGTGATGCCTCACAATCCTCCCTGAAATGTTTTCTCCTCCTTTAACATTTAGTGTGTTCCATACAGATTTCTGCAGTGTATTCAATTGGATTTTTAGATTCTTAACAGGCTAAAGGTTAACATCAACTAATGCTTTGAAAGATTGATCATGTTGGCTGTGTCTCTTGTGTACACTCAGACTCCACCCCCTTATAAGTTCAGTAATGATTACTTTGCTGATATATCAACAAAATACATGCATATCTTTATGTTATAAATCCCAAACTGACTGTTAATATAACCAATTTCTGGATGCAGACATCAGAGAAAGTATAACTGCTCTGTGTGTCGAACTGAAATGGTTATAAAATCAGAACCAAGCCAGGATGCAGTATCAACAAGGCTTAAAGTTGTTGAGACCCACCCTTCCCCCAGCCAAACACAGGAACAGAAAGAGACCATTTGGCTTATTGAGCCTGTTCAGCCACCTTATTACATCAAGACAGACCGCTAAGTCTGACAAACTAATCCAACACTCCACAGGATTCCCACCCATTTCCAGTGACAAAATGGATCTTGCATCCCGGTAACTGTGTGTAAAAGTATAGAGTATTTATTCATCCAAAAGTATTTGGATGTTTGAGCTCAAAGCATATGGTTGTGATTTCAAGCCTGAAGACTGCCAGTAATTTGGAACTCCTTTGCCTTAGATCAGTGAATTCTGCCAGTTCTCAACACCAGATATCAGATTGTTATGCATCCATGACCCATTTTACATTCTGCCTTCGTTCTTGCGCAGCCAGCATTTACAACTCTCATGGAGTTGGTTTACCACCCAAGAGCACATGTTTGGTTAACTGAGTGCAGCGAGAGACAAAGCAATCATTTGGTCCTAAAATCTCAAGAGAGAGAGAGAGAAAAAGCATCAAACCTGGTAATAGGAACGTAGGAAATTAGAAATGGCTGAGTCTCTCGTGCACATTCCACATCCCACAACTATAAACTTCTCCTAATCCCACTCCTCCACTTTATTCCAATTTATCTATCTATCTCTCTCTTAAATCCCTCAATTGATTTCTTATTTATTAGCTTTCTGAATAATTCAAAGAGGATCCGAATTCTGGGTGAGTGAAGAGATTTCTCCACACAGAGGGTTGTGAGATGTGGAATAACCATAGAGGCAGAGTTAATTGAGATGTTCAAAAAGGAGGTAGGTAGATACTTGGGAAGAAAGGGTAATAAGGGATATGGGGAAAAGGCAGGGAATTGGGATTAAGCGGTCTGCCTTGATGTAATAAGGTGGCTGAACAGGCTCAATGAGCCAAATGACCTCTTTCTGTTCCTGTGTTTGGCTGGGGAAAGGGTGGGTCTCAACAACCTTAATGCACCAAAACCCCAAATATGTTAATACAAGTATTCATGTCACCCCTCTCCCCTCTATAAGTGAGTCCATTTTGCATACATGCCTTTACCCAAGGTAACAAAGTATAGTCATGAAAGAGGAAATAATAATAATAATAATAATCCTTGCATTTGATATAGCGCTTTTCACGTCGGGAGGACGTCCCAAAGCGCTTCACAGAACACACTGTAAAATGAATTGACTGTATATTTGTGGGCGAACGCGGCAGCCAATTGCGCACAGCAATGTCCCACAAACAGTCGTAGATTGAAAATGACCAATTTATTATTGTTTTTTTTTTGAGGGATTATTATTAGGCGTGTGGAGTAAGGAAACTTGCCCAAGGTTTCGCCCTCTGCCTGGAATTGAACTTAAGTCTCTCGCTTGCAAAGCGAGTGCTCTAACCACTGAGCTACAGGACTCCAGAAAAGTGCCCATCTGCAGTAGCAGCTGTCTTGATGTCAAGATTGTACACTGAGTTGTGAGGAGCTCAGCTCTGACCCATATTGTGTTGTTTTACATTGCGCTTGATTAACAAACTCCTTTTCTCTCCACTCCCACCCACCCAGCCAGCCAGCTCCCCTCAAAAAGTAAATCTGATTTAAATTCCTCTTCATATATCTTGCAGTTCACTTTCCCACTGAAGTTGTTTGGGACTTTTTTGGAAAAAACGTAAGCAGCTGACTGTCAGCCTAACATTTGGTCTTTTAATTGCATACTCTCTGAAGCATGTAATTAAATATTTATACAGCATTTTATCAGACTTGAAAGGGATCGTTATTCCAAAGAACAAGAGAGTAGTGATTAAAGCTGATGAATGGCAGTGGGTGTAGTAAACGGTATATGTAGTAGACATAGTTAACTGGTTACCTGATACAGGCGTGCATTCACGGTATACCCAAGAAAGCAGTAAAATTAGCTTTTTTTATAAAAGAAATCTGCTAATCTCAGTAAGTAAAACACTCAATTTAACAAAAGGAAACCAGTTAAGGACTGGTTAGGGACCAGAATCTATTATAGATTCTGCTTCAACCGTGGGTTTTGTTCGCACATTCCAAGTCCTAATTGCCCTCTGTGAAATGCAAAATGCCTCTTCACCTCACCCTTTGAATACTTGGTAATGATCTTGAATTTGTGCCCTAAAAGTGGTACATTTTAACAATTCAAATGAATATCCGCACACTACAGACCTGATAAGCTGCACTGGGTTGATTTCCTCCCCTGGTCGGCGTTGAAGGCCAAGTGACTTAAAAGAATTGTTTTTCAAGGTTGTTAATGGATTGCACTTCATTTAACATTACAGCAAACAACAACTTTTATGTAGAAAAATAAGGTATTCCTACCTTCCCCCCCACCCATCAACCATTCCACTCCAACTAAAAGTGACATGCAGTACAATAGATTACAAATTTACATTCATATAGTGCCTTTGTATGAGATTCAAAGATCCCCATATAGTGTCCCAGATTTATAGCTCAGATCCGGATTCTTCCAACTCATGTCCATTCCCCACTCCATAGTGTGCATTTCTCCCATGTGACTCATTTCCAGAACAAGCTTCAAGATTTAATGCAAGGAGAGCAGTATTTACAATTAATGTGCAAGGGGGAAAGAGTACTCGTCAATTATCACCAGTGTTAATTAACAAATCATAGGTAACAATTCCAAATTTATGATTTAATTGACCATTTTGAAACTTCCAGATTAAATAACCGACACAAGAATCTCTTGAAAGATTCTCCAAACGTACAGTCGAGTGAAAAGAAAATGTCAGTGAAAGACTCTGGACAGTTTCTTCACAGGAGGCCTCCACTGAGCTCATAGTGTTAATGCCAAATGCAGCTATGTCATTTTTAAATGCATTTTTACGAGTCTCATTTTTCAATTCAATTTATTATCCAGTGGAGTCCTGACAATGATTCCCTTTGGGGCATCACTACTGAAAAGGATGACCACTAATTTGTTCAAATGGTCCAGAAATAGCCATACGTTTTGCTGTAAATGTTCCAGGGTGTATAGAAATCCTGATCAGTTCTTACAGAATCTAACATGGAGAAACTCATCATAAGTGGTCTTTTTATGATGTGGAATTGCTGCCTGCAATGTTATGTTATTCACAAATTTTATGGAGGGTTGTAAAATTAGATTAGTGTTTGTAAAACATTGCGTGAAATGAACTGCTCTAAAAGTTATTTCAAATTGATAAAACTGCATTTAGGAACATAGGAACAGGATGAGGCCATTCAACCTGTCAAGCCTGTTCTGCTACTTTATCAGATCGTGGTGGATCTTTTAATTCCATTCCCCCACTCTCAATACCCTTCAGTGCCCTCATTAGTATCCATCTATCTCCTGATCAAATATTCTAATACTTGTTCATTGCTATATGCTCTGAAATGTTTTCCCTGTCCTTGGGTATCTCACCAATATCTGGTCCAAACAACAGAATTGTTCAGACAAAATCTCAATTTTAAGTCAAAATGCTAACCGATGATCCTTACATTTGGTACATTTTCACATCAGGAGGACATCCAAAGCGCTTCACAAAAGATACTGTAAATTGAAGTCATTGTGTGTTTTGTGATGCAAAAAGGTAAGTCTAGATGGAATTTCAGGCCCCATGTAGTGGAAACTTCCTGTCTGTTGCAATGGGTCTGAAAATGGCAACAATTGTAAACCTGGATTTGCAAAGGGCTAAAAATCTCCAAATCCACCTGGTAACTAGATGTGGTCAGACAACCCACTGGAATGCCACGCCACCATTTTTCCACTTCCATTTTAACCTTGCATTACGTTCAAATTAATGCCATTTATAACTGAATGGGTATTAATCTAGCTTTCTCTTTTAAAAAATAAACTAAGTGTTAAAAGACACAGCCTTAATCTGTTTGACATGTTGCTGGCAGAGTGAGGGAAGACAAATATTTATTTTCTCAAGCTCGTCTACTTTACACTGATCTTCAGTTATGTTGTGCTCACAGCTAAGCTGATGTACCTGCATCTACATTATTCATTTTTTAAAAGAGTTTAAAACTGAATTGCTTTTTCCCTCTTTGAAAAAAGAACTTTAAAACGCCTAAGTACCAGAATGATTCTTTGTCGCTCTCAAACAAGTCACTTGATTCTTTTTCCAAATTCTTTCCAAAACTCTGGCTAAGAAGATTTTTTTTCCACAGAGAGTTGCTGGGATACCAAGTAAGATAGCAGACGTAGTCAGTCAATTGAGGATTTCAAGAGGGATGTAGACAGGTACATGAAAGAAAAAGGCTTGAAGGGGTTTGGGGATATGACAGGGCAGTGGGTTTGAATGGACAGCTTGTTCTGAAAGCCTGTGCAGAATCGATGGGCTTTCTGCGCTGTAAATATCTATGATTCCAAGAAAACTGCATGCAATCCATTAAGGATCTACTTCTTAACTGGATTCTTTATTGAAATTCAAATCAAGCAAACAGAGACTCCTTCCAGAAACCAAAAGTAGGTCATGATGATTCACAGAACCTCTGCTCTTACATGATTTAGTTCTGGTGCAGGGTTCCTGCAGATTTAATAGGAATTCTAACTGGAATCTGTTAAAAATACTGCAAATTAGATCCCAGTTTTCAAATATAACCTCGCAAATGATTTAATAACTTCTTGTGGCCTATCATCAACATAAAATACTAGATTTATTTGCAGAACTTCATGGATGCAAATGAAAGGAGATAATAGCTTTAATGGCCATTGAAAGAACAGCTCAAACCAATATGTTTATTTGAAAAGTTTGTGAATACGAATACTTACAAGGTTATTTGCAAAATATAGTTGGTAATAGGTACAATAAAAAAGGAGGTTTTTAAAGCAACCCGAATGCCATCAGTACCTTCAGTGCCTCACAGACTGTATCTCTGGTATCGCCTGGTCACTTTTTCCATTCTGACATCTCTAACCTGCTTCTCTCTTTGACTGTTCCTTTGAACACCTCCTCTTTACCCACGTTTACACTTCCAGCTTATGGTCGGGCTCCCCACTCTGTCTCTGTAAAGCGATTGGAGATGTCCTCCCCACGTGAACAGCATAATTGCAAACTGCTGTAGTTACATAGAATTGCTTGGACTGGAGAACATGGAAACAGGCCTTTGGCCCAATGTTTATTTTGTATCCATTTATAATAGAAACACCGAATAATACACTTTGGAATTATCTTGGTCCTCAGCCTTGATGGTTTCCAAGACTGTGAACCTTGGTCTGCATCGATATAATTATAATAATAAATCTTCCATGTGGTATAGTCCGTAACACATCGGAAGGACGTCTCAAAGTGCATCGCAGGCCAAACACTGAAAAAATATAGTGGAATAGCTATTCCAAACTCCTCACAGTTGGCTTCAAAAAGGAGTCAGGCTTCTTCAGGAGAGGAAGGGAAAGGAGAACATTACAGAAGAAATAATTGCAATTTATTATCATTATTCAACTGTATTTAATATACACAGTGTAAATATACTGCAATTCTTATTTTTGGTTGTCAGCCCGTTGTCCGACATATACGGACACATAAGCATCACCATGCTTAAGAGGCTCCAAAGCAAATTGAGAATTCCTACGCATGGAAATTCCAGAGGTATTTATTGAAATGGGTTGTGCACTGGGGTACTGCTAGAGTCCAACCAGCTAAAACCATATGGCTTACCATTGATATTGCTGTCTGGCAAGCTTTCTTGCTGCTTGTCCAACTAGGACCACTGTACCTGTTAGGTCTTTGGCTTCCAGGGTTCCCAGTGACTGGTCTGCCCTTTCAACTCTTGCCGATGAGCCAGGCTGGCTGTGCTGTCATCAGCCTGGAATACTGCGGACCCGCCTGACTCAGAAACTGGACCACCAAGACCGCCACAGAAGGCTGGCTCAATTTCAACACTCGGTTGCCAAGAATGTCACCTTGGAGCCAGTTTGCAATTCATATTGTTCATTGTCTGAGAATTGAGGTATATTTAAAAATGTATACATTGAAAGGTATCCTGTTGAGATCAAATAGGAAAATTGCAGCCAACCGTGTTTTGGCAAATATTATAACTACATGATATATTACCAGCACACATCTTGTTTGTGTACTTTACCAGTAAGTAAATAAATCCAGTAAGTCGAAGACTTTAATGTTCTTTTATTTTGATACAGCCATTTCAAGACATGCCAAGTCAAATATTATTATAAATATCATTGCTCCACCAAAAAAAAACAGCTTAAGCATTGATACATGACAAATGGATTTTAATATGGAAAATCAAAAGCTTTTTCTGCATTCCACTTTTGTTCGGACAAATCCTTGCATCTTTTGAATAAATTTCAAAATTTAAATTAACCTTTTTATTTGGTAACTTTGATAGTGCAAAAGTTGCCTCACTGCACTGCTGTTTTTAGGAATACAATTTGATATGTACAGTTCACAGAATGTTTCTTAATCAGACTGGTCACCATGCATCACCATGCATAAGAATATCCCAACCAGACTGAAAGTTTTGCATATGCATGCCAGCTACACATGTAAATTTTCCTGGTTTAGAATTGAATGCATATTCTCTCTCTCTATTTCTCTCTCTGTGGAGGGACACATCCTGATTACCTAATTCTGGGGATGAAAAATTGGTGATTTGTTTCATGGCTGTTTTGTGGGACATTGTGTACCCAGTTTTGCTGTAGTATTCGCCTATAGTACAATCACTCCACTTCACTGTAAATCCTGTATAGTGTTTTGGGAAATTCTCCCGATGTGAAAAACATTGTACTAAATGCAAGTATTATTATGATTATCATGATGTTATTATAGTTTAAATTACTCTGGTAGATTTCTAAATGGTTTTCAGTGTTTGATAGCCAGGTCAATAACACTGCCACTTTACATATGAATGGATGTTACCCTCCTTAATATATTGGAGCTTCCTAAAATACCTACTTTATTTTGTATTTATTATGAAAGGATCTCTTCTAAAACAAGTTATAGAAAATTCCATTTCATGATGTACAATGTCTCACTTTGGTCCTTGCTGCTCACAGGCGCCACTTAAACTGAACAACATGACTTGCTGCACTCACTGTGAGCCTAGCAGATGTCTGAGTTAAAAACCATGGGCCTTTAAAAGACCAGTGTCACGTTATTAAAATGATATGGTGTTAACAGTAAAATTGAAAAAATGTGAGAGAATACCAGACAGCAGCTTGAAATAATTAGACTGAAAAAAATGATAAGGGCGTTCGAGGCTGACACAATTCTTCCAGGATCCCCTCCGATCTGGCGTCAGGTGTTTAGCTTTGTCCAACATCATTCCCAGATGGTCTCAGTCTTTTGACACCACATCAATCCAGCACATGTGGGGTCTCCCATGGCGCCCGTTTCCCTCAGGCAGTCAATCAAGTAATCTTGCCTTAGACAACAATCCTGCATGTGGACATCCGGCACACATGTCCAATCACTGACACCCAAGTGCATTGAGCATCGATACCCGGCTATGAAATACAAGTTTAAGAATCACAGGCAAAATTTCTAACTTCAGTAGGTGGCCATCCCTACTTGTCTTCTCAACATTATCAACTGTACTGGTAGCTATTGGAAGCTGTTGGAGTCAATATCATAGAATGACATAGATTGTACAGCACCAACAGAGGCCATGTATACATAAATGCAAAAGATGCGTACATGTTTCATCTGAAATGTATTGTTTTTTGTGTCAACTATCAACAACAACAACAAAAGTACATTTATAGAGCGCCTTTGACGTTGGAAGGACATCCCAAAGCGTTGGGGTTTTGTAAAATTGATTTACAAATTTACACAAAAAATGATAATTGTTGAACGGAATTCTTCATTAAGAAATCCACGAGTCCATTTGTTGAACCACAAGTGGGTGAATGCAAATTAAATTAAACATGGGGTCAGTTCCTAGACTTTGGATCATGGCAACCAATATTCATGGAGTACCATCTCGTAGATACAGTAGTCGTGAAGTGATTGGTAATCCATGCATTTCACTCCTGATGATATCATCAAGACATTACAAAGCACTTCACAGGATTCTACTGTGATGCGTAGTGACTGTGTATTTGTAGGCAAGCACTGCAGCCAATTATTTTCTCGAGGGTTGTTGTCTAGAACACCGAGAGAATCTCCCACCACTTTTCGAATGAATTTTCTTTCCAGTGTAAAAGCTGTTTGATTCATTCTAGCTGATGGTCCCAATCATCTAATTTTATTGTAAACCTGAAACAATATCTTTCTAATTCAATCAATATTGGAAATAAGGAGAGGAAAATTGTGACATTGCTTAAGGCATCAATCGTACAGCACCTAAACAAGCCACTTAGCCCAGCGGGTATGTGCTGATGTTATGTTCCACATCAGCCTCTATCGTTCCCAATCCCTTCTTCCTTAATCTCCTCCCATTCCCTTCTCCCTCATTTATGCATCAACTTTCCTCTTGAATAAGACTGAAGCCCTCCTGATTGGCTCGCGCCAGCGCCTCTGCACCTCAGGCTCTGGCAGCATCAACCTCCATGGTTGCATACTTCAACTCACCAAGCCAGTAGGAGCCTAGGTGTCTTGTTCGACCCTCAACTGTCTATTCTCCCCCACATTCAAGCCATGACCCGCTCTGCCTTCCCTCACCTCCGTAACATCGCCCGATTTCCACTACCTCACCCTTCAGGCCGCTGAAACTCTTGTTCATGCCTTCATCACCTCCAGGCTCGACTATGCAAACACCCTGCTTGTCGGCCTTCCCAACTCCTCCCTCCATAGGCTGCAAATAATCCAGAACTCTGCAGCCGGTGTCCTCTCCCGCACCAAACTCCATGACCCCATCTCCCCCACTCTCGCCCGACTCCATTGGCTCCCTATCGTTCAGAGGATTCAGTTCAAAATTCAGGTTCTCACCTACAAAGCCCTCAATGGTCTCGCCCCACCCTATCTCTGTGACCTCCTAACCCCCTACCAACCCAACCACTCCCTCCGCTCAGCTGGCTCAGGCCTGCTCCAGGTCCTTCTTCCCACCCGCTCCACCATTGGCGGGAGAGCCTTCAGCCACTCTGCCCCCAACCTCTGGAATTCCATCCCCCAATCACTCCGCCTCGCCCCCTCCTTAGCCTCCTTCAAGTCATGCCTCAAAACCCTCCTCTTCGACCATGCCATTGGTCACCCCCCTTCCCCTCCCCTCCCTTCTCCCCCCTGACCCCAGCTCGGGTCTGAAATGCTGTACACTGTCCAGCGCCTTGGATGTCCTCCCAATGTGAAAGGCGCTGTACAAATGTAATCTTGTTGTTGTTGTTGCATTGATGCTTTCTGCTTCAACCGTAGTTTCCAATAGAGGTGTCACATTCTCATCACCCAAATAGGACACTGAAAATCACTAGAACAACTTGCAAGTTTATGGCACTATTCGCATTGCAGGAATACCTCAAAGTGCTTCACAGAAATCAAAGCGAGCAAGAGAAAAGGAAGGATTTATAGAAGCTGACCAAAGGCATTAAATAAATAGTTTTTTTTAAGAGGGTTTACATGCAAAGAGAAAAGGAGCATGAAGTTTTTTGCAGAGAGAGTGGAAATAGTGACTGAGGTTCGGCCATTGATGGTAAGACTGATAGGTAGTAGCAAATAAGTTGTAAACCAGAGGGGAAAGAGCAGACAAAACAGGTGAGAGAATAGTGAGAGGAGATGGCAGAGAATGAGAGGGGCGAGACTAAAGCACTTTGAAGGTCAGGACAAGGACCTTACTGTTGATCTTTGGACAGTCATTTGTGGAACCTGGTGTGTGTAGGAACAACAGTTATAGTGGAAATTTGGGCTGCTGAGTTTTGGATGCAAAACTAATCGAAAAGAATCAGGGATATACACATTGCAAAATTCAGCACGCAGCTCAGCAAAATTCAAGGTTGATGCTGAGTGGAATGTAATTATAACCTGGTGCAGAAGACTCTCAAGTCTCGATTGCCAAGGCACCAATTTTTGTCTGTAACGATCCCAATTTCACACATCTTTGTCCTGATTTGATCCAGTTCTTGTTTCTCTGAACTGCAAAATGTAGACAATTGGAGACATTAAGGCCCAGAGTCTTCATCATTTCTGCTGTCAAGTTAGTGTTTCCACCCTTCCAACAGCAAGAATTGCAACAGAAGTAATAGGACTGAATGCGGGCGTGGAGGAAACAAAATTAAAAGGGCAATAACTTCATGGGAAAGCTTTTAGACAAAAGCTGTGATTTGTTTTCATGTTTGGAAACAAGCATAATGGGAATCAATTCAAATTGAAAGACATGAATCAGTACCTAACAACAGAAATACATTTGGCCTGTAGAAATCTGTATTTTATTAGCCAATGATAGCTCTTTATATCTTTCTAATTCAATTTCCACAACATTCCTCCATATTCCATATGACCTTACTGTCAATTGATTCTGCATCTGTAACCCTGCACATGCATCATTTACACGTGTGCAAACTGCATTGTCAGGAGACGCCATCTAAACTGAGGTCCCATTCAGGCCAAAAGTGAACATCCCAAGCCACTTTTGGAATGGAGACAGGAGTTTTTACTTGTCAACAATCCATTAGATAAATTTGTCATGGCAATTTGTGTGACGTTGCTGTGCACAAATTGACTGCCATGTTTGCCAACAAAATGGTCACTATATTTGACTGTAATTATCTGTAAAGCACTTTGAGACGTTTCAATATTCAAGACGTTATATCAAATTGCAAAGATTATTATTATGATCATCACGACCAAAATAGTGCTTGGCCGTTCTTCCTTCCTGAAACAGACGTCACTTGGCCAAAGATTCCTCAATGAAGGCTGTTGTATGAACAATTTAGAAGAAGCAGTCATATGCTGAACTCATCATCATTAGACATTCATTTCAATATTAATCAGTTCTGCCCTTGGGCAAAGTCACATCTCAAACCAGTACAACAGCATTGACATTTCCCAGTGAGAGCACAATTAGAATGATAACTGGTCTTATACAATGTTGCCTCTCAAACATCTGCTCCAGCTCCAAGCTATCTTGTTACGGTAAATGTAAAGCAGCATTTCTGTAATGAAATTAGTTATAGTACTTCTGTAATATGCTGTACATTCCTTTTAGAGTTGCAGTGTTCCCAAAATATGCATCTGTTGCAAGATCACCATATTCAATTGTTTTATTCTATAACCTATTATTATATTGGGGTAATGCAATATTACTGTACTAATGTGTTTACAATAGTCTCAGAATCAGACAAGTTCACCATTTCATGTGTGGCTGCTCTGTTTCGGTGTGGGGGTCAAATTTACAATCCATGTGACATTGAATAATGATAATAATTATTTGGTGTAGCATCTTATCACATCATTCGAGATGTCCCCAAATGCTTCACAGGATATGCTGTAAAATGGTGATACTGTGTATTTTGTGAGTGAAATACGGCAGCCAATTTGCGCAAAGCAATATCCCACAAATAGCCATAAAGTAAATGACCAATTTTATCTGGAGGATTGTTACATGTACAAACTATATTCATAATACACTAAGCTGCATTCATTTTCTGGGGAGTGGAAGTGGGGTGGCCTCTACCAAAATATACAGATGTTACATGGAATGCAATTCTGTGTGGTTTATACAACAACAACAACTTGCATTTATATAGTGTGCCTCACACAGGGTAGCGTCCCAGAGCATTTAATTTTCCAATTTGTCCATAGAATACACTGTCAATCCAATTTATAGTATATATATCCTGTGAAGCGCTTTGAGACGTCTCAAAGACATCATAAGACGCTGTATCAAACGTAAGAATTAATTTTATTATTATTAACTTCGGTAGAGAATCTTCACTGCCAGTGTGCCATTTCAATTTTGAACGACAGCTTCTCTGAGGGAGATGGCTAATTTAATGCCAATTAATGTCACATTATGGTAACTTTTTGGTGAACTTTCACAAAATTGCAATCATTGATTTCGCAAACTTATCTTGCATAGGAGCCATACAGCTGACAGCTGCTTTCAAACCCATGTCCCAGAACTTGGTAACCAACTGCAGGACTCAACCTCCAGCCCCCCAACTCCAACCCTCCACTACAATGTTACACAATTTTCACAGGGGACAGTGAGACCCTCTGAGGCAGTATTGCTGGTCGATGACCTCTTTGCTATGCTCCTGGCCCTTCTGATTGTCAGGAACAAGTGGTCCAGAGGTCAGTGGAACAATGGATGCAACTGAGAATTGCAACCCCACCTTATATAACTAAAATAATTGTACTGGATTCAGTAATGGGGTGAAGACAAGGTGCTGGCCAGAAGAGAACAAGGATTAAATCATAGAAATGTTCCTCACAACAGAAGTCCATTGTGCACATACTGACTCTCTGTAAGACTTATCTGTTCAGGCTGCCTTTTCCCCATGCTATTTCGTATGTTTCCTTTCTTAACTATTTGTTTCCTTTCAAAAAGGTATTGACATACATAGTCACACCAACCTTTGCATTTCGCCCACAAAACACACAGTCAATTCACTTTACAGTATATTCTGTGAAGCGCTTTGAAAAGTCTTGACGACATGATAAGGCCCTTATCAAATGCAAGGAAATACTATTATTACTGGATATGTTCTGCTTCAACTAGTATTTTTAGTAGGAATGTCACCGATCCTGGTTTGAGCTGGTAACTAACTGTGCTATCACAGCACTTTCTCATGTCTACTGAATGACTGGCGCCCAATGGAAGCGAACAAAGACACCTGCCCTTCCTTGGCTGTTATGATCAATTGTGGTTCCTGCATCGTAGTCAAGCAACAATAAAATTGAAGGGGAACAAATCAACTGCACACACAGAACATAGAGTTTTAAATAAATAACTTTAATCAAATTCTAACAGTGGGAAATCAATTAGGCATTACGCTCTTTGTAAAGGTGTCCTCAAGCATAAAGCAATCTGCTTGTTACAGTGTCATGCAATGCATTTTGTAATAGAGTCCTGGCAACAAAGCATACAATGGAATGTTAGAGCCAAAAGCTTCAGTCACCTTATAAGAAAGAAAACTCACCAACCAAGACTCTTAAAGTGAAGGTAGTACATGCTCAAAGTTGATATCATAAAACATTTCTTCACACACAAGGTTGTGAAAATGTGGCATGCACTACCCCGGGATTCAGAGAGGCAGAATTAAGTGGGATGTTTAAGAAGGAGATGAATACAAGGAAGTAAGGGTATTAAGGGTTAGGAAGAAAAGGTGGAAGAATAGGATCTGCCATGGTCTAATAAATTGGCAGAGCAATCTCAACAGTTTGAATGGCCTCTTTCTATTCCTATTTTCCATTTATTGCAACAACACAAACAAATTTTCCTTGACCTCTGACTCAGCTCTGTATACCTAACTGAGGGTTCCTTCTTCCCTCCCTTTTAAAAAAGGGAGGACTTTCCATTTGTTGACACTCCCTCTACACCTTAAAGGAAGAATTGGAGAACAAACTTTTAGTAAAAGAAATGCAGTTAAAGGAATCTAATATGCAATCATTTTTAACCAGGATTCCTCATTTAGCAAACTGGAGTTCAATCAGATTGATTCATGTGAGCTCTACTCCAATGCCATGAACTTTTGGAGTAGACTTTCTGTGAGTTGGATTGATGTAAATACCATACATCCAGTCACTAAAATGATCCCTCACTTGAAATCCTTATTAAAAAATCCTATTAGAAATTGATGGACATTAATCCCCAAAAGCTAGAATTCACATCCACACATGTAGTCACTGAAAGAGGCCTGGATTTCTTTCACTTGATAACATTATTATGGATGGGACAGAGGCTTCATTTGGCAAGGTTGTAGAATGGTAGGGTGCACCATGGTCTGTGTGGAGCCGTATAACATGCACAAAATAAAACTAAAGCAAAATGTTTTAATAAAGAGTGACAATTGAGATTTTTTTCGATGTGTCAGCCTGATATTAATGCCTTTCAGCTGCTCTGCTATCCTTTATCCCAAGGATGGGCTTATGATCTGTACAAACATGTGGAAAATTCAGATGCAATCTGAATTTATTCATTTTGCAGATTTGCAGGAAATGGCTCAATACTCCAGGGGCTATTTGTAACCATGGCTTGAGGAAATATAAATCACATTCCTTGTGCACCGATATGGCTATAGTGCTCATTTTAAATCAGTTGACTTTAGTGTCAAACATTATATCAACTTGCAGTGCTACATCTGTGCTGGAGATAATGACCACTCAGTAATGTTCGAGTTACTGAGTGGGGAGAGGGAAAATTATGGAACCGAATTCAAGAATGTGTGTTTCCCAAACTTGGTCAGCTCAGTCAGGCCATATCACAGACTGTAATCATCTCCATTCATATCTCTAACAAAATGATCCTTTGTTGTTTTGCATGAAGCACTGAGCAACATGGAAAAAGCCCAAGTAATGTTAGCCTTCAGAGGTCTGGAGTAAAATATATGCTATTCTTATTAGCAACTGGACCAGAAGCTTTCAGGTTAGCCTGCCTGATCGGAAAAAGTTGATGTTTTGGCTTAGGAGAGAGTGGATTTCGGAGCTAAAATTAACATATCAATGCTGGGAAACACAATTTAAAACAAAATACAACTGAGAACTCGATTTTCTACCCAAAATTGATTAAATCAACATGGGGGGGGGGCTTAAGACTCCAGGAGGAACCCAGTTACTTGTAGAAGGGTGCCACTTGCTGGTATTCCTTAAAATGTTCCTTAAATAAATTCAGGAGCAGCTTATAGAATACCACAAATGTTACTGCAGTGATTTAAATATGTGTTACATTTGGGGAGGATTAGAGGAGAGTACATAACCTGATCCAGGACCCATTCCGAAAGAAAATACAACACATGTTTCGTCCATAAAATATACAGTCAATTAACTTTACAGTATATTCTGTGAAGCGCTTTGAGACAGCTCGAAGACGTGATAAAGCGCTATATCAAATACAAGGATCATTATTATTTATATTAAGGAAAACACAACAACAGTGACTCATTGCGTGGTGTGAAACTGAGCCATAGAAACCTGAATAATCCCAATTTCAATCCTTCATCTGTGTTAAATTACCTGATCGCAGCTGGACCAGCAGTTGCAGCACTACAATTGCCCTCAGCTGGCAAGGCTAGGGAGGAGAACAAATTAACCAAGGTTTCCACTCTTGAGGCCTGATATTTCTCACAGCTTTAACCTTAAGGACATCATCTTGGAATTTAAGATCGTGCAGAATTTCGGATTACAGATCATTAGCCAGACCAGCAGAAAGAACTGTGTACTTTAGGTAAGAATAGAACAGGTTTTCTTGTGGTAGTTGAACAGCCAACCAATATTCACCATTCAGGATCACACATGAATAGAAGCCATTTGTGTGAGATGCAACACCTGTGGAACAATAATCCAGGTGAGTCATTGTCTTCAGGAGAGGGGGGAGCAGAGAAACCTGGATGACAATTTTTTTTAAAAAACAATATATATATATAATTGTGCATTTTCAGTAAATAGACACTTTTTTTTACTAAAACAGGAAGTTTAGAGTTGACTTTAGACATTTCTAAAGTAAAATTTCACATTGTGAAGTTCACCATCTCCGGTCCAGCTCACCTGCCCCACTCCACTATCAGCTAGTGAGCTTTCAGCCACTTTGCCCTTCACTCTCAGCTTTCAAAATCTGTCATAAAACTGTGATTTGGCTACGCCCATCATATCTCTCCTGTCACCCTCCCATCCTGGACTCCCTCTCAGCCTGTGAAGCACACTGATGCCTTCTCTATATGTGAAAGACGAGATGCAAGTGCAAATCGTTCATCAGTTACCTATGAACTTCGGTGTTTTGCCACAAAACATACAGTCAATTCATTTTACAGTATATTTTGTGAAGCGCTTTGAGGCATCTAGAAGACGTGATAAGGCGTTATATCAAATGCCAGGATTATTATTATTTGATGACTTCCTACAGTACAGTTTATTTCCTATGACTGGAACTAACTTTCGAGAACTTAAGCACTTTTATTTATAATTTACACATTATGTTTGTCACCCCACAGATCCACAAAGCTTTTGAATCATACATGCATTATGCATTGCTTACTTTGGAGTAAACTTTAACAATTATTTAAAAACTGTTAAGTCTGCATGGAATAAGCTTTGTGACATTTCATGTTGCATTCCTTTTGTAAAATGATATCACAAGATCACAAGATTGGTTTGGATAAAGAAGGCCCATCTGATCACATCCCTCTGGGGCATTGAAAGTGTTAACCTAGGATTGAGCATTGTTGAGGATTAAATTGATTGATAAAGTGTTTGATATTCTAAGACATTTTTCCTCAATCTGTTGATTTTTGGAATTTCAGCTCAAATAAAGTGATCATAGGTCACAAGTACACCCAAATCCATAAAGGGGATACTGGTTACATAGAATTACATAAACTTTGCAGCACAGAAACAGGCCATTAGGCCCAACTGGTCTGTGTCAGTGTTTACAATCCATGTGAGCCACCTCCCAATCCTCTCTCCCATGCCATACCCCTCCATTCCTTTCTCAACAGCAACAACAACAACAAGATTCCATTTATAGAGCGCCTTTCACGTCGGGAGGACGTCCCAAGGCGCTGTACAGTAGGGTCAGGACCCGAGCAGGGGGGAAATGGTCAGGGTGAGGGGAGGGAAGGGAGGGAGCGAGGAGGGGGTAGAGAGTCGAGAGGGGAGCTGAAGGCACGGTCAAAGAGAAAGGTCTTGAGACCGGCCTTGAAGGAGGAAAGGGAGGAGGCAAGGCGAAGGCACTGGGGGGTGGAGTTCCAGAGCCTCGGGGCTGAGAGGCTGAAGGCCCGGCTACCGATGGTAGGGCGGTTGGGGCGGGGGATGTGGAGCAGACCGGAGCCAGAGGAACGGAGGGTACGGGCAGGTAGGTAGGGGGATAGTAGATCGGAGAGGTAGGAGGGAGCAAGGCCGTGAATGGCCTTGTAGGTGAGGATGAGGATCTTGAATTCGATCCTCTGGGGGATGGGGAGCCAGTGGAGGCGAGCGAGGGTGGGAGTGATGTGGTCCCGAAGCCTGGTGCGGGACAGTACACGAGCTGCAGAGTTCTGAATGACCTGCAGCTTGTGGAGGGAGGTGCCGGGAAGGCCGGCGAGGAGAGAGTTCCCATAGTCCAGCCTTGAGGTGACAAAGGCGTGGACCAGAGTTTCAGCAGCGTGAGGGGTGAGGTAGTGCAGTAGTCTGGCGACATTCTGGAGGTGATGGAAGGCGGTGCCAGTTGTGGAGCAGATATGAGGGAGAAAGGACAGCTCAGGGTCGACCAGAACACCAAGGTTCCTGACTGGCTTTGAGAGGTGGAGAGTGCAGCCTTGGATGCTGATGCTGTCAGCCCTCTCCCTCATGTATGCAGTTAAATTCCACTCCTACCTCCACTGAACTCCAGTCAGACGTTACAAAAGCATTTAACAATAAGAAATGAACAAGTGAAAGCCTTGCTGTAATAATATAGAATCGGTCAACATTGCACTGACTCTGAATTCTCCGCAAAGCACATTACTTCAAAAAGATGAAGAGCCCTGATTTCTAATTCGACCTCCAAGATGAACTTTGTAGCAATTGTTCCTGACAAGCCCTTATTTAAGGGAAAATCTTCATAATAACCCAAAAGAATTTGCTAATCTGACATTTGCTCCAATGTCTTAATTGGAGTCTTGCTTTGATCTGCACAGAAACAATGAACAGTGAATCAACAGCAATTAATTACATGAACAATAGTGGGGGCAAAGGCTATAAGGTTCCAATCGAAAGGCTGAAAAGAGATTTGAGGGAAGATACTTACATTCACATTGATCCTATGTTTATGCTGCCAAATTCACGTTAGAATGACCTGGGGACGCTAATGTCCAATTTTGTACCAGACCAGGATAAACATGATGTATTCCACGCTACCTCCCTCTCCCACCCATTACCTCCCAGCTCCCAAACATCATATTTGAAAATCTCTTAAATCTCTTTCTCTTAATAGAGGGTTTCACCAGTAACACTGCAACGTTAATTGCCATCCTGTCTCATGCCATGCTTTAAAACCTCTGATCTGCTTATATACAACAGAAGGCAAATTGATGGCTGTAAGGCACCCCACCAAGATCCACTCACTCATCAAGGGTAAGTAAATGTAAGTATTCCCAAAGCCTGCAGAGATGTAACTGTGTTGGAATTCAGTTTAGTACCTACAATGAGTTAATCAGTTAAGAGAAACAAGAGTAATTGTAATACTGCAAAACAGTATTAAAGTGAAGCTGATCACCAGCACAAGGTGGTAGCTCCCCATTGTTTGGTATGTTATTTTCTCCTGTCATTTCAGTATTTTCCTCTGTTCCCCTCCAGACTATGTGCAATGCTATATTCCTCCCTCTGAGAAAATGGGCAGTTTAAACCTTGATGCTTGCTTGCTTTAAACCTTGATGTTTTCAAAGTGCTTATTACACTCCCTACACTTATAGCCACTGAGAAAGTACCTTTTCGATAACATGAGGTGGGTAATATGGGGAAATGACCAAGGGCGTCCTACTATATACCTTGTGGTGAAGCATATCAGTATACAAAAACACTGCGCTGGTAAAGCCACCAGCTGGGTAACACTTCAGCTGGACCTTGCCATTTTACAGTAATGGAATGGTGGAATGAATACAGATGTCTCCCTCATTGAATTTTGAAGTATAGAACATGACTTTTCTGAAGTAAAGCTATATATGCTAAACCTAATATGTCTTTAAATGACTCTCTCTGATGAAGTGTCACTGGAAACTGAATGGACCCAGGATTTACTGCAGCCAGTTTAAAAGAGAGCTGTGCTATAAACAGCCCTCGGTGATAAAAGTACCACGTATCTTGTAACATTAATTGAACTGGAGGAGGGTGTGGAGAAAGACAAGTCAACGCAGGCATGTTTATATATATATATATACATATTATACTTTACATTGTGCTGTCCTTTCTAAGTAAACTAATACTGCCAGCCACCCTTAATCACTCTTAGATGATCTCAGTACCACAGTTTCAGTATTGAATTCCTTGGCTATGTAACAAAGGTTGATTCACAGTTTCATTAACACAAGATTTGCATATATTACTAATTCTCTCAGATAGTGACATATACTCTTGCACTGTTCATTGTACTTCAGCCACTGCCCCACCACCCTCACTCCCCATGAACTCCCCACCACACACATTGCCTTGCGGGATACCTCATCTGTTACATGACCAAGGTCACAAAGGGAAGAGTGTCACATACTGCTCACTCTTAAGTCACCTTTCTCATACCACCCTTCTTTGTTCTAGTACGGCGGCTCCTTCTGAGCGCATCTGGACATTATATTCAAGCGGTGAAGAAAATTGTAAAATTATAATAATTTGATAGAGCGCCTTAATACCTCGTAGAAACGCTTCAAAACATTTAGCATGATTTACTGTAAAGTGTAGAGACTATGTATTTATAGGCAAGAATCTTGTCATTTGACTTGTTTTACAAGCGGACAGAGAGCTGTCCCATTGTGGTCACTTGGCAGGCTGAGCAGATATGGTCTGCACTATCTCTCTGCATGCTCAGTGCTATTGCTCTGTGATGTAAAATGAGCCTTGGAACTCAGTTGAATACTTAACATGCTTCCAATGAGAACACACTTCATTCTGTGGTATTAATATAAAACTATTAAATATTAATATTAAAATTGTTTTTTACTTATTGCCTTACTTTAGGGTTGATTTATTTTTAAAGTATTTTCAAAAGCATTTTGCAGACTCTAAATTTCTCCCCTCCTCCTCTCCTGAATGTGCTCCCTTATACTGGAATACAGCTTCATGGCTAACACTTCAGATTTCAATGGACCCCACCCACTTTCAAACAGAATGGGGATGGAAAATCTAAAGCGGTCTCTGTTCCAGATCATTGATGGAGCTACAAGTTTCTGGTCCAACAGATGTGCTGCAGTGATCAGGAATGCAAACTCAGCAGCAGGCACCACTTAATGTTTGTCTGAAAGCTGAGGCTCACTATGTGGGAGATTACATTTGCTAATGTGCTCCAGTCCCCCATAGCAAAAAGTTACGCAGTGCCAATGTGTTTTAAGTCTGAATATTAGCCTTTAATACAAAGGGAAATAATAAGAAACAATAATCTTTGCATTTGATATAGCGCTTGCTGTTGAGTGTAGTGGTTGTGTATTGTATTTTTAGTCAAAACTGTGCAGAGCAAGGCCTCAAGTATAGACCCAGCTAAGAAGTGAATGATCAATTTATCTGAAGGAATGTTGGCCGGGGAAAAAAATATTTTCTTTTGAATAGTTTCATGGGATCTTTAATGTCCATCTGAACAGGCAAACAATAACTTGGTTTAACACCTCGTTCAAAGAGCAGGATCACAGAAAAAGTAACACTCCCCTGTACTGCCTGGAGTGACACTAACATGGAGCTTGAAGCCATAATATTTCTGACCAGAGGTGAGAGTGCTATGAATGGAGCCTAGATGAACAATTTTAGAGCAAGAAAGGCAGATTTGCTTCTTGAAGTGAAAGCTATTGTAATGGCATGGTAGTTACGGAAGGAGTAGAAATTACTTCTATTCTAAATACAACATCAGAATCTTGAACCAAAATAGCGGACAGCAGTTCAAGTGTTTCCTTTTGTTGTTAATCCAGACAGGAATACACAATCTCTCAGGATGCTGTGTAGTTATGACTTTTGGTATCTATTCAATGCAGCTTTGTCACAGAACAAAGGAATACTAACCACTGGAGCAGAAGACCAGAATTACATGGTACTGATTTCATATTTCCTGCTATCTGTCAGCTTTCTGTGACAGAAATGCTTTTCCTTTGCATTTATTTTGACGGTCAGCAAAGAATTAGCTTGTGCTTCATTTCCTCACAATTTAGTAATCTTAACCTTGGCTGACAATAAAAAGACATTACAGAGGACATTGTTTCACATTGTCTAACACATCCTTACTTGAACATTTTTAAACTTATCTCCAAAATATTCACCTTATTACTTTACCTCCATTGATGGAGTTTTAAAGAAGGTCTTTGAAATTTGTTTGGTTTGTTACAATTTCTGGCTATCTCCAGCCATTAACTGTGAGATGATTAGAATCACAATTATTATGGAGAGGGTTTGGAGTTCAGATTTCAGTAGCTGTTTGAATGAGGCAAGACAGGAGAGAATGACAGGAGAGCAAGTGTGAGGAGCAGTTTGAGCAAACTTTGTACAGGATCCCCAATATGTTGTCTAGGGTGCTTAAAACTATTGCAGAAGTGGATCCAGGTAGAGCCCCCACAATGGCACTTAAGAATTTTGCACAGCATTTAAACGCTGGAATGGTTTACTACTGAAAAGCTTGTTGAATTCCAGCACTCCTGTGACGTTTTTAATGTCATATTATTTTCCTGGTAAATCATTCTGGCTCATTATTTGTAATGTTCTGGGTCACAACCGGCTGATTTATAAATTGCTTTTGTACTGAATGTAAAGGTACTGTGCAAAGAGCGCAATTGCTTATCTTTCTAATGGTTCACATTGTCTAATCCACGGTAGAACATTTAATAATAATAATAATCCTTGCATTTGATATAGCTCTTTATCACACCTTTGAGACGTCTCAAAGTGCTTCACGGAATATACTGTAAAGTGAATTGACCGTATATTTTGTGGGCGAAATGCGACAGTCAATTGCGTACAGCAGTGTCCCACAAACATTTTAAGGCATATCTCACAATGTGCCACCAAGTTGTCAGCCTGCCTCAATTGGGTCTTTTGTTCATGGTCTAGGCTAACACTTCAGTGAAGTAGTGGGGGATTGCTCCATTGTTGGAGATGTCGTCCTTCAGATGAAACAATATTTATAAAGTTTCAGGCTGAGGCCTTTTAATCTGTCCATACCATTGGAATGCTCACCCTTAGAATTTAATAATATTAACTTAATAATAGCAATCGATGTAGCTCATCACGCTGTCAAAATGTCTCGAAGGATTTGTGCTGCGAAGTGGAGGTGTGCTTTGTAGTTGAGAGCATCAGCCAATTTGCAACACAGAAATGTATTGTGTTATTCTGATTGCTTTTTTAGAAATTGCATTGACTTGATATTTCAGAATTTCTACTTGGAATGGTGCGAAATGTTTGCACAACTTGCAGCTATTTGTAAGTGTCAATAAGAGTTGCTCCGACAAACCTCAAGAAAACGTTCCCCACTCTGTGCAGGTGCAAGTTCTGACTATGCACACTGACTGTGCAAAGACCCGGCAAAGGTTCTTGCAACAGGCAGCCACAGTGACACCCAAACACTAGCGTTAGCGATCAGAGCTTGTTGCCAGGCCTATGCTCCAGCCACCCAGTGCAGCTCACTCCTTACCACAATGTCGCTGAATGGGTTTTACTTGTTAAATTGTACAGGATGTGAGTCGTCGATTCTGGCTTCTGCTGCAGATGCAGAAGGCCAAACTGCTCCTTCTTCCCTGGTAACGTGACAGCAGCTTTTTCTCGTCTCCAAATCCCTCATGGTTTCTGGACAACTTTTTTTCTGGTGCTTTTATTGACATTTCCTTTTGAAGTGCCAATCCCAGAAGTCATGACAATAGCCTGTGTTGATTCATCAACTTCTCTTCTGCTTTTTGGCATGTGCTTCTCTCCCCTTGTTGTTTCCCTTTCTACCTGAGACTTCATTTTAGACAAAGAACTGCCTTTGTCGTGACTCACTCCCTCAACCCTGCGGTGAAGTGTCATGATGTTAACCCTTTGCGCCAGCTTTGTCATCATTAATACAATACAAACAAATTACATTTGCATAGTGCCTTTCAAGTTGGGAGGATGTCAACAATCAAGGATTTGGCCCGAGCTGGGGGATGTGATCGGAGAGGGTGGAGGGCAGGGAGGGTAGGAGGGTGGCCGAAGGCTGGGTTGAAGAGGAGTATTCGGGCACCTTCCTACCCTAAGATATTTGCTCCTTAAGATTCAGAGAAGCAAATCAGAAACTATTGAAATGAAAACAGTAGCACTTTAACAATAAACATTTTGACTCTCTGGTTAGCCAGGACATAACATGAAATCAATGCTGCGTTCATTATTTGATGTCACAACCATGGCTGGACATTTTAACTTTGTGTTTTGCTCTGTCTGATTCATTAAAGTTTGTGATCAGACCAATTGCACATAGGCATGACAGCATTTCATGTCTACTAACAGTAGATCTTTTAAAATAAGTTGGACTTTCACCTCGATCTAATATTGGCAGGTCTGCTGTTCTGGAATTAGAAGTCTCTGCATGGCAGTATGGAATTGGCAGAGCACGGCACTAACTTATATTTAGGGTTTATTTTGCTTTAAAAAGAAAGATATTTCTGAAAGAAAGATTCAGCTTTTTTATTTATTTCCCAAAGTTCACTTGTGGAACTCTGCAATATGTTTAAGCATTTTAGGCACCGTATTAAATGCAAGGATCAGCTTTATTATTTAGTCCAAACAGGTAGACCAAATGTAAAAAAAAATTAGATCTCTTGGTTGTACATCGTTTTGGGTTGATTCCAATGACATTGAAGCTCAGGTTAAATGGATGAGGAGGGGAGAAGCCATTATATTTTGGGCAGTCTAAGTGCTCTCAATTTTTGCAGGACAGGGGAGGTATGCTTAACCGAAAGAAGACCCATCAGCTGCAGGGAAAGCTTTTTTTGTGTGGGTTTTCTTTTGCGTGTGTGAGCGAGGAAGACATTTTGAAATTAGGTTTTAGCAAAGCTGTTTCTTCTTTGCAGTGACACACTTCTCCGTTTCAAAGACATGCCAAGCTACCCTGTAAAGCATTTTACCAGCAGGCAAAAGTATTCCAAAAGTTCACCCCATTTCTATTGCAGGTTGCACTTCTTTTATTTGGTGCTAAATAAAGCACCACCACTACAGACATACAAATGTTTTTGATAAATGCGCAGTTAGATGTCAGCCTGGCTCAGTGGTAGCACTCTTGCTTCTGAGTCAGAAGGTTGTGAGTTCAAGCCCCACATCAGGACTTAACTCACAATCTAGACCGACACTCCAATACAGTGAGGGGGGTGCCATACTTCAGATGCGATGTTAAACCAAGGTCCCATCTGGTGGTTGTTATGATCCTATAGCATTATTTGAAAAGACAAGGGAGTTTCTCCTGGTGTCCTGGTCAGCAATTTCTCAGAAAAAAATGGTCATTCATCTCATTGCTGTTTGCTGGACATTGCTGATCATAGACTGGCTGGCATACATGCCTACAAAATACACAATATTTGTGGAGTCCTGTAGCTCAGTGGTTAGAGCACTCGCTTTGCAAGTGAGAGACCTGAGTTCAATTCCAGGCAGGGCGAAACCTTGGGCGAGTTTCCTTACTCCACACAGAGCCTAATAATAATCCCTCCAAAAAACAAAACAAAAAAAACAATAATAAATTGGTCATTTTCAATCTACGACTGTTTATGGGACATTGCTGTGCGCAATTTGGCTGCCGCGTTCGCCCACAAATATATACAGTCAATTCACTTTACAGCGTGTTCTGTGAAGCGCTTTGGGACGTCCTCCCAATGTGAAAAGCGCTATATCAAATGCAAGGATTATTATTATTATTAATAAAATCATTGCGCTTTGAGATGTCTTATTGCCGGGATGAGATGGTATATCAAATGCAAGGATAATTATTATTATATCATATAACATCAAAACTGATTATTGGCCATTGAACAACACTTATTTCATAAATATGTGTTGCTGTTAGGCACCTCGACAGTGTTTTTATCAGTGGGAAGTTTATCGACAACAATTGGTGAAACTTCACAAAGGGATAAAATCTGCAGTATTGGATTATACATATTGCATATTGGTGTTTCACATTACTTCTGTTCATTATGTTTCACTGCGGGTGATGCTGGTATTTATTGCCCACCCTATTGCCCTGGGAAGATGGTGGGCTTTCTTTTTGAGCCTATGCAGACCTTGTGGTAATGATACTCCCACTGTGTTACTCAGTGGGGGGACACAAGTAATGCATTATGAAACCCATAAACTTTACCATGCTGTTTCCTTGTGCAAATCACACACTTCTCCTCTTTCCACCCCCCCCCCCCCCACCCTACCACACACGCAGATACATACTTAAACCTCCCATGTACTTGTATGTTTTTTTTACATTAGAAGTACAATTTGTGCATCTCTGATAATTCTGTGGCAGACCGCAGAATCCTAACCACTAGACCACCAGGGATTTGCTGTATGGAACCAAAGGAAAGCACACGCCTGCTACAATACAGATTAAGGTTGAGCGAGTGATCAATAATTACAGGAGATTTGTCATCCATGAAGCTTTAAGTGAAAGAAAATATGAGATGGTACTAGTGTGTATATACAGGTACGTAGTGCCTTCAGCCACTATGCCCCGAAACTCTGGAACTCTCTCCTTCAATCCCTCCGCCTTGCCCCCTCCCTCCCCACTTTCAAATCCCGCCTCAAGACCTCCTTTTTGATTGTGTTTATGGTCACCTCTTCCCTCCCTTATATAGCCCCAGCATGAAGGGGGCTTAAAAATGCAAGTTGTTGTTGTGTGTTTTTATCCCCCATAGAACTTTGCAGCACAGCAAACAAGACAGCATCTACAGCATTTATGCTTGCAGCCATGTAAAAGGTTGCATCATTTTTCTAAATAACCTTGCAAGGCAAGATACCACAGGGAAGCAAGCATTGGGGCTACAGCTTTAACACAGGCTCAGTTGGACACCACAATTGGGCTCCACACAACTTCCATCTTGAGTACGTTTCTACTTTTTTCTGCTAAGATGTCAACAAGATTTAGTTCTTCCCTCATTCAAATGTTCCTTCCTTCACTCAAGTGTTACTAAAGAACAGATTAATTGGTCATTCACTTACTGCTGACACACAGACTAGCTGTAATGTTAGTCTTCATGACTAATCAATGCAGTTCAAAGCAATTCATTGTTTGAAACGCATTGAGACGGTTTGACAAGATAAGAACGTGCGTATTAAATGCAAGGATTATTATTGTTATTGTTATTTTATACATTTGATTCTTGCAAGATGGCAATGCTAGGGAATTTTTACTTGCTTCAGCCTGTTGCATGCACTGGGGACTTTTAAGACTTTGGGTGTTTGTTCACACAGAGACGAGCATGAATGTGTGTGAAAACTTACCAGGAAAAGAGGTGAGACACACCAGCAACCTGTGGGTGTTATTACCTATTGTTTAAGGACCGTCTTGTTTGGGCATGCTGAGAAGCGGGTGACATCAAGATTTAGTTCACTACTGAATGTAGAATGAAGGCAAAGTACTTGCAAAGAGTAGCAATGCTGAAAAAGCTGCTTCCCATGTAGGTACTGCTTATGTTGCTTTGCTTCAGTGAAAGTATCTAACTTTCTTAATAACAATAAATGCATTTGAAAATTCCCTAGTCTTTCTGTGTTGCATGAGCTAACTAATAATAATCCTTGCTATTAATATAGTGCCTTATCTCAAGGTTTGAGGCAAAGTCAGTTTGGCTCAGGGGGTAGTGCTCACATCTCCGGGTCAGCAGGCTGTGGGGATCTGGGTAATACGCAAAGTCTTTGAGCTCACAATCTAGGCTGACACTCCAGTGTAGTAGTGTGGGGAACACTGCATTCTCTGAGGAGCTGTTCTTTGGATGAGAGGTTAAAATCCCATGCCAATATTTTAAAAGGTAAAAGTGTTCGATTCTCCAGATAAAGAGGTTACAAAATGGCTGTTTGTGGGAAACTGCTGTGTCAAATAGTTACCACATTTGTCTGGAATATACACAGTTATGGCACTTGACAGTAATTCCCTGCAGAGACATGTTGATCCTATAGGCACTATATAATATGCAAGGATTATTAACAGTAATAATACAATACAAGAATAATCCTTGCATTTGATATAGTGCCTTATCAAGTCTTCAAGGCATCTCAAAGCGCTTCACAGAATACACTGTAAAGTGTAGTGACTGTGCATTTTGTGGGCAAAATTCAGCAGCCAATTGCACACACCCATGTCCTACAAACAGTCGTGGAGGAGTGACCAAATTTATTTTAAGGAAAAAGAAGTAAGATCTGTATTGGAGTAATCAGCACGACTGTGAGTTCCAGTCTTGACGTGGGGCTTGAACACACAACCTCTGACTCTAAAATCACAATCTATTCACTCAAAGATTAGAGTACGATCAACAGAGTCAAGATCATAGAGAATACCATGGATAATGTTCATTCTACGCATTGGTAGATAAACCATGTGCTAGCTCACATTGGATTTAGCCCAACAATAATACAAAATCAGTTGATCATCTTTGAGATACAATATTTCTCATTGTTTGGTCTTTGAACTGATCGTTGACAAATTAAAGGTAGGTTCAGCAAACAATGGAGGGAAGGTGGGGCGGGGGTGTGTGGGGGGAAATCAAAATAAACACTGTCCAAATCTTTCATTCAAAACCATATGAGCCCTCCTTCTCATATATAGAGCACCCCTATGTGGCCACCTTCAGCATTTCCAAGCAGAAAACAGAAAAGGAGAGGGTTTCATTCCATGTTATTATTGGAAGGGGAATGTTGTATTTTGGGGGATTTTTTTCTTCAAAATTCAACGAAAATATTCCAATAGCATTAATCTTACTTAACATCTGTTAGAAGAATATGCCAAGCCCTCAACATTAATTCTAACCCTTTTTCTGAGTAAAGAAACAGTTTGTAACAAGGAATTAACTCTTGATATCTGCCATGTTCCTAAGATGTTCAATAAAATACAATTTACAGACACCTTGGGAGGATGTCTCAAAGCACTTCACAGTGCTGGGATGTACACCCAAGCTAGAGGATGAGAACCGAGGGTGTTGGGAAAGGGAAAGAAAACTGAAAGCACGGTCAAAGAAGTACGTTTTGAGGTGCAGTGAGTGGGCTATGACCACCAAACTGTACATCAGATTCATAGGATCATGGAATCTTTGAAAAGAGCTATCTAAATCAATCCCACTCCCCCGCTCTTTCCCCATCGCCCTGCAAATTTGTCCTCCCCTTGTCCTCCCCAGATTAAATGAGAATAAAATGTAACTTTCCGTTCAGCAGCCCTATGCTGCCTGTGGTTCATTAAAAAGAAAGAGAAAGCGTCAGACTGTATGGTATGCGGTGTAGCATTTCACATTGGAATATAGGAACAGGAGTTGGCCATTCAACCCTTCAAGCCTGTTTCACCATTCTATTGGTTGCTAAGGACACGGTTGGTAAGAGGCTTGCTTGCCTTCCTCTCAGACTCTCAGACTCTGAGCACTGCGTCCTCCCAACCTCCGGCTCCTACCGCTACCCTGGGAGGACGTTCACCAGGGAGGGAGGGAGTGGAAGTTGGAAAGTTGGGACACATAAAATCACCCATTGGGCCATTCACAATGCAGAAGCGTATTGATTTCTAGATGAACAACATGAAATAAATGGTTGAAATACAAAGTTTCAAGAGCATATTACAGATCACATCTCAGTTTTGACTTTCTCTATTATAGTTCCTATAAGTTGTACAATGATCTGAACTGTATGACGGTTCTTCCTATTTGTGTCCAGACCGCAGCGGATATGTTTTGTTACCCTTATTGATATTTTAATACTTGGTTCAACTTAGCCTCATTGAAAAATGCCTGGGAATTGCTATGAGAACTGGTAATGGGGAAAGCTGCAGGCAAAATGATTTGCTTTCATGAAGAAATTCTGGAGTTGTGCGAAGGTCATCCAGCAGGGCACTGGTGGGAGGTTGCTATCCTTATCTGCCGACCAACAACCACTTGCATTATATACAGTAGAAGCCTATTACATAGAATAATGTCTTGGAGTGCTTCACAATGACAGGGTCAACAGCTGAGCAAAGGAGAATAGAGACCACTATACTGATAATAATGTGTTGCTCATTGTGTGGAACTACAAGTGTTTCAATGGTGGCTAAAATCTCATAATTTTAGCGTCATTTACCATTAAAAAGTAACTTATTGAAACTGAGCCAGACTGCAGGCTGAGCCAGACTCTCAGTGTGAAATGTGGGACCGGTTCTGTCACAGTCTCTGTGCCTGGAGAAACGCCACACACTAATTAATCCCCAACCAAGACAAATCCCAATCATTTCCAGCATTGGGTTGCTATGGCGCAGCAGAATTTATCTGTAAAATAGGACTATTCAACATAAAGGAAAAGCTTGAAGTTCAAACACTTTTCAAAAATGATTTAGGGTGAAAAATGTGACATTATATAATAGATTTGTTACATTGAATCTATTATGAAACATCACAATTTTGACCCCATTATAAGTGCATTTCAATGTTCATTTTCACCATTACTGAATAGATATCTAAACTGCATGTTTGACCGTATTTACAGCTTTCGCTCCTATGTGCTACTATCTCTCATGGACATAATCAGCAATCTTGATGATGATACAAGCATGAATTATTTTAACTGCATGCAAACGTGCATTTCAGTGCACTGAGTGCTCATTATTTCAATTGATGCAATCTGCAAGTACAGATAATGTAGCTGTTAAGTAATAATCCTTACATCTGCAGGTTTGACACAATGCCAGAAAGATGGGAGGAGTGAGTTGTTCATTAATTTCAGGTTGATAGCTTTTTGTTGTGTACGTGACTGCTTTTGCTGATACAGAAGCTTCCCTGTGCTCATGTGTTCCATGTAGAGTTCCTGTGTCTCAGCCAAACAACACTTGTGTTTTTCCTTTGATCTGACCCTTGCACACTCAATGCAGCTCTTGTATCATATGCCAGTTAGTGATATCTTACATCAGTGACAAATAAAAAATAAATTCTCCTAAAATTTGTTGTAAAGTGGACTGATCAACAGTCAGCAGTGCTTCTCCTCAGTTTTCAGTAAAGTCTGCCAAATTTGCAGCACTCTGTAAACAGATTTAAGTCTTATGCTTACTCAGAGCATGACTCAATCCCCCCTACGTCCGAAAAGCCTTAAAGGCAGCGGAAAATTGTAGTTTTCCTGGCTTAATTGTCTTGCAGTAGTAACTAAATGTCTTAATTGCTATTTACAGCAATGTACAAGATAATACCAACCTCCACTTAAACTGAGGGGAAAGGGAGGGGAGAAATCTTACGTAAATGTCATATCGTTTTAATAACATTATTCAATAAATGTACAATAAAGAGCATTTTGTCAGTTTGGTGCAGGTGATAGCACTGTCACTCCTCCATCAGAAAACCTAGAGCGCACATTGCAGTCAGACAGTCTAGGTCAGTACTGGGGGAGTGCCACATTGATGGAGGCATCATCTGTTGGACGAAACAAATTAAACCAAGGTCCATCAGTTCAGATACTTATTATGAAAAGAGATTCCCCCCCCCATTCACGTTCCACAGTCCAGCCTCTGAACCACTGCAAATGTAACAGCTTAAGTTTCAGTGGCAACTGTTTAAGGATGTAGTGCAAAATTCTCAACGGTCGCATATTCCCTTGCGGAATAAGAGTACCACAGGGAAAGCAATTCATCTGTGGCTAACTAGAGCAGTTAGGGAAAGCATCAAATTAAAAGAAAAGGCTTATAAAACTGCCAAGAAAAGCAGCAAATCTGAAGATTGGGAGAGTTTTAGAAACCAGCAAAATAAAACTAAAAAACTCATTAAGACCGAAAAAAAGGAGTATGAGGGTAAGCTAGCTGGGAACATTAAGTCTGATTGTAAAACTTTTTACAAATATATTAAATATATTACTGTGGAGAGCCTGTAGCTCAGTGATTAGAGCACTCGCTTTGCAAGTGAGAGACCTGAGTTCAATTCCAGGCAAGGCGAAACCGTGGGCAAGTTTCCTTACTCCACACGCCTAATAATAATCCCTCCAAAACCAAAAACAATAATAAATTGGTCATTTTCAATCTATGACTGTTTGTGGGACATTGCTGTGCGCAATAGGCTGCTGCATTCGCCCACAAAAAATATACAGTCGATTCACTTTACAGTGTGTTCTGTGAAGTGCTTTGGGATGTCCTCTCGACGTGAAAAGCGCTATATCAAATGCAAGGATTATTATTATTATTAAGAGGAATAGGCTAGTGAGGGTAAATGTAGGTCCACTTCAGTCAGAGACGGGAGAAGTTGTAATGGGGGATAAGGAGATGGCAGAGTCCCTAATTGGGTACTTTGCATCTGTCTTCACCTTAGAAGACACAACAAGTCTGTCAACAATAGAGATGCATCAAAGGGATAAGGACAGGGAGCAACTTAGGGAAATTTTCATTAGTAGAGAATTGGTGCTAGTGAAACTGTTAGCACTAAAAAGTGACAAATCCCCTGGTCCGGATGGCTTGCATCCCAGGGTTTTAAAAGAGGTAGCTTATGAGATAGTGGAAGCCTTACGTCTGATCTTCCAAAATTCCTTGGATTCTGGAACAGTCCCCATGGATTGGAAGATCGCAAATGTCACACCACTATTTAAAAAAGGTGGAAAGGAAAAGATGGGGAACCATAGGCCAGTTAGTCTCACATCAGTGATAGTAAAAATTTTAGAATCATTGATTAAGGATGTGGTAGTGCGGTATTTAGGGGAGCACAATATAATTAGGACAAGTCAACATGGCTTTACAAAAGGGAAGTCATGTTTGACAAATCTCATAGAGTTTTTTGAGGATATTTCCAGTAAACTAAATAAGGGTGAATCAGTGGATGTGGTCTATTTGGACTTCCAGAAGGCATTCGATAAGGTGCCGCATAAAAGGTTAGTCCAAAAGATAAGGGCCCATGGATATTGGGGGAGCATATTTACGTGGATTGGGGAATGGTTAACGAGTAGGAAACAAAGAATAGGGATAAACGGGTCCTTTTCAGATTGGCGGGATGTGACTAGTGGAGTGCCACAAGGATCAGTCCTTGGGCCTCAGCTATTTACCATCTACATCAACAATCTAGATGAGGACATCAAAG
Organism: Callorhinchus milii; assembly: GCF_018977255.1. Lineage (NCBI taxonomy): Eukaryota > Metazoa > Chordata > Chondrichthyes > Chimaeriformes > Callorhinchidae > Callorhinchus > Callorhinchus milii. Next base: position 84,926,695 of record NW_024704744.1, read on the forward strand.
TTAATATATCTAAATTTGCGGATGACACAAAACTAGGAGGAAGTGTCAACACAGAGGATGACATTAAAAAAATGCAGCGAGATATAGATAGGTTAGGTGATTGGGCAGGTAGGTGGCAGATGAAGTATAACGTAGGGAAGTGCGAAGTCATCCACCTAGGTAGCAAAAACAGTAGAGCGGGTTTTTTTTTAGAAGGGGAGAGATTGGAATGTGTTAGCGTCCAGAGGGACTTGGGTGTCCTTGTACACCACTCACAGAAAGTTAGTCTGCAAGTGCAGCAAACAATTAGGAAGGCATACGGTATGTTAGCATTCATTATGAAAGGATTAGAGTATAGAGTAGGGAAGTCTTACTGCGACTGTATAGGGCCCTGGTGAGACCACACCTGGAATACTGTGTGCAGTTTTGGTCTCCTTATTTAAGGAAGGATGTACTTGCCTTGGAGGGGGTGCAGCGTAGATTTACTAGGTTAGTGCCAGGGATGAAGGGGATGAGTCATGAGGATAGGCTGACCAATTTGAACCTATATTCTCTGGAATATAGAAGAATTAGAGGGGATTTTATAGAAACCTATAAGATTATCAAAGGGCATGATAGCGTAGATAGTGGGAGATTGTTTCCCCTGGTTGGAGAAACTAAAACCAGGGATCACCACCTTAAAGTTAGAGGCCAGCCCTCTCACACTGAGTTGAGGAAGAACTTCTTCACTCAAAGGGTGGTGAATGTATGGAACTCACTACCCCAAAGGGCTGTTGACGCTCAGTCCTTGAACATATTCAAGACTGAGATAGATAGATTTCTTATTGCAGAAGGGATTAAGGGATATGGGGTTAAGGCAGGGTCAGGTTATTAGCTGGAGTTAGATTAGAAGATCAGCCATGATTGAATGGTGGGGCAGGCTCGAAGGGCCGAATGGCCTACTCCTGCTCCTACATGTTATGTTGTGTTATGTTATGTTATGTTATGTTATGTTATGTTATGTTTGGAGATCAGCCACCAAACAAACACTGAGCTGGTAAAACATCTTGAACCCATTCTAAAAGTAGGATTTATCTCGATAAGACACTATTATAATTTAGTGACACTTTCAGTCTTGGCCAGAATCTCCATGGAGAAACAGCAAACTTTCCCGACAACTTGCGTTCCAATTGAGATTTATATGGAGAAGGAAGATGGTTTGATCCTTTTTTTTAGAAATAGATTTAAGCCAGGTGGAATTCATTAATCACCTTGAGAAGGATTTCAGCTTGTAGTCTGAGCATCGGCTATCACCCTGACAGACAAAACGTGAGGTTCAGTGATTGTTCAGTGACTAATAATCTATCTACACTTATGAACTTGCATTAGTTTGAAAGTGCAATTTGCAAAACATTGGGTAGAACATTGGAAGTTTATACTTCTCAGAACTTTCAGTGTTGCTTTTGAAGTGCCCAGATTTGTTCATAATAATCTTTATAATTTGATATACTGCCTTTCACGTCGCAAGGACATCTATAAACTCTTCGTAAGCTTCATTGTAAAGTGCAGTTACTGGGCCTTTTATAGATGAAAAAGGCATCCAATTTGTGCACAATAATGCCACATGACCAGCTGGATAATTCTTAAATTCATTCCCAATTTTGAAGTCTTTGTTTTAAGAACTAGAGAAAACTAGCTTCAAAGTCAAGACTTGCTCAAGGTGGAATATACCTCACAAATTCCATCCTAGATTTTGCCAGCTAGGCAAGTGCATATATGCATATATTACCATCATGGTATCTTAGTATCAGAATAATGTTGCTCTGAGTGGTAAAATAACACAAGATTCCCTTTTACTCCATGTGTGGTTGTTTAAGGTTCCTGCAATACACCATTAATGGAAGTGTCAGAGATGGAGAAATCCTTATTTAATGCAACTGTGGAAAAAGAATATTTGCACTTACAGAGCTCAGTGGGGAAAGGATTCCTAAAGCCCTTTGGAGCTATTCTGAACATTTTTTATTGTTGTTCCAGGGAGGCAACAACCCTTTAACTTTCTCTTGCGGAGCGAGGCCATTCCTCCACAAAGCTCTATTGTAATTCTGGTTGAGCAGCGTGAAGTTGCCGAAAAGAAAAGACACTTAAATCACCCCACTTGATATTTATTCAGTGCCGCTGATCTTTGCTGGGAACCAACAAATAAATGAAATAGAGTTTTCATGCCATGTCACAGATGGAGACATCACAAATAAAAGCTTGCTTGAGATCTCTCTCTCTCTCTTCCTCCGCCCCTCTCCCCTCTCCTAGCTCCTTTCATACCGCAATGGAATGCCGCACTAAGACATTTGTTTTAAGAGCTACAGAAATGCCTCTCAGACCTTCCTCAAATATGCTTTACAGATAGGACTAGTTTTTAAGGATTCCAATCAAGGGGTTGGGGGGGGCAGGGAGATCATCTTTTATGCCCTCATCCCATTTACTATTATAAGCCTTCTTACTGTAAATTTTCTCTGTGCCACAATTCTATCAGTCAACCGTCGAGTGCTCAGTCTGTTCTTTTCTAGGTCAGCAGTTAAAGGCTGAGGGGAGGCAAAGTGCCAAGTCTCTCCTTGGCAGAGTCAATGCCTTGCTGTGTTGGTAAAAGTAACAAATGAGGATTCTGAGAGGCAAAGGGGACAAGGGAACCATGGTTTCCATGGTCAGGCCTGAACAATTCCAATTACCCTAACCCCCTCTATCATCAACTTCGTAATAACCCTGGGAATCAGAGAGAGAGGGAGAGAGAGAAGAACGCACAGAGAATATCTTGTTCCTTGATGTAGACTAGCCAGTGAATGGCAAAGAGCTGTGGTGCCCTTTAAAAGGAGAAGCTTCTGCAGCTGATTGAATTTTGCTTGTGGTAAAAAAAAGGACCGCTGGCCGATTCGTCAGGTGAAATTTAAACATTCTATTGGTAAAGAGAAGGGAGTCTCTCCAGGTATCTGAATAAACATACCTCCCAGATTCATTGGCCGGTCGCTTCATGGTTGTTTGTGGCTTATTGCACTGACATTGGCTGCCACATTTGCCTACAAATACACAGTTTCTACATTTGGCACCAATGAACTGTGCTTTGAGACATTTCCAGGTGCTCATATCAAATGCAAGGATTATTTCTTATTATCTATTTATAGCTGTTTGTGGGACCTTACTATAGCAAATGGATGAGTGTTTGTCTAGAAAAGAAAACAGTCACTACACCTGCAGGTTCATCAATGTTACACTTCACAATATGAAACAACCCTAAAACTTGTGCTGATTAAAGAATAATAACAGATGTTTTAACTTAATTTGTGACACGTTCAGTGACAGCAATCAGTTGTGAAGCACTTGGAGACTTGTTGGCATGTTGAGGCACTATAACAATGTACATTCTTTCTGTGGTTAGGAATATCACAGCGGTTCTCTTTTTTGCGGTTCTATCATACACTTGCAAAGTAGATTTATCATAATGTGCGAAATATATTCCGGCCCTTTGTACCAGGAGATGTATATAACAGATGTTCTGTAGATCCTCAGTACACTCCCAGTATTGACTGGATGGCTCCCTGCTCATAGCCCACATGTGCAGAAGCCCTCTCAGCATTAACAGCACTATAGGAACCACTGGAAACACTTGCAAGAGCGCTTTCTATTGACCGGCTATCTTCTTGCGCTAACGCATAGTATGGTTCACCAATGTCAGTCATAATCTGATAACCCGGAAACACTGACCGGCATCTGTTTTTATAACAATCTGTTGTAACGTGGGATCTGATTTCATGGACCCAAATCATCATTTTACAACAGGGAGAACTATACCTACAAAATACATAGTCTTAACTTAAATATATCCTGTGAAGCACTTTGAGACATCTTCCCAAAATAAAAGGCAGCACTATATTGATTGTAAGGATTATTATTATTACTGTTGATGGTTAACATATTAACAGCAACAAATTATACTTATATAGTGCCTTTGACGCAGAATAATATCCCAAAGAATTATCACCTGTGCATTCAAAAGGTGAGCACTTCAGATCCTCCTCTGGTCAATCAATACACTGACAATCAGAGAAGCACTACAATTGGGTCTTTAGGACAATTGCTCGGTGTCCAGATCTGTTTTGTCAGAGTCAGAAGAACCTTTGTTTATTTGAAGTGCTTTACCCATTGTAGAAGGACATATTTTCACAGGGAAGACTTACTGCTTCTGCCTCATGTTTATGGAGATGACAAGATAGTGAAATTGAAACTTGTTCTCTTGGTCTCAGACCATTATTGTAAAATAAAAGCACTACTAGTAACTTTCATTTAGGATGAACATCTCAAAATCCTTGTTAGAGATGAAAGTGAACAATAAGCAGGGAGGAGAGGAAGGCACTTTAAGGGTGCTGACAAAAAGGACAGTCAATGAGTTAGATTTTAAAGAGGGTTTTGTCGGCAGGAAGAGAAGGAGCAAAGCAAACGGATTTTGGGAAAGAGTTTCAGAGAGGAGGGCTTAAGCTACTGATGGTTCTCTCTTTTGCAGCTCTATGATGCGTATCAATGGTGGGATTAAGGAGTTAAGAAAAAACATTTTCTTACATAGAAATGTTTTAAAAAATACTCAATTAGTTATATATACCCAATGGGCCCTCACTGACGAATCCACCACACCAACAGCACAATGTTCATTATGGTATTAGAAGAATGAAAGGGTTGTCCCTTTAGGTGATGCTCTTCCTCCTCTTCTCTCCTCACCCCCACTGCCACATTGGCAATTTGTGTCTTGCATTCGTGATCTAGTATGCAGCTCTGCACAGGTGACACATGACTGGCTGCTCCTAAGCCGGTCCAGACTCGATGAGCCTAATGGCCTGCTTCTGGGCTGTAAATTTCTTTAGTTCTATGTGGTAAAGCCTGATGTGTTTAACAACACATCTCTGTGTGGATTAACATAAGGAACATGTTACGAAAAGACACAGACTCTATCCCGTTGTTTTGAGAGCCTGATATTATTGAGAATGTTGGGGCATTGGCACTGCTCACTTTTTAAGCACTCTTATAGATCCTTTGCGGCTTTAGGTTTGAGTGTCAGTTCTGTAGTCTCAAACACTATCTAGGCTCACACAGGAAGTGGCCCCATGGAGCCTCAGTTGAACTTTTGATTTCAGGACTCTACGTTTTTCTGTGAAGGCTGGTTTTGAGGGTGCAATCTTTGATTGTATTCTCCAGTAATTTCTTTAGACCTTGAGGAATTAATTCTCATTCAGTGGTGTTACCAGAGTTATGGATTAACTGTGAAGAGACATCAGTCAGGCCTGCAGCTGGAGGTGTCGGCAGAACAGGGCTCATTCCCCATCACTGAATCACAAACAGGCTACTTGTAATCACTGCCTGGCTCTCTGCACTACATCGCCAATAAAAGCTAAAACTATACCTCATTCCCAGGCTCACAGGCCTCTCGCTGCTGGCTGGTTTTATTTGTTCGCAATGGAATTCAACTCTTTTCTAAATCATTCATGTACCGTTGTTCCAAATGGCACAGATGCACATTCCAGTTTCATTATAGCATGGGTTCTGGGAAACAACCACTGTGCACATTATAATAAGGCATGAGCTATAGTGAACATTATGCAACTGAGTCAAACATAAAATGAGAATCTTAGAACTACTACACGTTGAAAGTACAGAGAGTATGGAACTATATAATGGAAGTCCATTCTAATGAAAGTAGAGATAGGTTTTTCATAATTGAGAGATTTATATCATAGTAAGAGTAAGGTGTGCTGAAACAAGTACAAAAACAACTTTAGTTGTACTACACAATTGTTTTATGTGTATATGTATAGGGAAGGAGGTGGAAAGATTGAGAATGAAGAACAAACTGAAGCTGTTGTTCCTCCTTTTAAGGTCCAACCTGTCAACAGGCAGTTGCAAACAATGTAAGGGCTACATTTCAATTGATTTGTTTATGCTTAGCTGAAAGTAGGTTTTGAGTCCTGAAATCTCACTTAGTCTTAGACTTCTCGTCTTGGCCACTCATGAGTTTTGGTAAGCTTCGTGGGCCACACACTTAATATGGATGCAAATGCTTAATAATAGCTCAAAATCAAGTCTTACACTTGTACATGCATAAAATAAAATCTATATAATTCACATCCATTAAAATTAGGTTAAATAAAAACAATTCATTGAGCAGACATTTATTCGTTACTTATTCATTTATTCACACAGTGATGAGAATGTGAGAAGCTCACTCAATGGGAAGAATGAAAGCACTGATGTGCATTAACCAGACAATTGAAGTCAGACATCATCTCCGTTGTTGCAATGTAGAGTACTGCTGCAAGGTGGTCATCATTCATCACAGATCTATGTTTGGAGTTATGAATTTCATCACAGAAAATGTCTCCTCGCATATGTATGTTGATCCAAACAGCACAAGCATCCTCCGGGCATGAGCCTTCATTTCTGGAAAGGTGTATTCATTAAAAGAGGAGTAAAAACTGGAAAGCAGCACTGATTTGAATTACTCCTCAAGCAATGGATCACATTGCAGGTCAATAAGCTTGAGTTGGAGGTCAAATGGAGCTTTATCAACATCAAAAGAGAAAGGTGAAGTGACCAAAGACAGGTCATTTTCGATCAAATTGAAATCCTGGAATCGGCGAAAAAATTCAGCATGTAAGTCAAGTAGTGAAGAAGTATACTTTTTAAGGCTTTGATCGCAAACAGTAATCTGCTGCAAAGTTGGAAAGTGGGCGAACAGCCTGTTTCCTATCTGTCGCGATAAAATAATAATTTTGTCATAAATGACTTGACACTGCAATACAAATCGTGCACAAAGGCCCCCTTCCGTTGCAGTTTTGAATTCAGTTCAATCATGTGGCCATGATATCAACGACAAATGCGAAATTAGAGAGCCAATTCGCATCATTCAGCTGTGGGAAATACAATTTTTTTTGTTTTATGTCCAAAAATAAATCAATCTCTGTTCCCAGTTCCCATACTGCTTTCAAGACCTTTCCTAAACTAAGCCATCTTACATTTGTGTGATACAGAACATCCTTGTGCTCGGATTCCAATTCCTCAAGCAGTTACAAATTGCCTGTGGTTTAATCCTCTTGCTCGAATGTAGTTGACCACTTTTGTAACTGTATCCACGACATTGCTTAGTTTTAGAATACTCTTACAGAGGACCTCTTGGTGGATAATGCAGTTTAGAAAAACAATATTTTGTTCTGGATTTGTTTCTTTGACTTGATCTTGAATCCTTTTCAGTAACCCAATATTTTTGACTGTCAGATTTGGGCTTCCATCGGTGGTCATATTCACCAATTTTTTCCACTCCACTCCTAATTTTAAGATACACTTATTTACTGCCTCTAAAAAGTCTTCTCCAGTTGTCATATCATTCATCGATTGCATTGATGCCAATTCTTCTGTGAGCTCAAAATGTTTGGTGATATCTCGAATAGAAATTGTTAACTGGGCTATGTCTTTGACATCACAAGTGCCAGTGAAAAACATGCAAAATTGCTTACTTTATTTTGTAACTGCACACTGTTTTTATTTTCTTTCTTAATTTTTTAAATTTATTTTATTTTTTTTATTTGTTTTATTTCCACCCACACTGGGTAAAAAAAAATTTAGAAGTCCATTCTTTGTTGAATATTCAGCCTTTAGCGTCCACGTGAAAAGCGCTATATCAAATGCAAGGATTATTATTATTATTATTATTTTCGCTTCTTTGATAAACTCATTTCGAATTAACGTCCTCTTCAGTGAAAAGTATTGCTGCGGTAGCCTCGCATGTGTTTGGAAATTTGCCAATCAGTACATTTCTGATGTTAGCCTGATTCAACACTTAAGGGAACGTGCGCACAACTAAGCAGTGTGATTGGCTGATGTTCCCAGTCAGATTCAAATGCGAAATTGGTGTGACTTTATGGGACTGAATGAACTGTAATTTTTTCTATTGCCAGACACAATGACCGGCTGGACAGAATCATTTGGCGGACTGGATATGGCCCACGAGCCGTCTTTTGCCCACCCCTGCCCTAACCCTAACTGCTCAGCCCTAAGAGCCACTTGGCCCTATGAGTGGTGGTACAGGGTGGATGAGCACAGCGGCCGAAAGACAAAAGGTAAGTCAGGCAGTGACAGGGAGTCATAGGGCTGGTTTCCCGGGGATCGGGACCGGCAGTAGCCAGTGGGGTGGCTGGGATCCCGAGGATCGGGACCGGCGTTAGCCAGAGACAGGGGCCGGCCAGTAGCTGTAGGCTGGGCCGGGGTCTTGTGGACCCTGAGGTGGGGCGGGTGTCTCGGAGCCGGGGTCTCGGGGATCGAGCTGCGGCCATTACCTGGTTAGGGGGAGCTGCCATTTTGGACTTTCAGATTTTCCCGTCATTCTGCATGACGTCACTGAGCGCCCTCCCCATTCTGTGCCACCTCTAGCCCCCCACAGCCTCCTGCAGGCTTACAATGTCCCACTAATCTGCCGCCTCTCATCTTAGCATGCGCATCTTGGCTGTTGCCCCTGACCCAAGCTAGCCCTCCCTCAAAATGCCCCCCTCCCTGCAACTCTCCCACTCTGTCCTGCTCTATCTCTGGCATCCCCGCCTCCTATCTCTGCTTGACACCCCTACTGCCTCCCTCTGCTCCAGCCTGGGAATCCTTCGCTGGGCTCATCGTTGCACTCAGCATTGGCTGACCAGCAGCAGCCACACCGACTGCCCCATTCCCCACTGCCACCGCAAGCCACCCTGGACCCAGACCCCGGGGGCTAACCTCTCCTCACTCATCCGCATCCCTACCCTCCCTGCCACCAATCCACTACCCCCTCCCATCCCACATATCCCCCTGCCAACTGTCCACTCCGCATTGGCCTTCAAAACGTCCAATCCTCATCGGCCTTCCCAACTCTTCCCTTCACAAGCTACAGATCATCCAAAACTCTGCAGCTCAGGACCCCATCACTCCCACCCTCGCCCGACTCCACTGGCTCCCCATCCCTCAGATGATCGAATTCAAGATCCTTGTCCTCACTTTCAAGGCCATCCATGCCCTTGCCCCATCCTACCTCTCTGACCTGCTGATTCCCTACCAACCTGCCCGCTCCCTCCATTTAGTGGACTCCGGCCTGCTCCATGGCTCCCACCCAACCCGCCCTACCATCGGTGGCCGGGCTTTCAGCCTCTCTGCCCCCACACTCTGGAACTCCATCCCACAGTCCCTTCACCTCGCTTCCTCCCTTGCCTCCTTCAAGGCCAGACTCAAGACCCTCCTCTTCGATCGTGCCTTCAGTCACCCTCCCACCTCTCTGCCTTCCCTCACCCCTACACCACTCCTGCCCCATGCTCGGGTCCTGACCCCTGACTGTCCAGCACCTTGGGAAATCTTCCCGACGTGAAAGGCGTTCTATAAATGTAATTTTGTTGTTGTTGTTAAAATGTAATATTCTGGTAGGGGGAGTTTGGGGGGAGGGGGGAATTGGGTGATTAGGGAAGTAGAGGGAGAAAGTGCAGTGTGGTGTGTGGGAGGGAGGGGGAGTGAGGTGGGGGAAGGTGGTGAGGTTAGGAGAGCTGTGCATTTTGGACATTCACCCTTGAGTCTGAATTTCCAATATTTAAGCAACTTTGGAAGGAGCAAGAACAAAGTCAAACTTGAACAACTTGAGTTTCAGTGCCAAGCAAACTGGCTAAAACTAAGTGGGTCCCAGTGAAGCTACAAACCTTTTCCTGGAATAATATATGAGGGCTTGTTCGAACTGAAACGCTTTTTCAGGGCCAGCTTTGTGACAGACAGACTCTCGAGAGGGAGAACTGAAGTGATTACGTACATCCCCTTTGGAGTTGCTACTTGTTAGGCCCAGTTTTTGACTCTGAGAGATCTGGCATTTTATTACAAGAATATATTAGCTCTTGTTAGAGTTTGAATTTTTTTTTGATCCAGCTTTCTCCCCAGTTCCTCTTCTGAATGAGCCGACTCAGGCTGTTGTAATGATTTCAGAAACAGCCAAAAGAACTAAAAGTTTGACATAAATGATGCATTTCTGTTTCAGTGAGGTTTAGTCTAAATAATTTTTTTGTGCGTCTACTGCGATGGCTTTCCTTAAAATCTATTGTCCAATTAATGAAGAGATATGCTGCACGACCCCTTTTAAACACTGCACAAAAATGACTAGGAACGTTTTGTAATGTTTTCATTTGGTAGCACGTACATAATCAGAGTAAGAATGCTCGTATTTAAGACAGCACTTTTCATGTCAAGAGGATATTTCAAGGCTCTTCACTGAATACATTTTAAGGTTTTGTGACTGTGTATCTTCTAGACAAAAGTGGCAGCCAATTTGTGCATTGCCATATCTCACAAAGAGCCTTGAAGTGAGTAACCAATTTTATTTGGGGGATTGTTGACAAGGACTAGAAGGGACTCCTTTCTTTTTTTAAATAATGCCATTAGATCTTTAACTTCCACCTGAAAAGTTAGACAAGACCTTAGGTTAACATCTAATCCTCTTCGACAATGCTTATGGCCACCTCCCCCGGCTCGGAGTCAGGCTCTGCCTCTGTTAAGCTCTCTGAGACGCTACCGTGAGTAGAGGGCGCTATATAAGTGCAAGTTGTTTTTGTTGTAATCCAAAGGACAGTACCTCCAGCAATATAGCAGAACACTGGAGTGTCAGCCTAGACTGTGAGTTCAAAGTTCTGACATAGGACTTGAACCCATTACCTTCTGAATCAAAGGCGAGAGTGGTACCGACTGAGCCAGGCTGTCACCTAAACACTACCGCAACAACAATAACAAAGTACACTCATGTAGTGTCTTTCATCTAATGATAACATCTGAAAGCACTTTGCAGAGATGAAGTGGAAATTTGATCAAGATGGAAAATAGAGGGTAGGAGAGAGCTGACCAAAGGCATGGTTCAAAAGCAGTCACATCATGAACTTTGTCTATCTGTTGAAGGGTTTGGAAAGCATAGAAGAAGGTGATATGCTGTAGGGATTTGGAGAGAGAGTTTCAAAGAACTGGGATATAGTGACTGAAAGCTGTCATACCTGAAGAGACATTGGTGTTTATGAAACAAACACAATCTAAACATCATACACGATTGCTGAATGCAAATCTCTGTGCTCCCATAAGACCTGCCACTTTCAATGCGATCCCCAATGTAGACGAGTTGATTGAAGATAAGAACATTATACACTTTGCAATAGTTAGAATGCAACGCAACACTGAATGCTGATCATAGAATAATAACAGGGAGATTTAGATTAATTCTTAGCTTTAGTGAATGAGAAAAGTAACGTTGTCTTCAATGAAGCGTTCTTTGAATTCATTGTTTTCTGTTGTAATTATTTAAGATGCAAAGTTTGGAAAGTCCTGACTTACAGGAATGAGACTCAGTCTCCACTGAAGCTATTTTCCAAATGTGCCGTTAGACATCAATCATTTTGGCAATCTTCATGTCTTTTGCTGAAAGAGCTCTGAGATGACCTTCTGATGTGAAAAGCACAACAACAACAACTTGTATTTATATAGCGTCCTTCACGCCGGGTAGCGTCCCGGAGTGCTTAAAAATTGCACTATATAAATGTAAATTATAAATATAATTATAATAATATAATATAAATATCATATAAATGTAAATTATAATAATATAATATAGTTCTTGCATTTGATAATTCTTGCATTTGCCTTATCACGTCTTCAAGATGTCTCAAAGTGCCTCACAGAATATACAGTAAAATGAATTGACTGTATATTTTGTGGGTGAAACAAATCAGCCAATTGTGCATAGCAGTGTCCCACAAATGGTCGTGGATTGAGTGACCAAATTATTTATTTTTAAGGGATTATTACCCACAGAAAAGTGATCCACCAATCTAGTAACAACTGGATTCCTACTTATTGCTAAGTAAACAGAGGCATGTGGAACAAGTAAACTTGCCCAGTGTTTCACCCTGCCTGAGAATCAAACCCAGGTCTTCTTGTTTGGTTTATTGCAAGGAGAAACAGATATACTGAGTTAATAAATGCATTGTGACATGATCATTATCACCGGTAATAATTGTCACATAACAGTGCTTTTGTAATACCAGATTAAGCTTAACAAGTGAAAATAGATGTAACGTAAATAATAATCCTTGCCCTCAATAAAGCACCCTATTACAATACAATATAAAATACAAAGTAAAATACATTTGTAAAGTGTCTTTCACTTTGGGAGGATGTTTATTACATCCAAAAGTCTCATAGAAGTTTATCTTAAAAGAATTTACAGAAAAGCAGCTTCAAATTAAGGCTGTATTTTAGAACCTGACAAATTCTGGGTGCTCTGACAAATTACACAACAACAAATTACATTTGTATCGTGCCTTTCAAGTTGGGAGGACATCCCAAGGTGCTAGACAGACAGGGATTTGGACCCGAGTAGGTCGCTGGGATCAGGAGGGGTGGAGGACAAGGAAGGTTGTGGTAAGAGGGTGTCCGAAGGTGCAGTCGAAGAGGACGGTCTTGAAATGTGCCTTGAAGGAGGCAAGGGAGGAAGCAAGGTGAAGGGACAGTGGGATGGGGTACCAAAGGGTGGGGGCAGAGAAGCTGAAGACCTAACTGCCAATGGATAGGCGGTCCGAGCGGGGGATGTGGAGCGGGCCGGAGCCTGCTGAGTGGAAGGAGCGAACAGGTTGATATGGGGTTAGCAGGTCACTGAGGTAGGAAGAATCCAGGCCCTGGAGGGTTTTGAAGGCGGAGATGAGGATTTTGAACTCTATCCTCTGAGGGATGGGGAGCCAGTGGAGTTGGGTGAGAGGCTTCCGGAGCCTGGTGCGGGAGAGGACATGGGCTGCAGACTTCTGGATAATCTGCATCTTATAGAGGGAAGAGTTGGGAAGGCCGACAAACATTACCCAGGTGGAATGTCCACCTGCAAGATAGGGTGACCATACATGCCCAATTTCTGGGGACAGACCCCGGATAAAGTATTCTATTCTTGGCTAAATATGTCCTGTCTTGAGTTCAGTAATGAACTGAGAAAGAATAAAATCATTCTAAAACAGATACACTCATCAGAAAAATAAAGCTGTTAATATAACAAGCTTCTCCAGTACTGCCAGCATCAGGAATTGTGGTGCATTTAATTTTTTTTATGTGTCCCCGGATTTAGTTTACAAAATAGAGTCACCCTACAAAAGAGGTACTGTATGTAGTGCACGGGCTGATCCTTCTTAGTTTGTCAGTGCTTCTAATGATGATAATAATACTTGCATTTAATATAGCATTTCTTATGTCGGGAGGACACCTCAAAGTGCTCTACTACATTTCCTGTAAAGTCCAGTGACTCTGTATTGTGTAGATAAACCAACTTGGCATCAGAAAAGCCCCACAAGCAACCTTCAAGCAGATCAGTTTAATCTGGGAGATTGTTTTCCAGACCTCTCTCATGGCTCCTCTATTAAAGATTTAAAATTCCACATATCAATTTACACGGGGAAAAAAATAATGCTGCCAAAAACTTCCCTTTAGTTCACACCATTGTGCATTACTTTATAAATGCGTTTTGCCAGGGGTCATGTAGTTAAACCTGATGGTGGGGCGATACCTGTAATCTATGCATATTTCTCACAAAAACCTTCACAGCCTCTCAGATTATTAATTTCACGAGCCAAGACCATAGCGGCCCATTTGAGGAACACAGGAGGCCTCTGTTACAGATGTCTAAATTTGAAACATTCCCATGATAGCAATGAACAAAGCACTCCTTCCTTTCAGGAAAATCCTGGACTCTCACTCCCAAAGGCCTGGTGTAGCAGAGAACTAGTTGGAAAAACAGGAAACACATGTGAGAGCCAGATACAACTAAGCAACTTTAACTCACGGAGAGAGCTCTAATAATTGTGGATTTATTAAAGAAAAACAGGCACTTTTCCTGGCGGATAAAGATCACAGAAGGATATGTTACTTTTTTTAAACTGGACCTTAAAATATTTAGAAAGAAAACTGATAGGTTAAATTTATTCTGTAAAATAAATTTAAATGTATTCACTTAACCTCAAAGTTTCTTGAGGTTTCCCTTTCTGGTTCCACGGGTGAAAGAAAAGAAAGAATTGCTTTTTTGTGTAACGCATTGAAACATCTCAAAACGCTCTACACATATTTGCAGCCAAATGCACTGACTGTTTTTGTAGGTGAACAGAGCAGTCATCGTACACCAGCAATGTCCCCCTTAACCAGTCATGAGGGGAATCCACTCAGTAATGTTGTAGTGAGGCATATACATCGCAAAGATTATGCCTTCAATATAATAATAATCCTTGCATTTGATATAATGCCTTATCACGTCAGTGAAACATCTCAAAGCGCTTCACAGAGTATATTGTAAAGTGAATTGACTGTGTATTTTGTGGACGAAACCCAGCAGCCCATGTTCACATCAGTATCCCACAAACAATCGTGGATTGTGTGACCCAAATTTTTTGAGAGGGATTATTAACCCCGGAAAGCGATCTGACAATTCCTACTTACTGCTTAGGTAAACAGCCATGTGGAGTAAGGAAACTTTCCTAAGGTTTTGCCCCACCTGGGAATTGCAACCGAGTCCTCTCACTTGCGAGGCGAGTGCTCTAACCACTACATTGCAGGACTACACCGGTCAGGCTGTGCTGAGGTAGCCAAACTCAGCCAGTGATGGGAGAAAGCACCCTACAATTGGTCTCAACTTCAATTGGGTTAGAGAAGGGAGGGAGAACTAGGGAGAAATCAGTCAGGGTTTCTTTCTGATTCAAATAGCTGTCCTGTTTCCCCCGGCTGGAAAGTGTCTGGATGTTGATGTTAGATGGAACAGTAGTGTATCTATATAGCCAAACGGCCTGCCATTGTTTCTGGCTAGGTTCACACCTAAAGAATAACCACTTGAGTGAGATGCAGAAGGATTGTTGTTACACCATGGATGTCTACCCTAGTATATGTCCTTAAGGCCCATGTCACCTTCCGTCGCCCCTGCTAGCTTCCCCCACAGCCACCCTTGCTCAGACTCCCAGTCAGCTGTGTGAAGTGCTTAAAGACATCCTCCCAAACTTGACGGACCCTATAAAAATATAAATTATGATTCTAGAATCACTGGGAAAGTTGGAAGAAATAAAAGCCTTGAAGTTTGTTTATTCATCTGCTAAAGTCATGTTATTCCTGCATAACATTTTCAATAATCTCCAAGGAAACATGTTGTGGGTATTGCAGCCCGCCTTGTCTTATGGTATTGTTATCTGTTTTTTAAATTACCTTTTATTATATTTTATTGTATCCCACATTCCAGCCCTTTTCCCATACCGCTTGATGTTTTTACTGCCAAGATTAGTCAGTTTCAACAGATTATTTGATAAACAGGTGGTGGGGGGAGAGGAGATCTATTTGTAGCCCATGGACACTGAGACCAATTGAGACCAATTGCTGTGTCTTTAATTGCTGCCCCGGCTGAGATCAGCTCACTCAACACAGACTGGAATTGAACCTACAATTGTGGCTTTCAACTGCACTCAACTTTCAACTGCAAAGGTTTCCACAGTGTACCTGAAACAGAGGCCTTGAAGAAATTTTAAGGTTAAGTGAATATGTTTGAGTTTCTATTTGATGCAGTAAATTTAGCTTCATTGTATTTCTTTCTCTAAATATTAAGGGACAGTTAAAAAGAAAAATTATTGTAGCTTTTTTTTCTCTCTGATCCATTTTTACCAGTTTTATACAGGAAACTGAACAGGATTTTCACTTTAATAAATCAGAAGTCGCACTGGAGCTAATTCATAAAATCAGAGAATGGGGGAAGGGGGAATGGAGAGAGGGGGGGCAATGGAGGGAGAGGCAATGGAGTTGGGGGGCCATGGAGGGAGGGGCGGAGCCATGGGTGGGAGAGGGGGCCATGGGTGGGCAACGGAGGGAATGGGGGGCAACGGAGGGAGGGGAGGAATAGAGAGAGGTAGGGATAAAATAGAGAGAGAGTGGGGAAAATAAAGAGAGAGAGTGGGGGGAATAGAGAGAGAGGGGGAGACAGGGAGGGGGGACTAGAGAGAGGAGGGAACAAGAGAGAGGCGGGTGATGAGGGAGGGGCAAACAGGGGAAGGGAGTATACAGAGGGCGGTGGGATGGGAGATAGGGGAGGGGGGATTAGAGGGGTGGTGGGGCAGTCGTGCATATATTAAAAATAATGTGACTATGAATCGACAGAATAGGATGTGAACTCTGCTGATCCCCATACTTGAGGCTGGACACAAGGGTTAAAATTTATGCCTCGGTATGACCTTGCCTAGACCTCAATCATAAGACCCAGGCTTTGGCAGTGAAGGAACTCTCATGCTGAGAAAGCACAGTGTAGTTGCTGGAGTCAGGACTATATGAGTTGGAATTGAAGCTCAGCAGCTGGCCAGTTGCTCTCTGTGAAGCACAGTTATTCCACGAACTATATATAAAAAAAAGCGTTCTTGGGACTGTTTCTCTTTGCTCTTAATCATCCAAAAGAAACTACTGGCCGCCTTTTAGAATTTGCTAGAATGTACAATTTCAGGTGCTGCCTGCTTGATGTAATTTCTGGGGCAGTGTAAGGCTGAGCTCAAGAACCTTTAACCCCTGATGTGTTTTGGAGTTTGCTAATCTCAGCAAGGGGGAATGTTGTTGGGGAGGGATGGGGGATGGGTTGGTAGTGCAATTGGCCTCAGAATAAGGAGGTGATAAATTGGCCAGGGGGGTTCCTTTCCTTTGCTTTTGGTTAAATGCGCAATTGTGTTTCTTATCCAACAATAGAAACAATAAACCAAAAGAGTTTGATTTGCTTTACTTCAGTCCACTTTTCTCAAGCTGCCATGGTTAGGCATCAGCTTCGGTCAATTGGTAGCACTCACACCTCTGGATAAGAAGGTTGTGGGCACAAATCACACGTCAAGATTTTGAGCTAACACTGCAGTCCTAGAGGCTGTACTGCCGTCTTTAAGATGAGATGTTAAACTGAGATCGTACTAGCTGTTTGGGTGGGCATTCAACAACAGCAATAACAACAACTTGGATTTATATAGTGCCCTCCATGCTGGATCCACGTCCAAGATCTCATAATGCACTACAATCCAATTTATATAACACCTTTCAAGTCAAAGAATATCTCAAAGCACTTGACACTGCTGGCTGGGAACCTGAGCTGGGGTTGGGAGCTGAAGGGGTTGGGGAGGGGAACAATGACCAATAGCACGATCAAAGAGGCACCGTGAAAGAGGTGGAGGCATTCCACTTGACACTATTTGAAAATAAAAGGGAATTCTTCCTTCAGATAAAGTGATCATTTACCTCCTGTGTGTAAATTGGTTACCAGTGATTGCCCTGGTTACAGGGGGGAGTTTAGGTCAAAGGATTGAAGGGGTTGAAGTCCAGATTAAATCCAGATTTGGATGAGCGAACTGGCCTTTAAAATGTGCCTACTGTGAGCAGCTGTGCTGGGGGTGTCTGCTCCCTCTACTTCCTCCTCCTAATATAGCTCTAAGGCAGTGCTCTAAGGCACTCCCCCACTGGCTCCACCCTGTATAGTCACTAAACTTGACGGCAATTACCTGTGAAATGCTTTGAGGTGTTTTGACATTATAGGCCCTACAATTAAGTGCAAGGATTATTTCTATGATTAAGTTAGACAACAACAAATTGCATATAATGAGATTTTACGTTGGCAGGACATTCCAAGGTACTGGATAGTCGAGGGCTTGCACCCGAGCTGGAGATTGGATTCGGGAGGGAGTGAGGGCCAAGGAGAGCGTGGAGGTAGGAAGATGACTGAAGATGCGATAAAAGAGGACAGTCTTGAGATGGACCTAGAAAGAGGCGAGGTGAAGGAGCGAGGCGAAGGGCCTCTGAGATGGGGTTCCAGAAGGTGGGGCAGAAAGGATGAAGGCCTGATAGACATAGACAAGAACGTTCCTGAACACACTCCCAGTGTAAAGCAATGAGTTATTTATGGATAATAATTTTTGCATTTGATATAACGCTTTTCACGTCGGGAGAACGTCCCAAAGCGCTTCACAGAACACACTGTAAAGTGAATTGACTGTACATTTGTGGGCGAACGCAGCAGCCAATTGGGCACAGCAATGTCCCACAAACAGTCGTAGATTGAAAATGACCAATTTATTATTGTTTTTGGTTTTGGAGGGATTATTATTAGGCATGTGGAGTAAGGAAACTTGCCCAAGGTTTCGCCCTGCCTGGAATTGAACTCGGGTCTCTCGCTTGCAAAGCGAGTGCTCTAACCACTGAGCTACAGGGCTCCACAAATGGCTATTTTTGCTCTGGAAATCAATTTGTTTGTGTCATGTGGAGTTCAGCTTGCCTAGAATGATGTGCATCGTGACAGTGTTCAGTTGATTTACTTGCCTCTCCCAAAACTGCACTGCTGTGTGATTTAAACCCAATAAACAACAACAACAACAACAACAACAAGATTCCACTTATAGAGCGCCTTTCACGTCAGGAGGACGTCCCAAGGCGCTGCACAGTTGGGTCATGACCCGAGCAGTAGCTCTTGAACAAGGATTTCAGAGCATTGAATATCATATTGGGACTACACCAGTTTCTGCTTCAGTTGTTGGAGGACATGTGATACAGATATAATTAAACAGTGTGACATTAGCTATGTTTCATAGCATGGGTCTTATTTTAATTATGAAATCATTAGACACTAGAATTTTCACCCCAAGGTTTCACCCAATAGCTCAATGGCTCATCCTGACGTGAAAGGCTCTACATCAAACTCAAAATTATTTTTGCTATTATCAACAATGGGGTGTAATCTTCAACAATTTTTTTTTCGTCAGCCAGGTGTGGAAACCCACCACCATGTATCCAAACCAAGCTGAGATTTCCATGCATCCCACCGACACATGGAAATCCCAGAGACAGATTGTTTTAATGGAAGCGCACTCTGTCCCTGGAATGATGCATCCTGCTTACCTCATTCTGGAAAGTATTAGGCGAGGTTGACATGAGCCAAGATTTGGGGACCCCAGTGTGGTTGGAGGCTAACCAGCTAAAACCGCATAACTTGCCATTGATATCGCTGTCCGACTAGCTTTCCCGCTGCTTGTCCAGCTAGGACCACCCTACCCATAAGGGCTTTGGCTTGCAGGGTTAACAGGAGATGAGTGGGATGACTCCAAAAAGACCCCACTTACCTCCCCCAAGGAGGACAGTCACTATTCATAACGCATTCACAACATCCAGGCTTGATTATGCAAACTCTTTGCTTGTCGGCCTCCCCAACTCTTCCCTCCATGAGCTGCAGATCATCAGAACTCTGCAGCCTGTGTCATCTCCCGTACCAGGCTCTGTGACCCTATCACTCCCATCATAGCCCGACTCCACTGGTTTCCCATCACACAAAGAATTCAAGATCCTGATCCTCACCTTCAAAGCCCTCCGTGGCCTTGCTCTCCCCCACCTCTGTAACCTCCTAACCCCCTACCATCCCGCCTGCTCCTCCGCTCAGTGGGCTCCAGCCTGCTTCACATCCACCACCTTGCCCGACCCACCATTGGTGGGCAGGCCTTCTGCCATTCTGCCCCCCGCAGTCTCCAATCCCGCTCCATCCCGCAGTCCCTCCACCTCACCCCCTCCCTGACCTCCTTCAACACCCACCTCTTCAACTGTGCTTTCGATCACCCCCAGCTCGGCTCCAAAACACTGACTGTCCAGCACCTTGGGGCGTCCTCCTAATGTGAAAGGCGCTATACAAATGTAATTTTGTTGTTGTATTCATAGATTACTATTCACTATTCATCAATTCATAGATATGACTTACTGAAGACTGGTGTGGTATTCCTCACATCAAACACTTTATGAAACACTGCCAATTTTGCCCCAATAACATTTCATCGATGAACTACTCATGACACCTAATTTATTTGGTTAATCAGGTACATTAGGGCTATAGTCTGATCAGTGTGATGTGATGCTGCTTTTCTGCAGAATTTCCAGCTTCTTTATCCAGCTAAACCTTTCCTGGTGGTTCCCCAATACATTTGTTTGTGCTCACACATGAGTGAAAATAATGGAAACAATTAAGCTATTGAAATCCCTTTATCCAAGGTTAAATCAGCAATAGGATACTGATCAGACGATCATGTGACTTTGGCAACCATTTAAAGACTAAACATTCTTGACCTAAAATTATAGAGTTTGGAAAAGCATTCCAGAATAGAGGGGATGAAAATTGCAACCTGTGATTTGTTTAGCAGCAGAATCTTGAAGGTCTTGGAACTTAAAGCGCACATAGTCTAGACTGACACTCCAATGCAATCCTGGAGATACATTAGAATATACAGCACAGAAACAGGTCATTTGGCCCAACAGGTCTATACTGGTGTTTATGCTCCATATGAGCCTCCTCCTGCCCTTCCTCAACTAAGCCTTCAAGCATAACCTTCTATTCCTTTCTCTCTCGTACCTATTGAGCTTTCCTTTAAGTACATCTATGCTATTTGCCTCAACAACTCCTTGTGGTAGCATGTTCCACATTCCCACTACTTTCTGAGTGAAGAAATTTCTTCTAACTTCCCTATTTGATCTATTTGTGACTATTTATATTGACACCCCCTGGTTTTGGTCTCCCCCACAAGACTATGTGTGCTTAAAGTTTCAGGACCTTCAAGATTCTGCTTCTAAACAAATCACAGGTTGCAATTTTCATCCCCTCTATTCTGGAATGCTTTTCCAAACTCTATAATTTTAGGTCAAGAATGTTTAGTCTTTAAATGGTTGCCAAAGTCACATGATCATCTGATCAGTATACCCTCTTTTCAAGAGAAAAAAGTCCAAGCATGTTCAGCCTTTCCTGATAGGCATAACCTCTCAGTTCTGGGATCATCCTTGTGAATCTCCGTTGTACCCTATCCAGTGCCTCTACATCCCTTCTATAATTTGGGGACCAGAACTGCACACAGCATTCTAAATGTGGTCTAACCAATATTCTATAGAAGTTTACCATAACTTCCCTGCTTTTCATTTCTATCCCTCCAGAAATGAAACCCAATGCCTGGTTTGCCTTTTTATGGCTTTATTAACCTGCGTTGCTACTTTTAGTGACTTGTGTATGTATACCCCAAGATCCCTTTGTTCTTCTACCCCATTTAGGTTTTTATTTTCCAGGATGTATGTGACTTCCTTATTCCTTCTACCAAAATGTACCACCTCACACTTTTCTACATTGAAATATATTTGCCATTTAAATGCCCATTCAACAAGTTTATTAATGTCTTGCTGTAATTTGTTGCACCGCATTATTAGATTTGCTGCCCTTTGGATGAGATGTGAAACTAAACTTATGTCTGTCTGTTCAGCCCATTTGATGTACATTGGAGGACTGGGTAATATAATAATAAAAAGAAGAATACTAATAATATTAATAATAATCTTTGTATTTGGTATAACACCTTATCAAGTAGGTGAGATATCTCAAAGAGCTTCACAGAATGTCTTGTAAAGTGGATTAACTATGTATTTTGTGGGCGGGTAGTGAGATAATGACTTAACCTTGATTTTTCTGTTGGGTTAAGCTGGTATCCCATCAGCCAGAAATGAAACATTTGGCACAGTTGGCTTCCATAGAACCATAGAAATTTACAGCATAGAAGGAAACCATTCAGTGCTACTCTGAAAGAATTATCCATTTAGTGTACATATTCCTCAATACTGCCTGACCCTTTGGCATTCTTTTTACTCCGTTCTCCTGATCTGTTCTTTGCTGCCTCTCTGAATTTCCCTTTTCATTATCTTCCATCCCTTCCCCCCCCCCTTTTTTCCCTCTCCCGATGCCCCCTTTCCTAAAGCTTTATCATGTTTGTTTCTCTTCCACTGTTGTATTAGATTCCGCACGCACCCCCCACCCCACCCTCCGCCTTAGCTCTAATTACTCTCTCAGCAAGGATATTGGTCCCAGCCCTTTTCAAGTGCTGCCCATCTATTCTGTCCAGGTCACTGGGGAGGGAGGGAGTGGGGGGATCACACACATGCACACAAAACAGTCAATAATTAATACAGTGACCAGACACATTATTCACCAATGTGCTAATTAACACACCACTGAGTTTCCAAAGTCCAGTTCAACCAGGCAAAATCCATAATAAGGGAAAGGATTTTAAAAATTAATCTACAGAAACATTTGTCTCATTGGTAGTGGCTTTGGGAGGATTTTAGTCCTTGGAAAAGCCTGTTCCAAAATCTTAGCTTGAGCAGCATCTACACGTATGTATGCACCACACACATTGTCTCTTGATTCCCTTATCAACATGATTACTTTCACAATAGATTTGTCTCTAACTGTTTCTATTTTTTTAAATTTTTGCTGGTATTCTCTCTGCCTAGTTATTTCTAGCTTCCTCGGGTCTCTCTTTCCTTCTGATCCCTCTCCCGTCCCCTTCCCCCGATCCTTCTCTTTCAACCCACTTTGAAAGATTATTAAAGCATGCCTGAGCGAAATACACCAGACAGCCACGTGGAGAAAACAGGGCATGGCAACGATTAATTCCCCTCCCTGAATACGTTTCTGGAAATCAGCCTCTGGGGAATTTGCAAAACATGCAAAAAGGCTAGCAAAATTCTCCCAAGATAGTGTCTAATTCAATTTTATTTTGCCGATCAATGAATCTTCCATATCTTTCCAGATTTTTGGCCTAGGAAGTCCAAAGTATCTTAGCATGTAAAGGGGCAAGGAGGCAGTAATTTGTCTCAAAGCTTTCCGTCTGCTAATTACTGTTAGCAGAGCAGAGAGGTAGCTGCAGATGTGGTTGTGATTGTGTCTAGTTTCTGTCCAACCGTTCATCTGGCTTCTGAACACATTTTTCATTATGTGGCTGGATTATCAGAAAAATAAAATGAATAACCATGACATTCCTTGATATAGAAGCTACAGTATCAAAATGTCAACAACAACAACTTGCACGTATATAGCGCCCTCCATGCAGGGTCGTGTCTCAGAGCGCACACACTCAGATTGAACTGGGCATCTCAGAAATATGACAAATGTCACACTTAATAGTGATTAAGTTACTGATATAGAAACTATATTGTAGTGACTTAATTACAACTAAGTGTAGGTACTGTGAACTTTGCAGCTGAATGCGGAGGCTAATTTGCGCAGAGAGGTTTGGAATTTTTGGTTACACTGAGGGTTATCAGAACATACAACAGCATTCTCCAAAATGGTTAAAGCAGAATCCAGAATAAACTTTGAACGGTAATTGAACAAAAATTAGAATTGAAAAACATATAAAAGAATATTGGGAAAGGGCAAGGCTGTGGGGAATAGGACAAAATGCTCTTTATCAGAAATCTGGCACTTCGCAGTTTCTAAGGTAGAAATATGAAAAGCTGAACTGAGATACAGAGCTAGAATGCACACATGAGCATGCAGAATGCTTACCAAGACAGGGATGACTTTGTGCTAATGGAAGTGTTTATTAGCGAAACTAGTCATACAATCATGTACTGTCTTCATGAGGAAATCACTGATAAAGAAAAAGGCAGTTTCAAAAGCATGTAATCCTTAAGGAATTATCAATGGTAGCATAACCTTGCAATCCAGTGTTTAAAAAGTAATGTTGACTCCAGTGCTATATTTAACAACATGTAATCCTTACATTTGCGTCTTATCATGTTGCTGAGACTTCTCAGGCGCTTCACAAGATTTCATTGTAAAGTGTAGTGTCCGTGTACCTGTTATTATTGCACAGAGCAATAAATAAAAATAATAATAATAATTCTTGCATTTGATATCATATCTCATCATGTCGTTGAGATGTCTCAAAGTGCTTCACAAAATCTCCGGCAGATTGGTGGACGTGACTATTTATTTTGTGGGCAAATGACCCACAAAGAGTCATGAAGTGAATGACCAATTCTGTTTAGAGAATTGTTGGTCAGGACATACTCAATACACAACATGGCCATTTTCCTAGATGACATTTTGGATGGCATTTTGCGTGCTCAACACCGGGGAAGTTAGCATAAATTTTGTTCTATTAAAATCAGCATAGCTAGATTTTTTTTAAGAAAAAGAGCATTACATTTTAAATCAAATGAAAGACCCTTTATTTGATTTTTTTTCTAGAAAGGACAAGCTAACTTGGCTTCTGTTAGTGATTACCTTTGACCTTTGCGGCGAATGCGTAGAAGGCAACATCATCTGTTAACCATCACTTGTGTGATTAATAAAAATGAATGTGATTTTATTTTTTCACATGATTTGCATTGCCGAGGCAGAAGATGCCAGCTCAGATATAGTGTTCACTACAAGGCTGAAAACACATTATTTCTGCACAAAAGCAGCTGCCCTGAAAAAATTAAAGCCAATCAAAAAATGTATCCACTCATTTGCCGGAAATTTGGGAAGGAAAGGAATCTAAGCAATACCACATGTTTTTCCAATACCCTATAGTGCAAATAATTACCGTGATAATATGCACATCATGCAATGGGCTGAATTGTATTTCCTCCCCTCCCCACACATATACACGCTCCCAACTATTTCTCCCCTTCTCGGGTCTTAAAATCCACCTAGTCTCAGCCTTTAAGCCTTTAGTTTTTTGTCTGAAAATCATAAGATTCCACAGGATGCTGGAAAACCGCTTAAATTCAGCCTTAATTTGGGAGCCAGCTTGCTACACATCTTAAAGAGAAATGCACTATCTTCCAAATTAAAAAAAAGAATTTGAGAATTCTCGGCACAAATGCACAATCTTAAATTTTAAGACAAAACAATCTTGCACTCTAAGGCGAGGTAGAATTTTAATTCTCTAGCGACCACATTTCCATAGGCACCAATTGCCATTTTGTAGCTTTCAGTGATCCTAGACTCTTATCCTCCACGAAGGGTGCTACATAAATACAAGTTATTGTTGTTGTACTTGGTTATTCTTCATACAAATATAAGTTTGTAGAGAAAAAAAATCAGTACAATCCACCTGGCCGTCTCTATTTTCTAAAAATATAGAATGTATCTCTTATACTGTCAAACAAGTCAGAGAGCAAAATACTACCTGACCCTTCAGCCAGGGTTCCTCTGGAGTAGAAAGTCTGGCTAATCCCACCCTCACCTGCATATC
Organism: Callorhinchus milii; assembly: GCF_018977255.1. Lineage (NCBI taxonomy): Eukaryota > Metazoa > Chordata > Chondrichthyes > Chimaeriformes > Callorhinchidae > Callorhinchus > Callorhinchus milii. The sequence continues at coordinate 84,951,780 of NW_024704744.1, forward strand.
CCTGGAGTACTGAAGATAATTTTAGCATTCCCACAACCACCCAAGTTCTGATCAGTTAGAAGGAGTCTAATAATAGTAAGCCTTTTCACTAAGTCTTTATCATGGGATTTGCCATCATAAAGATTCATTGGAACAGATCGTTTTTTTTAGGGTACATTGCACCCATCCCAATTGCAAATTGACCGCTGGCGTTTGCCTACAAAATACACAACACTTTACAATGAAATTCTATGAAGACTTTTGAGACATCCTCCTGACGTGAAAGACAAATGCAAGATTTATTATTACTCTGATGATAATTATTATCCCAATGTCTTTTACAACCTTTGCATGATCATTTGTGCTGATCTAAACCACCTTTCTATTTCCTTGCTCTAGTCCTTCATATGTGTCTGCACATGTTTCTAATTTTTGCCCTTAATGAGCAGCTTTGGATGCTTTGACTGTGAACTATTATACGCACTTTACACAAATAATTGGCCATCTTTAAGTTTACAAGATTAAATGAGGGGTTGTGTGTTATTGGAAGTACACTGCCAGGCTCCCCCAATTGGTAAAGTCACTGTCTGGCATGAAACCGAGCTCACGAGTTTGTCTAGTGGTATACATAGACCCCCTGATGGAAGGAAACTTACTTGTTATTTTCCTCCCCTTCGCAGTTGAGTAACCTACTGACACTCAGTGTCTCAATTGACATATGTAGAATGACCCTTGGGTGAGGTACTAGATGGAGTATGGAGCCCCCGACAGTCTCTTTCCTCCCCCCAAACACGCATACAAGAAAAATAAATGGGAAATAAAGAACACTGCAATCAACTCAATTGAAAGTATGGGGTGCAATTTACAATTTTTCATAATGACGTCCCTGTGATAGTTATCACATGGAACTTGTTATAAAATGTCACAAATTTCAACCCTGTTATGTTCTGACTGGAAACTGGATAATGAACAAGCATTTCCACCCCTGATTATTATTCACTGACCCCTGCTGGAAGGTGTGTGGGTGTGTATGTGTGCGTGGTGCATCTGTTTGAGCGTGTGTAGAGTGTGAGTGTGCGTGTGTATATGTGTGTGAGTATATGTGTGTGTCTTTGTGTGTGTGCAGACATCGGGTGACATCCTTTCTTGGCATCCATGGATCAAAATACCCGCTGGGAACAACTGTCTAGGCACAAATATGAAGAATGACCATTTGAGAAAGTGTTCAGCTTTTTTATCCTCTCCAAATCTCTTCTGATCTTTACTGATTTTCTCCCAACAGAGTTGGACTCCTTTTCCTAATGCATAGACTTTCCACAGTTACCCTGGTACCCTCTGGTGCCTCATCCAAGTGGTCCTTTATTCATGTTGGAGCCCAAACAGTAAGCTCTGGTAAGTCATTCTTTAATGGGGATGGAAGGTGATATCACAACTTAAATCCTGTCCACCCTGATGTGAAAGGGTCTTCAGATAGCAATCAGGAGCAGGAGTAATTTGCAGGTTTATTGGGAAATGCAGGTAAACAAGACTGAATTGCTCTTTCAAAGAGCCAACACATACATATGATGGCTTTCTCCTGTGCTATAATTTTCTATAGTTCTACAATAACGGATGGATTTATTGCTAAGGCATGAAGTATTCTTGAACGGTGTGTGTGTGTATATGTGTGCCATGACTCTGTGTACATAGCCAACGCCAATGAAGGGATTCTATACACCTCAGCAAACAACCCAGTGCCATCTGTTAGTTCATATAATAAACAGCGGACAGGTTTCTAATAGAATTTGATGGCTTCCCTCCTGGGTATGAATGGATTGCTGTAACCAGGAGCCTTGGCCCGGTCAGAAGACAGTAAGGGGGCTTGTTATTGAAGTAATTGGTGAATGATGTCAGAGGGCAAACATTACAGATTTATTTAACATTTTGCACTACTTTAAACAGCATTTGCTTTGCTTTTTGTCCGCAAAGAAATTTCAGGGACGACAGTCGAGGACCAGGGAGGGGAGACTTTGCAAAAAAACTTTTTTTCAAATTACATCATTTTTTTAAAAAAAAGACTGGCGGAAAAAACTCTTTCCATGTGTTGGCTCAGAGCGTTCTTAGCCTTGTCATTCTTGCAGATGTTGTAAGGATTTGTGAGATTGCCAGTTGTCAATCTCAATCAAATTGTTTTTCTGCAAATCCTACACTTTACACAAAAGTGGCAACAAGACATTAAACTGAGATCCGTATGCCTCTAAGCTGTCATTAAAGATCCCATGACACTGTTCGAAAAGTGAAAGGAGTTTCTCCCAGTGTCCTGGCTAACACTCCATGGCTGTTTGTGGCCTTGATGTGCGTAAATTGGCTTCTGTATTAGCTTACGAATGCACCTACTGATGCTTCTCCTAAAAATCCAGTCACTACACATTGCAGTTAATTCCTGTGAAGCTCTTTGAGATCCCAATGTGAGACGCTATATTAAATGCAAATGCAAGGATTGTTTTACAAAAGTACACAGTCATCGCACTTTACAGTAAACCTTATGAAGCATTTGCCCTTCTCTGATGGTCTTGTATGTAAAGGCACTGTCTGGAACAGCAACATGCACACATGGTGGGGGTGGGATCAGTCAGGGTCCTTGCTCCTGTGATTGCTACTCTGTGACTGTTGTTGGAAACTGTGTGCCTGTGGGTGTGTTGGCTCAGACCAGAATCTGGTTTGGCTGTGATATTCTGCATGGTTGTACTCGTTGTCAGGGACACGTTTAAAGAGTAGGTACTTAGTAAGATGCCAGATACCCTCAAAACAGCACCTGAGCAGCAGTCAGCTTCAGGAAAGAGTGCAGAAAACTGGCAACACAAAGGTGTCAGCCTGGCTCAGCTGGTAGCTCTTATCAGAAGGTTGTGAGTTCAAGCCTCACTTTGGGACTTTGATTCTGTATAATCTATGGTGACACTCCAATGCATTGTTGGAGGTACTGTCCTTCACATGAGCTGTTACACCAAGGGGCTGTCTGCCTGTTTGGCTGGATGTTAAAGATCCCATGGTACTTTTTAAAAAGTGAATGATGTTTCTCCCAGTATCCTGGTCAACAATCCCCCAAATAAAATTGATTATTCATTTCATGGCTGTTGTGGGACATGGCTGAATGCAAATTGGCTGCTTTTGCCTACAAAAATATACAGATACTGCACTTTACAGTATCTTCTGTGAAGTGTTTGAGATGTCCTCATGTCATGCATACAGCAGAACTAAACCAAATGCAAAGGGTATTACTATAAAATGGCTGATCTCATGTGAAAAGATAAACTGTAAACAAAAAATAGAGAAGGAGAAATTTTGCAATCTAGAGAAAGTTTTTAAGGGAGAAAACCACACCAACAGTTTACCAATAACAGCTTGCACTTATACAGTGCCTTTTGCGAAGGATAACATTTGCTTCACAGACACAGTATGCATCATTAAATAAGGTAGGAAGAAGACGGAAAGCTTTGTGGATGTTGACAAAAGGCATTGTCAAAGAGTTGTTTTAAGAGGGAGAAAAGGTGTAAAGCTCAATCATCAGTGGTAGAGGAAGTAGAGGGTGAGGCAGTAATTCGTAGGTGGAGGAGCAATGGGTACAAACGGGAGGATGGGGTTGGAGAAAATTAAATGAAATATTAAGGAAAACTCCCAAACTATGTAATTTGAGAGCTTTTTCTAAGAAAATAAGCACTTATAGTAATCAAGTTACTACCCAAATTGGATCCTCTCACAGCTCTGTTCCTGAATACTTCTTTTCATATTGAAAAGGAAGCTGACGCTGTTTGCATTAAATACAATAGACAAATTCAGATGATCACAAGAGAGGCTAACATTCCTGCTGGTAAAACTGATCATTCACTCCATGGCTGTTTGGGAAATAGCCTTGTGCAAATTGGCTGCTGCGTTCGTCTACAGAATTTACAGTCACTACATTTTACAGTAAAATCCTGGGAAGCACTGTGAGACAATGTGATAAGGAACTATATCAAATCCAAGGATTATTATTGTATTTATTGTCTCATGGATAAATACTTGAGAAAAAGTAATATTGAAAGGTATGGGGAAAGAACAGGGGAATGGGATTAGAGTAGACAACCCCAGTGAAGAAGCTAGTACTATAGCAGGACAGACAAAATGGGCTGGAATTCTCCTGTGCTGTAAATGTCTTATGATTCTATAATTGAACTTCAAGACGACGGGGGAGGGAGGAGGCAGAATGTGATAAGTGATGTGATAATTATCACCTGGAAAGAAAAAGCTGTGTTAATTGTAAGAGAGGATCTGGTGAGGGAGGGTTTCAAAGCTACTCCCATGGCCATAAATAAAGGCAACCCCATACCTTGCTCATCAACATTGAATGTTCAGAGCCTATGGGTGAAGTCACAGGGATATTCACTCGTAAACCTGTTGTTAAGGATAGTTTTTAAGGAAATATTTTAAACTGCATTTTCTGTTCATGAGAACATTTCCACCCTTGATAATCATTACATCACACACTGGAAAATCTCTTCCCCCCCCATCCCTCCGTTCTTCTGACTCTGAAAATATATTTCTAAAAAGGTTTCATTTTAGGAAGAATTATTTCCCCTGTAAAGTTAATCAAACAATTTCAGTTCTTTTTTTCTCTCTCTCTCAGCATAAATACAGCTGGTGATTTGCACATGTGAATTTACTTCACGTCTTTCAGCCACGTCCAACACTGCACAAGTAATTCAAGATCTATATAAAGTACAAAAGGATTGTTTCCTTCCACGTATAAACAGGTTGCCACCACCAAGGTAATGAGTTCCAGGCGTTCTGTCGCTTGTCCAAAAGACCCCAGTAGCTTATTCCTGTCCGTATCGCAGGTGAGTTATAGATCATTTAGGTTTATGAAATAAATTATCTCGGGTGAGATAGCCTCAATGCATTCACCATTCATACTGATAGGAAGCATGGAGGTCTACTCTGAACACCGTCACAATATTACACTCATAGACTGTGTTCGGATGGGAAGGGGTTATTCTGCTTGATTGTGCTCAAGGTATATCATTTCACCTAGTTAATAGCCTATTTGAGGCTATTTTGACTATTGTGCAGAATTGCAGCAAAAATTCTTAAATTCAGTCTCAACTTGGAAGCCGGTTTTCCACATTTCTTAAAAATGTAAATGGTTGTTGTTTAAAGCTCCTGGGACAATTTTTTGAAACACACTGAAAGCAGCAGAATAACCTTCAGCTCAGATCAGCAAATTCAAAACCTGGAACACAAGGAGCAGAATAATCTCCAATTTACTTAAAAGTTCCAATTCTAAACCCTAAATTTCAATTTTCTAAGCATTACTACATCTTTAAGTTACGGTTTCCTGCTCCAATTCTCATACGCATGTTCCTAGTCAAGTGCCACCTTTCTACGGCAGTTTTGGAGTTAGTCTGATCTCCTTTCATGCAGGCACTGAGCCAATACTGACTAAATGTCCAAATGTGGATTGGGGGGCCGGTGGGGGAGTGGTCTCACACGACTCAGAAAACTACAGTATAACACAGTCGCTGTGAAGCAATGCCAATAAAAATTATATATTTTTCAACTTTAAGGAAACTTCTGGGAGGCTGTTGAACCACCATTGATTGATGTATTGATGATGGAAAAGAGCTGTCTGTCATCAGCAGCCAAAGGTTGGTGAGCAACACTACACACATGCCTTTGAGAGTGAGAACCCACTTCCAAATTAGGACTGAATTTAAGAATTTTCCATGATTCTGCGTCATCTTAAATACTAAGACTAAACAGCATCATGGGCTAAGACCACGTGGAATTGCAAAGTGCAGAAAAAAAGAGGAAATAAATCTCTATGTACACAACAAAGCTACTGGTAAGATTCTCTGTCCTTCCCCAGTTAGGATCTTTCTACCTGGGTTGAGGAAACGTCCACTTGTCCAATAATAATAATAATCCTTGCATTTGATAAAGTGCTTTTAACATCTTCTAGATGTCTCAAAGCATTTCACAGAATATACTGTAAAGTGAATTGACTGTATATTTATGGGCGAAACACGGCAGCCAATTGCACACAGCAGTGTCCTACAAATAGTCGTAGATTGAGTGACCAAGTTATTTTTTTTATTTGAGGGATTATTATCCCCGGAAAAGCAATCCCCCAATTGACTAACAACTGGGTTACTGCTCGGTAAACAGAGAAGTGTGGAGTAAGGAAACTTGCCCAACATTTCTCCCTGCTGGGAATCAAACTGAGGTCTCTCACTTGCAAGGCGAATGTTATAACTACTGAGCTACAGGACTCCACAGGCTCATTGATAAGTAAAAATTATGGAATCATCAAATATTTTTAGCACAGAAGTCCATTTGGCCCATGGTGCCTGTGTTGGTCTCTGTGAGAGCTATTTGTTCAGTCCCACCCGCCTGTCTTTTCCCCATACCTTTATAAATGTTTCCTTTTCCAATATTGAAAGCTACATTATTATAGAATCTATCTTCAACTTCCGTTTTTGGCACCTCTCTTTGCAAAAAAAAACTTCTGATTTTTTTGGTTATGATCTTAAATTTACATCCGCTAGTTACCAACTCATCGACAAGTGGAAATATTTTCTGTACAGGTCAAAGTCAGGTATCTATAATCCACTGCTCAAGTGAAGATCTTGGTGGTTTTATCCCAGATGTCAACTGAACCCGAGGAAGAGCCTACTACCCGAACCCCTTCTTACATACGTACTACCACTTTCCCAAACCCCACCCCCACCCCCACTCAATAGATTTTATTTTGCAAATAACATTTTAAATTTATTTTCAGGGGTTTGAAACCACAAATCACACTGCAGAGACTAAACCTAAAATCAATATTTGTCGGTTTCCAGCACTTACAAAAATATACCATTGAAGTCAAACTTGGTACAAATATTTCAGTTGGATTCAGACTTTTCTCACAATATTTCCCAACCCTGAGGCCAATTCAAACAAGCAAATATTAGAAGAAAAAGAGAAAAAAAAATCATCAAACATCCGATTTATGTAAAAGTTGTTCATGTCTGTCCAAGCCAGCATCCCAAGCCTGATTCATATACATTCTCCAACAGAGTAAGATGGAAAATCCTGGATAGGAGGTGTAAAGCAGTGGTGGCCTACCTTTATGGTTGACCTACAAATATTAATAAATAATAATATTCCTTGATTTTGATATAGAGTCTTATCACATCTTTGAGATGTCTCAAAGAATATAGAATACACTGTAAAGTGTAATGACTGTGTGTTTTGTGGGCGAAACGTGGCAGCCAATTTAGTATCTAATATCCTCATTCTGTCCAATGTTTTATAATAAGATCAGTTTTCTTTGCAGTATTTCTTATTGGATTTCTTAATTAAACCCAGTCACGTTGACTCATGGGAGCACTGCTCAAAGTTAACCTATTTTCAAATGGGAATAACAAGCATGGGGTACGTACTTCCAGTTATCGGAAGCTGTACCAATTTGGATTTCTTAATTAAGAGCTGTATAATTGATAGTACTTCAAATCCTCAAATTTATTTTTTAGGAACATGTCAAAAGAGGGATGAATAGACAGAGCTGGCAATCCAACCCAGGTCTTTCTGGTCCCAAATCTAGTCCTTAACGAGCTGAGCTACCTGGTATTGGTGATGCTCCATTATAACGATAATAAATAATAATAATATTCCTTGAATTTGATATAATTCCTTATCACATCACTGAGATGTCTCAAACTGCTTCACAGAACTTTACTGTGCAGTGCAGTGATGTGGTTTATATAACATGTAGGAGTAGGAGTAGGCCATTCGGCCCTTCGAGCCTGCCCCGCCATTTAATCATGGCTGATCTTCTAATCTAACTCCAGCTAATAACCTGACCCTGCCTTATCCCCATATCCCTTAATCCCTTTTGCAATAAAAAATATATCTATCTCAGTCTTGAAAATGTTCAAGGACTGAGCGTCAACAGCCCTTTGGGGTAGCGAGTTCCATACATTCACCACCCTTTGAATGAAGAAGTTCTTCCTCAACTCAGTGCGGAAGGGCTGGCTCTGATTTTACGGTTGTGACACCTGGTTTTAGTTTCTCCAACCAGGGGAAACAATCTCCCACTATCTACTCTATCATGCCCTTTGATGATCTTATAGGTTTCTATAAGATCCCCTCTAATTCTTCTATGTTCTTGAGAATATAGGCCCAAATTGGTCAGCCTCTCCTCATAACTCATCCCCTTCATCCCTGGTACTAACCCAGTAAATCTACGCTGCACCCCCTCCAAGGCAAGTACATCCTTCCTTAACTAAGGAGACCAAGACTGCACACAATATTCCAGATGTGGTCTCACCAGGGCCCTATACAGTTGCAGCAAGACTTCCCTACTCTTATACTCTAATGCTTTCATAATGAATGCTAACATACAGTTCGCTTCCCTAATTGTTTGCTGCACCTGCAGACTAACTTTCTGTGATTGGTGTAGAAGGACACCCAAGTCCCTCTGGACGCTAACACATTCCAATCTCTCCCCTTCTAAAAAATAACCCGCTCTACTGTTTTTGCTACCTAGATGGATGACTTTGCACTTCCCTACATTATACTTCATCTGCCACCTACCTGCTCGATTACCTATGAGAGTATCAAGGTAGCTGCAGTTTGCTGCTGTTTTGTTGCTTCTTCAGACTTTTACAATTGAGTGCACAGGCAACTCCACCTATTTTGAACATTTCTCACTTATTGCAGAAAAGGCAAACACGACCAGAGGAGGGACTTCCCTTAACCATACAATGCCCAAATCTGGAGGTTGAAGAATGTTCCGCACTGCATAGCAGGAGAAGCACAGCTAACCATCTGGAACAGAGGCACAGCTGTAATAAAGCAAAGAGAGGGGAGAAAAATAGTTTTGCAATGTGCCAATTTGTTGGACAACTTTAAAGCATATTTCGAATTGCTTCAGCGGCTAGATTGACTGCACAACATCAAATGGCCTAACATCCTGGAGACTGATGTTGGAAGTTGTGCCCTCACTTTAATTATGTTAGTAATTGGGTCGCCAGCCACAGAACAATATCTTGATATAAAGCTTTTCCATCCTGTTAACTTCTGGTTTGCGACGTTGTTCATTTGTAGAGGTAACCAGGCCCAATAGAAAATCTTTGGTGAATCTTCTCTCATGGAGCTCATAAAGGTGATTGCTTTCACATTTTTCTGAAGGCTCAGTGGGTAAATGTACAATGTGGTATGTTAATACCTTACACTTCTTGTGCCTTGGGTGCCTTGTTTCCTACACTATGCATGAGTGCCGTTGATATCACTTCCTTCCCGAAATGACATGAGTGGCACTTACTGTGTATCGTGCACAACACGCAGAAAGTGAAGTCACTGGCGATTTTATGCCCTGGAAGTCAGCCTTTTATTTAGCATGGGAAGCCGGCTAGCCAGCACCAACTTCCGTCCAGTTAGCCCATGTTCACAGTAGACCTGCGCTATAAGTAATGCACAACTATAGCGCTATCACGCGGTTCCCCTGTGAAATTACATATTCTACCCCATAATGTAAATATTACAATGTTCGTTGAAGGCCAGACTGCACTACATTACAATCTCCCCCACAATTGGCTGCTGCGTTTCGCCCATAAAATACACAGGCAATCCACTTTACAGCATATTCTGTGAAGCGCTTTGAGACGTCTCAACGAAGTAATAAGGCGCTATATCAAATGCAAGGATTATTATTTATTATACCTTTTTACAAAGCTCATTCTACCAATAAGATTGCAATACACTACAGATGTGGATCACATCACCTTCTTGCATATATTTCAAATGGCCAAGTTGTCATGTGGTGTTGCAGACTTGTACAGCTGCAACAGGCAGACTTTTTGAGCAGTTATCATGGAGATCATTTTCTATCCAAAGAACAAAGCTGTCATGTCTACACACGAATGTACTTATCTTAAGTTCATCTGTGGTGTCTTCAGGCAATCCTAGAAGCTGGGAAAATCTGCTGAATGTATCAAGTTTGGACAAGTAGGTTGAGGGAACATTTTACAAACTAGGAAGCACTATCTCAGAACAAAATACACTTGAATCTTGTAAATCGTCGGTTTTATCACTTTGTACCACGTGAATGCACACTCACTACCCATTTAACTACAGCACATATCTGGCTCCCTTCTAAAGATTGTATTCTATGGATCGGTAGATTTCATCTTGTCAAGTAACATTTTTGGAATTTTTTGGACTCGGTTTCTATGCTGAAAACAATATTTTCAATGAAATGTTGTTCTTATCGATATGAGGGTTGCCAGTGCTTGAGGGAAGGAAGTCTGTTTCCACTTTTCCACATGAATGTCAGTGTGGAGTAATCTTAGGTCAGGTACAGAATTTGCAGCTTACAAAGAAAGCTCTCCTTCACACTGTTCTAGTAATGCAGCTTAACTCTCAGAGGCATCTCCCACAGAGTTTATTCAGCTTGGTGCCGGCTGCTGAATATATCGGAGCATTCAAGCAATATTCCCATTCATGCTCTTTGTACACTTTGTAAAATTGGATTATAGATTGACTTGGTCACCCCTTTTTGTTAATCATTGATAAAAGGAGTTTCTCCTAGATTCCAAATAGAAGGAATTTAATGACAGTTTATGTTATTTCTCTACCATTGAAGGCTAACCTTGTCTAAAAATTAGACAGATTTAAAGCATCGAAAAAGGAAATAATTTCCCTAGATTCTTCCACCCTCCAACATGTTCTGAATACTGACATCCATGAAACCGATTTACACTTTTGATTTCCAGCTTGCAGAATGTGGGTTTTGACTGAACAAAACACTTGAAGTAAAAGATGCAATCACACTAACTAGAAGTCAGAAGCTGTGAATGGAGAGCCAGAGGTCAAGTACATGATCTGGCTGATGGATATCAGCATTGAGCATGGTATGAGGCATTGGTTTTAGGTATATCTGCGTCATTTCAATGTGATACTTGAGGAACTTATATATAATATAATAATATAATAATCCTTGCATTTGATATAGAATCTTATCATATCTTCAAAATGTCTCAAAGCGTTTCACAGAATATACTGTAAAGTGAATTGACTGAATATTATGTGAGCGAAGTATTTGAATATATATTTATATAGTATATTTGAAATGTATGTCAGGCTCCAAAACCTAAATATGATTCATTGAGTAACCTATCGCTTTTTCTGCTCTGTATTTCCTGGACCCACACTCCCTCTTTCAGGGAGGTTAGATTTTGGGGGATGACCTGTGTTTTGTTGTGGACTTGCCCGAGGCTGGTATCAATGTCACTTTAGAATCCTACAACACAAGAGTTGCTGGTGATAAACTGAAACTGACCCTACTATTTCTATCTCACTTCTCTAATCAGGCCCAAGAATACAAGCAAGCACTAATGGCACTTGTACAGTGCTTTGTTATAGCGCCTTGGGAAGTCCTCCCGACATGAAAGGCCCTATGCAAATGTAATCTTGTTGTTGTTGTTGCTTTGGGACGTCCTCCCGATGTGGAAGGTGCTACATTAATGTAAATTTGTATTGTATTATACACAGGAGAATCAGCTAACAATCCTATTCTCCTTCAACTGTCTTTTCCTGCCTCTGTTCTTCCAATTCTAGTCTACTGCTCATTCCTCACTCACTCCATTCCTCCAACGGTGACCAAACCTTCAGCCACAACGTCCCCTCTCCCCTGCCAATTTTCTGTAACACTTCCTAAATCTCTTCATTTTGCACCCTCTTTACTTGTGTTAACAAAAATATTTTAACACCATATCTCATTGACCATGCCTTTGGCCAACGCTCATAAATTTTCTCTCCTCCTTACTCGATAATCTCCACCATCTTTGTGAAATGCTCTGAGATAATCAGGCTACTTAAAAGGCACTAGGTGTAAGTGCAAATTGTTGATCTAGACTGGGAGTCATTTTGCAGTCTCAGCTCATCCACCTCAATTAGTATTACTATCATCATGCACATTCAAAATAGGTGGGTACAAATAGTTGGCACATTAACTGGGGAAGTAACACAATATTTGAAATGCTGTTGTAACAAGGTTTAGACAAGTATTCTCTTAATCTGCAGAAGCTCTTTCTATAGGCAGCACAATTTGAGAACTCGCCTAATATTTCAACCTCTGGCCTTTATGCATAATTTCTTGCACAATGAAAATTCTTCTGAAAGGTTTACCCCCAAAAATGCCATCTTAGGCTGCAGAGAGTCCTGATATATTGAACTTTTTTCTTTTCGTCAACTGAAGACACTAATTTATTCTAGGAGGTATATCAGTTGGTGTCAAACACCCTTCAGAACCTCACTCAAAATGACAATTCTTATAATAATAATAACCCTTTCATTTGATGTAGCGCTTTTCAAATCTTCTAGACGTCTCAATGCACTTCACAGAATATATTGTAAGGTGAATTGACTGTATATTTGTGGGCTAAATGCAGCAGCCAATTGCGCACAGCAGTGTCCCACAAACAGTCATGAATTGAAGTGACCAATTTATTATTGTTTTTTTTTCTATTATCAGGCATGTGGACTAAGGAAACTTGCCCAAGGTTCCGACCTGCAGGGAATTGAACCCAGGACTCTCGCTTGTGAGGTGAGTGCTCTAACCACTGAGCTACAAGACGCAATTCTTCATTGTGCATAAAAGATGCTGTTTGACTGTGAGGACGTCCCAGCTGAACTCAACACTGTCCACATCCAACAAATATGTTGGTCCTCAGGTCACTGCTCACCAGGAGTCTATGATCACTGACCTGAGGACCGGCATGTATGATACAAAGAGACCCCTATAGTTTGGTTTTTAATGACTATCAACCTGTTAATGACTATTGTATTAAATATAAGATGCTATATGCAAGATGTGGAGGTAAACTATACTATTCCATTACATTATTGCTGCAGGAATCTGAAATGCACGTTTTTCAAATTGCTTGATTTGCCAGCCTCCCCTAGCCCTTAAATTTCAACAAGAGCTATTGAAAGGAATTGACCTCAGTGGAATGTGCCACATGGGGATGGAACAGAGAAGTAATGGGAAACATCTTAATGACTGGCAATACCAACCCCAGCATGGACATAAATACCGCAGATAATGAATTTGGTTCTGAAAACGTCTTTTAATAAAACTTCGAGCTACTGTAAACCGATGCTTAACACCCACAGCTCATGTCAAACATAGACGAATGGCTCAGCCCTTTGAATGTTTTCTTCGTTCCTTTCACCACCCCCACCCTCCACCCCTCTTTAATGGACATCACAGAAAATAAACACAAAGACATGAAAGGGCAGCCAGCCTGCACCAGAACATTTATTTGCTTTGGAACTGTTTTTTTCTCTCTCTCTAGCTTCTTTTAAATTAAATCAAAGTTCAACGTGAAGGATTTATGGATCAATCCTCAAACTTGATTCCAGGCCAAGGCAATATTTCACTTTAGCCGCTAACCAGCCTGAACTTGACAAGGACTATTAGTTTTAGGTGGAGTAGAGGAAACCATCACAAACACCTTGCCTTCTCATCTTTAGTTTTCCCATGAACACTGCTGAACTCAACCATTTTAGAGACGTTTGCGCGAGATACGCAACAATCAACATCTGTCAGAATAACTTTAAATATCCTTGGCATTGTGCTGTGTTCCTAATCACGGTAGGTATTTCAGTATACTAACTTCATAGAATCCTACAGCACCAGAAGAGGTCATCTGGCCTCTCAAATCTAATCAGTGTTTTAATCCATGTTAACTAATCCAAAACAATCTAATCTCACTCTCCTGCTCGCTCTCCATATCCTTCAATATTGCTCTGGAAATCTATCCTGGAGTCCCTCCAACTCATTCCCTTCCTCCTCGCTTTTAAAGCCCTTTAAAGAAACGTTTAAATCTGAAAAGTTATACTTCTTTCACTTTACTTTCGGTCATCTTTCTCTTTCCCCTCGCTCTCTTCGGATCCCCCACCCTCCACAGGCTCAGATACCCAGCTAGCTATGTAGAGCACTTTGAGATGTCGTTGTGATGTGAAAGGAGATGTAAATTGTAAATGTAAATTGTAAATTTGTAAATTGTATTTCATAAACTATCCTCTTCAAGAATGTATAACAAATCCTATTTTAAAATAAATTATAAGGACTCTCCTCGACTAAAATTTGCAGCAGAGAATTCTATATTCCAACTACTCTCTGTGAAAAGACATTATTTTCTAACCTCCCCTTTAATTATTTTTGTGATTACCTTAAATTTGTGCCTTCTCATTGCTGACTCTCTGACCAGTGTTTATTACTATAGACCGGCCCTGTTATTCAGAGCTTCCCTAGAACACTAATGTTCGCTTTGAACGTGGACCCGTGGTTACTGGAAAAAGTCATGGAACACAAGACTTACCACTCTAAAGAATGGTTACTTTCAACGATCGCAAGGTTGTTGCTGGCGACACTTCCTACGCAATGCATATCACTTGCTGACCTGACAACCTGGCCAAGTTTATCTACTTTGTTTTACATCAGAGGTCTGAGAACATGGATCCAAACCACCATGTTATAATAAGGACAATCTTTGTTTATTCTATCATAACCCTTCATTATCTTGAATATCTTTATCAGGTCACCCTTAACCTTCTAATGATAGCTACTGATTAGCATTTAGTCACCATAGTGGGCATGTCAAATTGGAGCCACAAAAACTATTCACTGAGCTATGAGCAACGATTCGGCTCTTCACTCTTGGAAGGAGATATCTCAGAGGGAACCTTATCGAGCTATACTAAGATTTTAAATGGGATTGGGATAATAAAACCCAAGAAAAGGCTTTTGGATTTACTGAGACAACAGAACACGAGAATGCAGGTTTAGAGTTTGTGGAGAGCAATTTCAGGACACAAGTATTTATTTGCCAATATGACTGGAGTAAGCTCTCAGGAAGCACAGTTGAGATCAGGATGTTGGACTTATTTATTAACCAGTCTGTTACTATGATGGGAAGTGGGTACGGTGGGTATTCTGGAAGGATGAGATCAAATTTGCCAAAGATCCTTCTTTATCTGACTCGCAATATTGAGGTGATAAACCTTAAAGTACTATTTTTATCTTGACTTTTAAATAATCCTTTTTAAAGTTGTTTCTCCTCCTTTCTCCTGCCACAAATAATAATAATAATAATAATAATAATAATAATAATAATAATCCTTGCATTTGATATAGCGCTTTTCACGTCGGGAGGATGTCCCAAAGCGCTTCACAGAATATACTGTAAAGTGAATTGACTGTATATTTGTGGGCGAACACAGCAGCCAATTGCGCACAGCAATGTCCCACAAACAGTCGTAGATTGAAAATGACCAATTTATTATTGTTTTTGATTTTGGAGGGATTATTATTAGGCGTGTGGAGTAAGGAAACTTGCCCAAGGTTTCGCCCTGACCTGCCTGGAATTGAACTCAGGTCTCTCGCTTGCAAAGCGAATGCTCTAACTACTGAGCTACAGGACTCCACAAACCAATCCTTGGTCAAATAAGTGGCACAAAATTCATTGCCGGACCTTTAAATTCATGCAGAGTGAGTTGTCTATCAATTTCTTGCGTCTTCCTCCATGTACAAATCTCTCCCCCGCCCTCCCACATGGCACAACTCAACTTGCCCTATTGAGAATCTTATCTTCCCCTCCTGAATGTTACAGTGAAATGGAATGGAACAGCTCACTCCTACAGATCTTTGTTCCCAGATAAGAACTCCTCCCCGTAGCCTCTCCTACACTGGGACACTTCACTCATCATGTAGTAATCCTGTGCTAAGGGACAGGTTACAGTTGTTAACAATGCGATTTCTGTTGGTAGTAACAGCATGTCTTAAAATAGATCCCGCATTGCCATGACGAGCCAAAACCCATAGAAAATTTCCACTGCAATTCGTTCAAACCAACATTTATGAAGTGAAAACAGCGACTATCGCCCATCGCCCAGCAAACCCTAAGTATCAGATAGGAAACAGAGCAAGAGATATTTCAGGAATGTCATGCATATTGCTTCTCTTTGACTCCTGAGAATAAGTTATTTCCATTGCAAGACGTCAGGGCAAGTCTGCTGCTTTCCAATTTGATTTCCATCATTTGCTGAAGTTTGCAATGGAGAAAGAATAATAGCCTGTACAATGGCCTACAGCAGAACACAACTCTACTGGTATAAGATGTAATGAAACGTTCCTGATACTGAACAATCAAAGCTTGTTCAGTGAAGTCAATTCACTGCTTTCATTACCGATAAGTTTCATTTACCTGTCATTAAATATAGAATAGCACCTGAGCTGGAATTTGTTTTAGTGTAATCTCAACCATAAATGTGTCACAAAGCACATGTTAACATTTGTTGATATGTCACATGTGTCAACCTGGTTAATTTAGTAGTACTCACCTCTGGGTCAGAGGATGATGGGTTTAAGCACCACATCAGGCTATCGTCCTCCCGACATGAAAGACGCTATACAAATTTAATTTTATTGTTGTTGTCATAGACATTGTTGCATGTGCCAACATCTGGTTTCCGATGTTCTCCTCTTCGCTCCTGAAGGTGCCATTTCAAACTTTGAGTCCATTTCCTGCAGTACCTCACCATCCAAGGAACCAGACTTTTTTATGTAAGCCTGGACAGTGAGCTTTGGCAGGCTATGTAACCACGGCAGATGCCACATCCAAACCTGATGTTGTCATCAACTGATATGTACAGAAAGAGCTCACTGATAGCGAACTGGAGCAGAACCCCTGCTGAGTTTTATATCCACTTCATGTAAACTGGAGACTGAAGCCAACTTTACTGCTGCCACCAATTGCACCAGTTAAGGTCAATTGAAAAACCAGGGAATGAACCTGGCATTTTCCTGTTCTGTATGATTCAACTCCATTTAGGCCAATGCCTTAACCAAGTGAGTCATTGGCACTGGGATTAAATTTAAATTTAGTTGTGCATTTTTTTGTGTAATTAATGTTGAGGAGTTGTACAAGATTTCTTAGATCTTGATAAAACCCAGAATGCTGTGATAGATAGGTTGCCACATACAATGCATTGCACATTTTAGCACTGAACAGTTTTGGCCTCCTTCACACTCAAACTGGCTTCCATTTACAGCCCATAAATCTCTCTTATTTCCATGACTAAAATCTATTTTTTAAGACCTTGAGAGCTGTTATTTCAAAAATATTTATACAGTCCCACCAAAACATAAGCTGTCTCAACATCAAGATTTGAATGTTGGGTTCTAGCCTTTGCAACCATACTAAGGAAAATCGACGTCAATGTCTCTGGCAGACTGATATTAATGGGTCTTTTACACACTGCGAAAGCATTTGGAGTGTTTTTTGTGTCTGGAATATCTTGAGCCGTATTCATGTGAAAGACATGCCTGTTCTGAGGGATGATCGCAAAATACAAGAACGTTGGTTTGCAGTATGCCTCGCGGGATAACGTAAGCCATGAAAACAGGTCCAAGTATTTACAACAAAAATATCTGGATTACAAATTCCCCTGAGACGTGTTCCCTGCTTGCTTTTTTAAATTTAAACTGAATAGTTAGACTGGTATTCCATGAATAAACCTGCAAGGCCCCCAAAAGGAAACAAGGCTTGAGCAATTGTGGCCTACAAAATATAGCCCCAGTGAACTACAAAGCTCATGGTACCTCATTCTTTTGAACTCGGTTTTTGAATCATGGTTTGAGGCTTTTCAGTGCCATATTAAAGAAAAACATTCTTTATCCTCTAATACTCCCAGGGTCAAATATTGGCACACTAAGTAGAATTCAAAAGTATTCAAAACTAGTGGCTGAAACTATTTTGTTTCAGGCTTGGATGCCACTGTTATTCAGAGGTCGGGAGGTATCTCAACATACATTTTTAATCCTGTTATACAATACAATTTACACTTATATGGCACCTTTTATGTTGGGAGGACATCCCAAAGTGTTTGACAATTCTGTCTGAGCACTGGAGCTGAGGGTGAGAGTTTAGGGAGGTGAGGAGGAGAAAGATGACTAATAGCATTGGTTAAAGAGGTATGTTTTGAGGCATACCTTAGGAGAGGGAGTGAATCGGAAATGGGATACGATACAATACAATACAAATTTACATTTGTAAATAGCATTGTTCATTTCAGCTATAGTTGACTGACCGACGTTCAAATTAATCCTGCCAATTTGTCACTGACTTAATGTCAATAGGTCAAACAACAGGTAACCCGATGGGTTCAATGTACCAAACACACGTCACTACCTGGGAACAATGTAATGTATTTGTTCCATTAGCCAACTAACTCTGATTTGCTTTTGGAGCAAAATATCTTTCCCAGTTTACATATGTTTCGCCCACAAAATATACAGTCAATACATTTTACAGTCCATTCTGTGAAGTGCTTTGAGACGTCTTGAAGAAATGATCAGGTGCGATATCAAATGCAAGGATTATTATTGTAAAGGAGAGAAAAATTCTGCGAAGGTGAATTTTACAGAAAACATTGAGATAAAATATAAAATGTAAACTATTGACTTTGCTTTTGATAAAACAAAGTTCTCCCCTAATAATACTGCACGTGTTTTCATGAGGTTCCTCACATATCTAGTGTGCCTTTAAGATTGACTTTCAGTGTGAGAGATTGTTTTCACCGACAAATAAAAATGGAAACATGGCAGTGGACCAAATAATTCACACTTTAAATATATTATGATGGATGTCAGTTTGGCTGAGTTGTTGCCTCTGGGTCAGACGACTGTGAGATGAAACCCCACCTCGGGACTTTGAACTCACAATCTAAGTTGACAATCCAGCAAATTAATGGTCAAGGTGCAATCCTTTAGATGAGGTGTTAAATTCAGGACCCATCTGTCTATTCAGATAAACTTTATTCAAAAAGAGTTTCTCCCAATGTCCTGGCCAACATTCCTCCCTCCTGATAAATTGGTCATTTATGCCATGGATATTCACTGGACCTTGCTGTGTGCAAATTGCTGCAGTTGTCTACAAATACAGTCATTACACTTGACAGCAATCGGGTGAATCGGATATTGTATCAAACGCAAGAAATAGTCTCGGTGATATAAGATGGAATTCCAATCTAGGGGTTTAATTGACAGACATGTTGATGGTACCATCTGAACCACACAATTTAAGGTCTGCCTTGGGATTCATTCAGAGGAGTTCCACTTTGAACCCCCATAGAACATATCTATATCCCAGCTTCTATCGCTGGATAAAAAGGAAATTCCTTCTTCTATCAGTTCTGGACCTGGGACAAAAATGCTACTGTCGAGCTCAAAAGATTGATGAATATCTTTCTCAGTCTAACTGAAGCTTTGTATTTGAATTCAGTCCAGATTCAGTTAATAATCTTTCTTCATCTATCACCTCTCCATCTACCTTGACCTCAAGTGGAATTCTCACATCTTCTTCATCACTGAAGCTGCCTCCAAGAAGCTAGATTTGTTTTTTCATGCCAGATATTTGTTTTCCCTAAACAGCTTTTAATTCATGTCAAAGTCCCAGTTGTCTGAGACTTGAATGTTCCTCTGATATGTTTGAATTGCTCTGTGACACTCCTAAAGGGTCGGGACCCGAGCAGGGGGGAAATGGTCAGGGTTAGGGGAGGGAAGGATTGCTTGGTACTTAGAGACACGATGAATCTTAAGAAAAAGTTTTGCAATGGTTAAATTCATGAGTTCATGAGTTTCCTTCCTTCCAATCGTTGAATTTCCTTTTCCATTCCCAGCAGGTCACAACTACCTTCCCCATCTGCTGCCACTCCTTGGTGGCGCCAACTGGATTAAGACACTTTGATTAAAATATCATTTAAATCACTTTAACAAACATGGACATACAGAGATGATTTGCGCACCGAATGTACCCACATCAGTTTCAAAATGCTAAGGAACAATATTGTTTCTGATTCTTGGTATAGTCATGGCAAACCATCTCATTCCAGCGCATAGCTTTTGTTCCCTTTGGGTATGGAGCTATCCTTTCCTCTTCTTCATAGTCAGTTCTCAACTCACCTCTGTGGGGTTTTGTATGTACCGGGTGGGTTGGGAGGGTTATACCTTGTTGATAAATTCACCGACCTTGGCGGGAGAGTGCAAGAAATCTGTTTCTCCATTTATCGGTGAATTTATGAACATTTATGGTGTGAGCTCATAATGAATAAAGCCACACCACTAAGGTCAGCAAATTTATTAGCAGAATAAGAATAACCTGTTAACTCATGTTCAAACTGACTCTGACACATTTAATGTCATCAGTTCAGGCATGTCACCTCATCCGCTAACATTTATCAGCATAGTATAGGTGCTTGATTTAAAGAGTCAGACACCTCCATGCTCTGCACCCCCACCCCCCACCTTTCCACTTCTCCCTCCCACAGACATTCGCACAAAAACATTCTGACACCATGACAACCTAGTTGTAAATGATTAAGTGCAACAAGTAAGCTTACAGACTGGATGACAAAGCAGAGCAGTCACCAAAATGAACTCATGAATTTAACCATTGCAAAACTTTTTCTTAAGATTCATCGTGTCTCTAAATACCAAGCAATCCTTTCTAAACTTTTTTCTTAAAAAAACATGTTTCTGGTGATAAAGTCTCCTCCGTGGCATAGTCTCGTCCCTTTGCAATCACTGTAACCAAAGTCATGGAAAAACATCAAGCTGTCTGTGTAAAAATATGAGGGAAAAGTAACACTGCTATAAGTTTATGTGAAAGCGCTTGGACTACATCTGGCCTTCATTACTGTTATTATTCAGAGTGGAACAATATGTCGCATATTGATATTTCATACCCATATCAGGAAAGAGCATTATAGGGCCTTGGAAGCAGAAGGCATTCTCCTTGATGCAATCAGATGGACTGAAATTGCAGGGGGCTGGCAAGTTTCAGTGTCAAGGGTAATCATGCTGTAATTGGAGACATATGCTGTTTGGGTTTTGTTTGGTTTGCACCATTTTCAACCCTTCTCATTCCGGCAGCCTGAAATGGCATCCCAGGGTTTTAAAAGAGGTAGCTTATGAGATAGTGGAGGCCTTGTGTCTGCTCTTCCAAAATTCCTTGGATTCTGGGACAGTCCCCATGGAGTGAAAGATCGCAAATGTCACACCACTATTTAAGAAAGGTGGAAAGGAAAAGATGGGGAACTATAGGCCAGTTAGTCTCACATCAGTGATAGTAAAAATTTTAGAATCATTGATTAAGGATGTGGTAGTGCGGTATTTAGGGGAGCACAATATGATTAGGCTAAGTCAACATGGCTTTACAAAAGGAAAGTCATGTTTGACAAATCTCATAGAGTTTTTTGAGGATATTTCCAGTAAACTAGATAAGGGTGAATCAGTGGATGTGGTCTATTTGGACTTCCAGAAAGCATTCGATAAGGTGCCGCATAAAAGGTTAGTCCAAAAGATAAGGGCCCATGGAATTGGGGAGCATATTTACGTGGATTGGGGAATGGTTAACGATTAGGAAACAAAGAGTAGGGATAAACGGGCCCTTTTCAGATTGGCGGGATGTGACTAGTGGAGTACCACAAGGATCAGTCCTTGGGCCTCAGCTATTTACCATCTACATCAACAATCTAGATGAGGACATCAAAGTTAATATATCTAAATTCGTGGATGACACAAACTAGGAGGAAGTGTCAACACAGAGGATGACATTAAAAAAATGCAGTGAGACATAGATAGGTTAGGTGATTGGGCAGGTAGGTGGCAGATGAAGTATAACGTAGGGAAGTGCGAAGTCATCCACCTAGGTAGCAAAAACAGTAGAGCGGGTTATTTTTTAGAAGGGGAGAGATTGGAATGTGTTAGCATCCAGAAAGACTTGGGTGTCCTTGTACACCAATCACAGAAAGTTAGTCTGCAGGTGCAGCAAACAATTAGGAAGGCAAACGGTATGTTAGCATTGATTATGAAAGGATTAGAGTATAAGAGTAGGGAAGTCTTGCTGCAACTGTATGGTGAGACCACACCTGGAATACTGTGTGCAGTTTTGGTCTCCTTATTTAAGGAAGGATGTACTTGCCTTGGAGGGGGTGCAGCGTAGATTTACTGGGTTAGTACCAGGGATGAAGGGGATGAGTTACGAGGAAAGGCTGACCAATTTGGGCCTATATTCTCTAGAATATAGAAGAATTAGAGGGTATCTTATAGAAACCTATAAGATCATCAAAGGGCATGATAGAGTAGATAGTGGGAGATTGTTTCCCCTGGTTGAAGAAACTAAAACCAAGGGTCACAACCTTAAAGTTAGAGGCCAGCCCTTTCACAGTGAGCTGAGGAAGAACTTCTTCACTCAAAGGGTGGTGAATGTATGGAACTCACTACCCCAAAGGGCTGTTGACGCTCCGTCCTTGAACATATTCAAGACTGAGATAGATAGATTTCTTATTGCAAAAGAGATTAAGTGATATGGGGATAAGGCAGGGTCAGGTTATTAGCTGGAGGTAGATTAGAAGATTAGCCATGATTGAATGGCGGGGCAGGCTCGAAGGGCCGAATGGCCTATTTCTACTCCTACATGTTATGTTATGTTAAATTCCATCCAGTCTTAGCCTGTGAGACTATTTTGCCTTAAAGTTTAAAGATCCCATTCAAAGGGCCATGAGAAAACCTAACGGAATTCTGAGTTATATGCATAAGGGCTTGGAGTTCAAAGATAAAGCACTAATGCGATGTTTGTACACATCATTGGTTAGGCAATAACTGGAATGGTTGTTCATTTCGGGGCACCTCATTGCAGCAAGGTCATTAAGGCCTTGTAGAGGATTCAAAGGAGATCTATGAGAATGATTAGGAGGGATTAGAGATTAAAGTTATGGGGAGAGACTGGAGAAATTTGGTCTGTTTTCAATGGAGCAGAGAACAAATTTGTTCATTTTACCTTTGATTCCAGCATCCAGGAGGTTGATCCTCATCTTATCCCAAACCCTGCACATTCGAAGTGGGCCTCAAGTGTAGTTTAACCACTGAGCTGGAATAAAGAAGATTCTGTAATCTTTCCACGTCTTGTTTGTTTATATAGGTAGAAAACATGAACGTGAGAGGTATGCTTATCTTTTCTACTTTCAAAATACAAATTTAATTCACTTTACGATATATTTTGTGAAGTGCTTTGAGACATCTCAACAACATGATAAGGTGCTATATCAAATGCGAGGATTATTATTACTTTGGGTGACTAATATCAACCGTGAGCATTATCATGTAGCACAGTTAGATGATAGACGAAGCTCCCTCTACTCTGCCACACTGTTCCTTGATACCAACAACTGAAGAGTGCCTCCTAACACCATTGATAATAATTCTACCCCTGCCCACACTAACACTAACCATCCTGGCGGTTTGTGGGAGCCTGATGGTATTGCTTTTATAATGCAGTTCTCCGGGTGGGTGGGGAGCCAAAGAGGGAGGGGGCTCTGGAGAAAGCCTGCTCAAAAAGCACAGGTGTCAGAGTTGTGTTCACTTACAAGAGAGGCAGTCGCTGCACTTTACAGTATATTGTGTGAAGTGCTTTGAAATATCCCGCTGACATGAACAGTGCTACATCAAATGTAAGGATTATTTGTAATTATTAATGTATCCAATTGCCTTACACTTTTTTTTAATCAAACGTTAAACCCACGTCCTATCTATCTGTTCAGGTGGACATTCAAGACTTTATTGGCACTATTTGGAAAGAGAAGGGAGTTTTTCCCAGTGTCCTGGTTAACAATCCCCCAAATAAAATTGATGATTCACTTCATGGCGGTTTGTGGGACATGGCTGTGTGCAAATTGACTGCAGTATCTACAAATAAATACACAATCACTACACTTTGCAGTAAACCCAGCGAAGCACTGAGACATTTTGACACGATGATAAGGCGCTATATCGAATGCAAGTATTAGTTATTATTAGAAATAGGGCTACTTGGTTAGAATAGATATGGGGTCTATGTTGTGGTATTTATCAATGGGATTTCCTAAGGAGCAAAGATCCGACAACTTTGCATGATACTAAAGGATTCCTTTAAGAAATACCATAAATTAGACTTCAATATGTTGTTAAACGCAAATTTGTATCAGTATAAGTGTATGTTATCAACCATTCTGGATTCCTGTATCTAATACAAATAACTACAAAGATTTAGGAATTTTAAAGGGATCACAAACTTCAGCGTTCATTTGACACTTACAAAGGAGTCATGCAGTTTATAAAGTCATCTGAAACTTTTATGTTGTAATCACCTTGCAACACATTACATGCTATAACTTTGTAAAAACAGACTTCTCAGTAACACCCTATCATCTTGTCAGCCGCCCCCATTACTTTTATATTCTGGCACTCAACCACTGTCTGTTTGTCATGTAATGTGGATCTCAAGGAGAATCTGGATGACCCCAGGGCCTAGCAATAAAATTAGAAGAACAGTGCCCAGATTATGAAACATCATGGGACAGCTCCAAACAGAACTATAGGGTCTACTTTGTGGTATTTCTTAACAGGAATCCTTTTCAAGATTCCAAGTCACATAAATGGAGATCCAGAAATACATCACATCGGTGAACATTTCCACAGGAGCAGCTACTTTGGCCAAGTGGCCATTTTTCAATCTGTGAACGAAGGCAGTAAGTGTTGGGAGACAGTGTGACTGGGGCAGGGGGAAGAGAGGCTTTGCAGCCGAGCCCAACTATTCTGACCCAACTTTACAAGTGTCAAGTACTTTCAGCAAAAGTCACGAGACAATAATCAGGAATAGAAAACCCTGGTCAATACTTCCCCTTCCCCAACAAAGCCATTTAACCTTACACAGCACTGTTGCCCCACCTGAGATCAGCTGATTTAACGCAGATGAGGTGTCAAATCTTCAACCTCTAATCACTACAGCTTTATGCTATAGTGAGCAGTAACCCCTGCGCCCCACCCCTCAATCTTTACAAACTTGTTTATTTGCTTAAGATTATTGGAACATAGGAAAACAGGAACAGGCGGAGGCTCTTTAGACAATCAAGCTTGTCCCACCAGTTTGCTTGATCTTGACAGATCTTTTAATCCCAATGCCTCACCCTTTCCCCAAATCTCTTCACACACAAACACCACACGTGGTAGTAATTCTAGGTGTAGCACTTGGAGACACGTCAATGTTATATGAATGTTATCAGAATATACAAGTTCCCTTTCTTTCACAAGATCAAATAATTTATCCAAATGTTAAATCTTCAATCTGATCAACAGAATGTTTTCCAAATGCTAAAAGGATTTTTGTTATTTTTTTGGGGTGGTGGGCTTTTGGATAGTTGTCCTTATTTAGCAGTGGAACTAACATAAACACATTGACTTTCCCAAAACTTCACATCTGTATTTTATTCCCTTCATCCCTACAATTATAGTGCTAATAATAATAATAATCTTTGCATTTCATATAGCATCTTATCAAGTCTTTTAAAGTCTCATAGCTCTTCACTGTATTTACTGTGAAGTGACTGTGTATTTGCAATCACTGCAACCAAAGTCATGGAAAAACATCAAGCTGTTTGTGTAAAAATAGTGCATTTCAAATGTTGATTGTCTTGTTTACAGTTTACATTCTTTGCAGTGCTGTTTTATTCTGACCTTTATATCTTCTTTGTACTAGGCATTAACACTATGATTTTATATAGCATTCTGCCTTCCTCTTTCGCTTGCTCCCCACCCTAACAAAAATACTGGAGCTTCAGTTGAAAGCCTGAGTGTTTCGTTTTTGCCTATTAACAGCCAGCAGGCAATCTGGCTCAATGGGACATGAAGTAATTCAGAAATTATTGAGTTAGCATCAACAAGATTACCAACTGCATTCTTTTTATTTTACTTTGTATTTTAACAATTAAAATGAGCAAGGACATTAGGGTTATTTACAATTTCATCCTCAAAAGTCCGGATGTTTATCGATGTTTGGAAATAAATTCTTCAATGTAATAAAATCAACTGTAACTTATTGACCAGGTTTGCCTGAAGTTAGATGCACCACTTGAGTGGTACTGAGTAGTACATATCTGAGCTTGTTCTCGCTTCATTAAATAACTGAGTTACCTTGTATTTATTTCCAGATCATCGACCTTTTTTTGATTGTGTGATCAACTCAATCATTAGCAATAAGAAGAATCCTTGCATTTGATATAGCACCTTATCACATCATCAGAATGTCTCTAAGAACATCACAGGATTTTACTATTAAGTGTATTGACTGTGTAATTGTATGCAGATTCCTCCTTCTTGCCGGTTCAGGTGGATTTTAAGTGAGCATCCCTTTCCTATGTTGCCACTGACACTTAAAAGAAACATCAAGATTTTCTCATTGTTGGCCTAGTTTATTTTCTTTTCTTGTAGCAAATCCATACCCATAATTCATTGATAAGACCCAGGAAGCCACTGGCTTGCTAGAATCAGGTATCTGGAATTTGTAACAATCCAGACCGGAAACAAAATGGAAATGTTTTTAAAAAATTCTGTGGTTCCGCGCATGTGTAGAATCCCGCAAGCCTACTCTCCTAGAGCACGCCCCGCCTTATCATGGTTGCTGGCCTTTAGTGGCCAGGCAGGGAGATTAACTTAAACTTGGTTTGAATGATAGCTTATTGCCCTATCTTCTGCTCGCGGGATTCAAACAATCACAATGCTGGTAGCAGCATTTAGCTGAAAATTCCAGCTCGCGGGACCTGATCCTGATCCAGCTAGCTGGGGTTTTAGTGTATTAATAACTCTCCTCATATTTGATATTGCACCTATAACATCAAAATGACACAAGGTGCTTCACAGGTAATTGCTGTCAAGTGTAGTGACTATGCATTTATAGGTGGATGCAACATTCAATTTGAGCGCAGCCATAATGTGAATGACTGTTTTATCTGGAAAATTGTTGGCAAGAACCCCAAGAAAAACTTGGTTCTCTTTTCAAACTGTGCCATGGGATCTTTAACATCCACCTGAACAGGTAGATAGGATCTCAGCATAACCAGTGACAGATCCTCTGACAATACAGCGCTGTTCCATCTCTCTATTGGAGTGTCAGCCTGGACTTTGAGCTCATTTGTGGGATGTTGCTGGTGCAAGCTAGACATTGTGTTTGTCATTCCTTCATTTCTAATTTATTTTATATTGTAAAGCTTTTTGAAGTGGTTCTTTTGTGTGGAAAGCTCTATATAAATACAAATACTTGCTGGCTGTTGTTGAGTTCATTGATCTCGGCCAGGCAGGATTGGAGATAGTTATGTTGTTTCTTATGTTTGTCTAGGACTTCTGGCAAATGTCATCTCTGCCGACAAGGACTACTTTAGCAAGGTAGGAAATGGTTACCATTGACCTTGGAACCTGACCTCTGGGGGGTGGGGAAGGGAAAGAAAATTGCTGAGAGAACAACGCTCCTTTTGTTTACATGGTTCACAAACCCACTGAAAACTAGCCTTTAAACTAAACGTCACATATTGTTTTGGGCCAACATTTGTTGGTGGGGTTGTGATGCATATGCCCAATGTTATGCAGTTTGTGAATTGTTTGACTTGATCTGAGATGTGCTGATAAATTGTTTAGCAATTCTAAGTGTGGGAAACCTGAGTGTATGCAAATGAGCTTGTCAGCTTTATTGATCTGTCAACAGACAATCTCGCTATTGGTATTATGTGAGTACAGTAGTCCCATTGTGATTGAAACCAGCTACATTCCTTGTGACAACTAATGCAATAAACACATGATTACATGCCAAAATTTACTTCCCATAATTACTGGCAGCATTAAGCAGATCTGCCAATTAGTGCCGTCTCCACATCACATCTTTACTTGTTAGCCTGACTCAGTTCGTAGCATTCTTACCTCTGTCCTAAAAGGTTGCAGAGTTAGAAGCCCCACACTGGGACTTTAGACACAGTCTAGCCTGACAATACAATGCAGGTCTGGGGAGTACTGCAATGTCAGAGATCTATCCTTCATATAACATATTAAACTGAGGTCCCATCTGTCTGTTCAGGTGGACATGAAAGATCCCATGGCACTATTTAAAAGGGGAGTTTCTCCAGGTGTCCTGGCCCACAATACCTCAGGTGAAATTGGTCAATTACTCCATGGCTGTTTGTGGGATACTTCTGTACATAAATTGGTTGCCATATTCACCTTGAAAATATGTTACAATGAATCCTGTGAAACTCTTTGAGTTTTGCCCTCGATTTTGAATGATAAAAAGGAGATCTATCAGCTTTTCTCAACATCACTGGCAGTCAGTAGCCAGTGATCAGGGCTCTGTGTGTAGTGTGAGCTTAAATGCATGGCTTTCCACCCAGATGTATGCAAGAGCAATGCAAGCAGTAAATGTTCTTCTGAGGTTTGATGTTGCAGATCTGGAGCAGCAGAATGAATTGGTTGTTAGGAAAGAATCATCAGAGCTGGTGTGAAAATTTTATCAGCCTAAACATTATCAGTCTTGATAGCCCTCTCGACTCCCGATAAGAAAGGATTAATTCAAAATCCAGGGTCAATGACATGTCAATTAATTCATGTATTGGTGGGTTGTTCATGCCTAGGTTAGAAATGGGAAAACTCCAGATACATTTGGCGAACCAGCCCCCATGTTAGTTTTAATTAAGTCAAAGGAGAAGTACTGAATTGACAATTGTATATTATTGAAAACAGTAGAGAAGAGCAAGGGAAGGAAGGCACACCAAGGTTAAGAAAGAAACAAAGACCATGTTGTTTGCAATGTCTGACACATGTGCAGTCCCTCAGGGGATTGCTTAGAAGTGCCTCAACTAGACAGAAAGTTTCACATATGCAAACTAACAGGGACATTTCTGGGAAGAAATGGTTAAGTGATAGCACGCTTTTGCAAGTTTGAGTTTAATGTTGCCTTAAATTGGGACTTCATCCAGACGTGAAAGGCGCTATACAAATATAATTTTGTTGTTGTTGTTAAGTTGCAGTTGCAGTGTGTGCAGCCTGACACGATTATTTCAATAAACCGCACAAACTGGTTTGAAATTGCTCTTAGATCAATCAATCATTTTCTATTATTGTTTCAAGTTTACAAGGCACTTTTTATTTTTCATATTTTGGAAATCTGAACTTTGCCTTCCAAAAGAAGCAATGTGAAAATTAATGATTTTAAGTGGCTGGAATAACTAAATCTGTAATTTTATTTGAATTATTTTATCATTGTGTTGGTTTAACCTGAAATTCCAGATGTAACTATTTAAATCCTGGTTTACAATTTGGCTGCCTCTGGCTTGACAAAACGTCCCTGATGGTAGTCCAAATCTCGCTGAAGCTAGCAGCTTAACTCTTTGATACCATCTTTTAAAAGTCGGATGAATGTTGGAGTCCTGTAGCTGAGTGGTTAGAGCACTCGCCTCACTAGCGAGAGACCTGGGTTCAATTTCTGGGCAGGGCAAAATGTTGGGAAAATTTCCTAGCTCCAAACACCTCTATTCACCTAGCAGTAAGTAGGAACCCGGTTGTTAGTCGATTGGGTGATCGCTTTTTCAGGGGATATAATCCCTTCCTAAAAAATAAATAAATAAACAAATAATGATTTGGTTACTCAGTCCACGACTGTTTGTGGGACACTGCTGTTTGTGGGACAATTGGCTGCCATGTTGGCAGTCGGTTCACTTTACAGTATAGTCTGTGAAGTGCTTTGAGACGTCTCGAAGACGTAATAAGGTGCTATATCAAATGCAAGGATTATTACTATTATTGTTTCACCAATAAGCCGCACGGTCCTGCCAACAATCCCCCAAATAAGATGGGTCATTCACGTTATGGCTGTTTGTGGAACATTGCAGTGCACTAATCGGTTGCTCTATTCACCCCCCCAAACACAATCACTGCATTTTACAGTGTAGTCTGTGAAGTGCTTTGGGATGTTCTTACAATGTGAAAGGTGATGTGTCAAATTCTCTTGCCTAGGTCTGCAATCCACATTGGCTTTGTAAACTATTTTGTAAACTATTCTTAGTGAAGAACATGATACAAGTGTAAGTTGTTAGTGTTTCAAGATGCACGTTGATTCCTGGAGTGTTCTGTCTCCAGCAGTTACATTTGCTGGTTATCCACTGTGGAGTCCTGTAGCTCAGTGGTTAGAGCACTCGCTTTGCAAGGGCGAAACCTTGGGCAAGTTTCTTTACTCCACACGCCTAATAATAATCCTCCAAAAACCAAAAACAATAATAAATTGGTCATATTCAATCTACGACTGTTTGTGGGACATTGCTGTGCGCAATTGGCTGCCGCGTTCGCCCACAAATATACAGTCAATTCACTTTACAGTGTGTTCTGTGAAGCGCTTTGGGACGTCCTCCCGACGTGAAAAGCGCTATATCAAATGCAAGGATTATTATTATTATTATTAAACCAATATTTTAGGTGGTCTTGGTAGGAACAGAGCAGATGACTAGATGAAAACAACTGGCTGTCCTTGTTGAGGAATTCTGTAATAAATTCATATTGTTAATGATGTAAATCTTGGGTTGGTTACGAAAGCCAATTAATGATCAGGAAATTCAGGCTTAATCCTTATCCAGGATAAAAGGAGGGTGGTGGGTGTGTGTGTGTGTGTGTGGGGGGGTGTTCTATATTTGATGTACAGTTCTAGTTGTTACACAAAGGAGCCATACAGATTCTAGAGATGATAGAGGAGAGCTACAAATTTGATTCCTATTGCTACAGAGATGAGGTAAGAGAACAATTAGATAATCTAGCATTCTTCAGCTTCAAAAAGAGTTATCTCACAGCGGACCTTATTGATGTGAGTAAAATAAATAAAATAATAATAATTCTTGCATTTAATAAAGCACTTTTTACGTCTTCTAGACATCTCAAAGTGCTTCACAGAATATATTGTAAAAAGTGAATTTATTGTATATTTGTGGGCGAAACGCAGCAGTCAAACAGTCGTGGAGTGAAGTCACCAATTTATTGTTGTTTTTTTTTCTTGAGGGATTATTAGCAGGCGTGTGAAGTAAGGAAACTTGCCCAAGGTTTTGCTCTGCCGGGAATTGAACCCAGGTCTCTCACTTGAGAGGCGAGTGCTCTAACCACTGAGCTACAGGACTCCATGTTAAAGATGTTAAAATTTGTAATGGAGTCAATGAAGTAACCAAGAACAATACTTACAGATATGCCAAGGCAGCAGAATAAGAAGGCACAGGGTCAAGGTTGTAAAGAACAATTTTCGGATGACAACAGGATGTATTTCTGTACACAGAAGATAATCAGCAGCTGGAAGAGGTTACCAGGAAGAATGGGGTGAAGTCAGGTCACTTGGAAAGAGTTTAATGCTGTTATAGGAAGGTGGTAAGATGAGTGTTCAGGAAAAATGTGATCAAAAGAGACAAAGAGACTTAATCATCCAAACCTCTCCTATAAACTCAACTCAGAGCTGGGATTGAGTTTGGATCCTTCTGAACAGTATGTCTTAGCCCAGCATTAGGTGTTGGCTTTACCCTCTGGACCATTAGGGATCCTTTTGCTATTTATGATGTCCTAAATTAGACAGAGAAATGATTATTTTTCCAAGTTGTTCAGGAGTATCAAAGCTCATTATTTTCTGAGCGATTGTTTTACCTAAAATACTGTGCTCCACACAGTCAAAGCCATTGAATAATAATACATCTGTCAGGAGGCCTGATCAGATAATCTGGTTGCTCCTAGCTGATTTACAATGTGGGTTAATCCATGAGGCGTAACTGCATCATGCTTCATGTCCCTATTCCAGTGGAAAAGAAAGTTAATTGTGTTTATCGACTGGTGTAATCCTAGCCCTATGGCAATAGAACCTGTGCCAGGACAGAGGACTTGACTATTAAACTGTTTGCATTTCATTTACCAAGTACAATATAAAAACATTGAAAGACTCATCTGCAAGGCTGGAGTCTTCTACAGCCAGCAACTAATAGTCGGGGATTACTGCATATGAAACAAACTACTTATATGAGTCTAGAAATATATCTAAACAGATTATATATATATATGTATATGCTGGAACAAGAACAATAAGTTTGCATGTGAAGCGACTGCAAGGCCCAGAGTCAAAATGAGAATTGACAGTATCTCCCCGCCCTACCTCTGTGACCTCCTTCAACTTTACCTACTTGACCATTGAAAGACGGCATGTAAATGTAAAGTGTACTGTATCATATTTTGTGTTGGGACAATGAGAGAAGATTCTATGATCAATGTTTCAGGTCGGGGTGGGTGGGGGTGGAGGGGGAGAGGGAGTTTAATTTTGAGGGTGTATGTAGGCAAGAGTTCAAATTATCCAGATCTCTGAGCAGAGAGCTGATCATTTTGAAAATGGACACAGCAGCCAATTTGTGCTCATCAATGTCCCACTGATAGCCATGAAGTCAATGACAAAGGAGAAACTTTTTTTGAAGAGTGCCATGGGATCTTTAACATTCCTCCTGAACAGGGAGACAGGATATGGGTTTTAACGTCTCACCCAAAGGATGGTACCTCCAACAATGCAGCATAACCTCAGCACTGCATTAGTCTCAGTGTAGACTATGAGCTCAAAGTCCTGATGTGGGGCTTGAAACTACAACCTTGAGACTTAGTTGAGTGATACCAAGTGCTCTCTGCTTGTTCTTTGCCTGAGGAGTGACAGCGCTGACCTTTCCACCCAGTAACAGATGTTACCTGTTACAGTCACAAGTTGCCTGTTAAGGAGTTGAAAATTTAGGTCAGGGACAAGACAGATAATGTACCACATCATCTTCGATAGGTTATTGATCATTAAAAGGTAATTTCTCACTGCAGCAAACAAATAAATGTCACTAGCAAACCTTACCAATTTATCACTGTCTGCCTCTCTGCAAAGAGATGAATGGTTTTCGTATGACTTTTACACAGACTGTGGCAATGCCTGCCACATTCCGGAGCTTTTCTTTCTGAGCAGCTTGTTTGAATTTCTTTTCAAAGCACTTAACCTGACATTTCTTGCCTCACCTTGCCCTAGCTTAGGGCAAGACAAAGTTGAGTTTATTAAATGTGCATATGGGAATGAAGTGAACCAGAAAACATTCTGCCGCTCCCCTCCACAATGAGAGATTATGACTTCACCTGAGGGAATAGCACAGGTTGCATCTGGTTCCTGAGCTGACAGCAGAAATCTAAGCTGGTCTGTGTGCCTGCGAGTGATGCGTGTCAGCATTGTGCAATCATATAGTCTAACCTGTTGGATGGGCTATTGAAGAAAAGGAGAATTGGATTACAAAATCTCTTGGCTTCCCTCAGTGTCATGATCAGTATCCATGCCTCTGCAGACACGATAATAATAATAATAATAATAATAATAATAATAATAATAATAATAATCGTCACATTTGATATAGCACCTTATCACGTCATTGAATCATCTCAAAGCACTTCACAGAATATACTGTAAAGTGAATTGACTTAACTAACGCAAAGTGTTATGATGTGCAACAAACCTTACCCCTGTGTTACCAACATTAAGCTCATAACTTAGGTGGATTCTGTAGTACAGCGATGTGGATGGAAGCAAGGAGGGAGGGTATTGTCTGTGGTGTCTTTCTGATAAAATGTTGAGCCAAGGCTATGCGTGCCTGCTCAGTTTGGATGTTACCAAGATGCTATGATACCATTTGAAAAGGGAAAGTTTTTTTTCTCTCCAAGTGTCCAGGCCAACAATCCTCCAGATAAAACATTCCTTCACCTTGTGCTAGTCTTGTGAAATCCAGCTTTTGCCTGCAAAAAACAACAATTTGCATTTATATAGCATCCTTCACACAGGGTAGCGTCCCAGAGCGCTTGACAGTGGTGGAATCTGACCCCGAGCCAGGGGGAAAGGGAGGGGGGAGGTGACCGTAAGCACAATCAAAAAGGTCTTTAGGTTCGATTTGAAAGTGGGGAGGGAGGGGGTAAGGCGGAGGAATTGAGGGAGAGAGTTCCAGAGCTTCGGGGCGTAGTTGCTGAAAGTACAACCGCCAATAGTGGAGCCGAGGCGGCGAGGGACGAACAGGAGGCCGGAGCCAGTCACTACGGTCACTACAGTTGACAGCAATTACTTGTGAAGCACATTTGAGAAATTATTTTGCTTACATCACATGGGCAAGAAGGTCATAGGTTTCAGTCTCAGCCTGGGTGGTACGAGACAGCAATGTAATTGAAATCAGTGATCCTGTTCTAGGGAGGAGGACATTACGCAAAGACCATGCTCTCAAATGATATCCAGTGACTGCTGCTGCTGGGTGTGTTAAGAGTCTCAGCCAAGCTGTGATGCACAGACCATGCACTCCTCCACAAGGAAGATTGAAAGGTCAGTGGGAAAGTGTCCTTTTGCCAATTTTCACCCACCACTTAGCAAGCTTACCAACAATTTAGCTCAGGGAGATCTTAGAGAGGAGAGCAAAGTTATACAGAGGGGCAGAAATATCCCAATGAGAAGATAAAACTGATGTTTGTGGACATTGTTTCTATTGTATTTTCTATGGGACTACAATATTAGCCTGGCTCAGTGGTAGCACTCTCGCATCTGAACCAGAATGTTGTGCATGCAAACCCTACGTCGGGTCTAGGAATCATATAGTCTAAGCTGACACTCCAAGTGCAATGTTAGAGCGAGTATTGCATTGTCTGGTCACTCATTCCATGGCTGTTTGTGGATCATTGCTGTGCGCAATTGTCTGCCTCATTTCACCTACAAAATATGCAGTCAACCCACTTTATACCACATCCTTGAAGCACTTTGAGATGTCGCAGCAACGCGATAAGACTCTATATCAAATGCAAGGGTGATTATTATCATCATTGTATCAAATATAAAAAATATTATTATTATGATTTTAGTAGTGAAGATAACAACAACAACAACAACAACAAGATTCCATTTACAGAGCGCCTTTCACGTCAGGAGGACGTCCCAAGGCGCTGCACAGTTGGGTCATGACCCGAGCAGGGGGGAAATGGTCAGGGTGAGGGGAGGGAAGGGAGGGAGAGAGGAGGGGGGAAATGGTCAGGGTGAGGGGAGGGAAGGGAGGGAGCGAGGAGGAGGAAGAGAGTCGAGAGGGGAGCTGAAGGCACGGTCAAAGAGAAAGGTTTTGAGACCGGCCTTGAAGGAGGAAAGGGAGGAAGCATGGCGAAGGCACTGGGGGATAACAGGCACAGAGTTACCCATCAAGGCTGGAAAATTCCATTCACTAACCTGCTCTGAGGCCAATTACTTTCCAGTTTGAGGTGAGCTGAAAAGTAAAGTGACTCCCTGGCTTGCAAGTAACATCAATGTTTTTGTAGTGATCTGTCTCTGAGCCAAATTCATTAATAATAATAATAATAATAATAATTCTTGCATTTGATATAGCGCTTTTCAGGTTTTCTAGACATCTCAAAGCTCTTCACAGAATATACTGTAAAGTGAATTGATCGTATATTTGTGGGCGAAAAGCGGCAGCCAATTCCGCACAGCAGTGTCCCACAAACAGCGGTGGATTGAAAATAACCAATTTATTATTGTTTTGTTTTGGAGGGATTATTATTAGGTGTGTGGAGTAAGGAAACTTGCCCAAGGTTTCGCCCTGCCTGGAATTGAACCCAAGCGTCTCGCTTGCAAAGCGAGTGCTCTAACCACTGAGCTACAGGACTCCATTGTGGTCCCTACTTCCCTGACACATCTCTCCAATCCTGCTGTCATAATCCTTCATCCTTTCTTGGAGTAGTGTTGTATTGCTTTTTGAAAGGATTCATTTCCTTTGGTGCTTTGAATTTTAGATGCGTGAAAAGTTCATTTAGGCACCTTCAAAAGAAGAATTCATGCTTACTAAACTCTAAACCATTTTTTCTCCAGTATCCCTTTCAGTACGTGCCCAGTACAAGTGAAGGGCTGCACTTGTTGATGCTGGTATGTTACTTTGCTGCATTCCTTTGGCTTCACTTTTGTGACAACAGATGTTTCTGTGAAATTTTGTTAAGCTGCCTTCATTTGTGGGAACTGCCAGATCCACAGCATGTCGAGGACTCCTTCCTCATTATTGTACTCCACACATACACACACACACACACACACACTCTCTCTCTCTCTCCTTTATAACATTGGATAAAGTTTCACTCTAGTTTCCCAGCGCAGCTCGGAGGACCAGTAATTTATTTGATTTTTTTTTGCTCCTTGGCTCAATTGTTGGCACTCCCGCTTCTAGGTCAGAAAGTTGTAGGTTCAAATCCCACCTTGTGATAACAATCACTGACAATAAATGTCCCAAGAACAGAATTTGGGATGTTCGGATGCCCAATACTAAACTGTTGCTTTAGGAGAATGGTTACTCTTCTTTCAGCTGGATGTTGCTTTTTAGCAAGGCGACAAAACTTAGCTTTTAAAGTCTTGCTGAGAGAATGTCTTTTAACTTGAATTTTTTTGATTATATGATTATTTTTCAGCCATCATCTAGTGATGAACTGCAATATCCTGACCGGATGTTGATTTGTTCTAGTCAGTAAGCCTAGCCATGAAGTTATCACAATTAATGATTACAGAATGTCTCTAATTTACACCCTATATTTTTTTCTTTACATTCGATAAATAGTCTTTTACATCACGAGGATGTCCCGCTTTGTAGGATTTACTGTACATTGCATTATGAAAGTGGCAGGCAATTTACACACAGCCATGTCCCACAACTGATGATGAAATGCCCTTCTCCCACCATTTCTGTACTTGTTGTACTCGCTTATAGTTGTTTTATGTTTAACTGAGAATCCTGTGGCTCATTTTGAACATCACAAAACATACTGAAGCTATCTTGTGTGCCCCCTGTAATTGTCCACATCCGCACTGGGATGGCAATACAAGTGTAATTTGTTGTTGTTGCTGTTAATGAGTTTTAAACCACTACAGTATTGATATCTTCAGAGATCCGCACACCTACGTCATCACTAACGTATTCTGATGAGTGTAATCGAGTCCCTTGTGCATGGTCTCCCTGTGGTCTAACCACAGCCCAGCTGCAAGACAAGTTCCTGCACCACTACAAGAGATTGCATGCTGTGCTATGCCTTTACTCAATGTACATACGCTCTGATGTTAAACATTGAATTATCTAGCTTTCTACACTTCAAACATGATTTCAGTCATCTTTCAGTCAGTGATCTCTTCCTGATGTGAAAGGCATAGTATACATGTACATTCTATTGTATTGTTGTATTGTATTCACCCCCCGATAAAAATGCAATACAAATTTACATTTTTATAACACTTTTCAAGTTGGGAGGACGTCCCAAGGCACTGACGTCCCAAAAACTGTGCAACTGAGATTAATTTTAAAAACTTCCATTTCCCAGCAATGATGCTCTTTAATTTCTACTTGAGATGGAGGAGAATATTGTAATGTTTACTAATTTGTTCATTCAATTGTACCCTCTACAACTCCACAATCATTATCAAAGCACTCCACAGTTTCACTAATGTGAGATGAACCATGTAGGAAAAAGTAGAGATACAAATCGAGACAATGAATTACATAGAATTACATAGAATGTTTCAACACAGAAACAGGTCTTTCTGCCTAAGGTCAGGACACTGGAGTTGTTGTTGAGGTCAGGACACTGGATTCAAAACAAATCTGCTGGATACTATCATGGAAAGTAGAGGTTGAAATTACGTCTGGAAGGATGGCATTAAATGGGTCTTCTTACACCAAACCCTATGTTAGGATGACCCCAGATTCATATCTGACAATGTAATACATGAAAAGACATAATGACAGAAGTTACAATTAGTTCTAATAACCTTTTATGTTGGCAATCATCAAATATTTATAAATAAAGCCTGAGTGTCTTGAGAGGTTCAGAGGAACACAAAGTTCTGCAATGGCAGCATGTAATCCAGCAAACTACACTGCGCAATGGAAACATCTTCCAATGACTGAAGTGGACTTAAGTGTCACTCAGCTTGGCCATAGCAATTAATAAAATAATTATATAAAGAATTTAAGAGCTGTATTGTTAAACACTGTGATTGCTTGTTAAAATACATTTTTCAACTCACAATACAGTACAACTGGGCCACTTGTGGCTTTCAGATATAATTACACAATGAAATGTATTGCTGGTGGGAATTTGCATAACATAAAAACTGTTGCGGTCTATTAGTATTGAACTAGGTGATAGCACATCCCTCTCCGCACAGTGGGTGCCAATAGCAGCTGCTGTCCTGAAAAATCTCAGGCGAGTGTTGGTTAAATTTCATATTTTACATTGTATATAGGAAGAGATTTCATCTTATTTATTTTGCTTGATATCTGTTTCCCAATGATCAACCACACCTAGATTTTTATGTCACAAGATTCAGTCCCAACCTTTGCATGCCACGCAACACAGTATTTCGTTACATTTCTTCCATTATTCAATTATAAGTAGATTATAACAATGCCATCCATTTGTATTTTACAACATGAATCATCCACTGTCTGCTTGCATGAGAAGATAAAAGTCTTTTCATATTTCATGAGTTATTTGAATATCTCTGAAAGCAAAACATTTATGTAACCTCATGTAAAAAGTTTTAAATTCAGCTTTTAATTTACAGCCAATTCTAATCTGCAACCAGAACTCCAGAAAGCAGTTTTAAGACTGAATTTAAGACTTTTACAAAATTCTGCAGGTAAATCTGGATATTTATATGCTTCTGTATCGTATTCCAGGTAAGAACACTGATCGACGTCACAATGTCACAGCATTTGAAGTTGAGCCCAAAGTCTGAAATTGGCAGAATGTTTATTTCTAGTAATGTCACAAAGCAGCACCTGTATTTAACAGCTGTGTGATGAGGTAACCTCCCAGTCACTAGATAACATGAATGGGCGCTCAGTGCAAAGCAGACCAATAAAAGGTGCAGTATTAGATTTGCGAAACTAGATGCCAAACCTGGAATAAGATACAGATTTAATTAGATTTGTCAGAGGACAATTCTTAAATAAATTGGAAGCCATTTTCCCCTAGGTTTTTAAAATACTCAGATTTCAAATTAAAATGGAACTTAAGAATTTTCCGCGATTCTGTGCAATCTTAAATGTTACAAAAATGTTCTTAGAGGCTAAGACTAGGTGCAATTTCATTCCTCTTCTAGAGACTCAGGCACTTTTACATTTGAATCGTTCACACCTATCAAAATGAACTTTTCACAGCCACCCAAAAGAAATGTGAAAAACTCTTAAGTCTTTCTCCTTGGTATGAAATCAGGGGAGATTAAAGCAATTGAACACATTAGAAAGGGAGCCCTGAAGCTATTCTTTAAACACATCTATGGAACAAAAGCCTTCAACGTTTAACATAAATTGCTCACTTTTTCAACATGAATCTAATGGATAACACCAAAAATGCCAGAAGCTGCTCCCCACAGCACTGGACATAGTTGTGGGGGAGTTGGAAGCGAGGTCACTTGACTCGCCTCCCCCAAAAATGGGTAAATGGACCGATCTGACCTTATGATGATAATACTTGGATTTGATGCAGTTCCACATCATGCTGAAATGTTTCATATCACCTCATACGATGAAGTTACTTAGAAGTGTTTTGACTGTTGTTATGTTAGGCAAATACAGCAGCTAGTCTGCACCAGCAACATTCCACAAAGAGCAGTGAGATAAACGATGAATGAATCTATTGTTTTTTTTGGTCGAATTTGGATGAGGGAGGAATATTGATCAGGATATCATGAGTAATCCCTGGCCCTCTTCAAAATATTGCCATGAAATTCTTAATTCCCGCTTGAACATCAGAATATGCTGACAGGATCTCAGCTTAATATTTCATCCCTTAAGAAAGAGGAAAGAATTAGAACTGCTTCCATCACCTACAAAATGTACAGCAAGTACACTTTAAAGTAAATCTTGTGAAACACTTTGAGACGTCCTTCCAACGTGAATGGCGCTAGCGAATCTTAATTATTATATACTCTCCGACCCCTTCCATTAGATGAGAAAAAAACAGTGCCTGAGGTGCTGATAAACTACAATGAAGTGCAATGCAAGGGATTAATGCAAACATATGCAACAGAATTAGATTCATAGCACCTCTACTTAGCTATATCCTGTTTATCTAGAAGCTGTGCTTTTCTGATAAATATCTCTAATTAGTGGTTTTTTTACTGTACCTATAAAAGAGCAAAGCTAACTA
Source organism: Callorhinchus milii (assembly GCF_018977255.1). Classification (NCBI taxonomy): domain Eukaryota; kingdom Metazoa; phylum Chordata; class Chondrichthyes; order Chimaeriformes; family Callorhinchidae; genus Callorhinchus; species Callorhinchus milii. The sequence continues at coordinate 84,991,912 of NW_024704744.1, forward strand.
ACAATGTCAAATAAGAAGACCTAGATTCCAAAGAGTACGGAAACAAGAAAGGAATCAAAATACCTCGTACTTCACTGTTTATAATGATAATACTTTGTGATAATCCTTGAATATGAAATATCGAATGACTCAAAGCACTTTGTGGGGAATTGCTGTCACATCTAGTGACTGTGTTTTAAATGCAAATGCTGCAGCCAATTTGTGCACATCAGATCCCACAAGCAGCCATGAAGTGAACAATGAATTTAAGCTGGAGGATTGTTGGCCAGGACACCGGGCAAAACGCCCTTCGTTTTTTGCATGATGGCCTATAATGCAGGACATTGCGTAAAAAATTGAACAGTGTGGAGGCTCATATGAAATACTAGCTTCGCTTGCAACAAAGGATCCAATGAACACCAGTACTGACTAGCTGGATTGAATAGCCTGTTTCCATGCTACATAGTTCTATATAATTTTATATACAAAATGTTGTGAGATTTGTGGAGTAAAGGGGTAGACCAGTACATTAGTGAGTTCATCCTGCAGCAGGAATGAGAGGTACAGCTGCAGGATAACCAGTTTTTCTGCAGTGCAAATATTTTGAATGTGTTTTTTCATAGATGTGTCTTGCTTATTTTCTTTGCCCCGCACTTCTGGAACTCCCTGCTTCAATCCTTCACCTTGCCCTATCTTCAGTTCACACCAGAAAACTTTTGTCTTCTGTTATCTATAGTCATCTATACTCACCTCCCTTTTCTCCCTTGCTCGGCATCAACTGTTAAGTGTTCCCAAATGCTACCACGCAAGAAGGGTGCTATATAAATGCAAGCTGTTGTTTTAGCTTTGTTATATCAATGACATTACCAAACAACACTGTTCCTTTAAAAGTCAAAATTTCACCCCAGTAACAAAGTAATTGTATCTTTCAGGATAACATTCCCTAACCCAGGTCATGACATAAAAAATAGGTTATGCGGGAATTATTATTCACCGTGAGCGCCATGGAGCAGATCCAGTGATTTGGGGTGAACACTATTCTTCTGCTTTCAGTAGGTTTTGTTCTTATGAAACACAAGTAAATCCCATTATAAGACTTCAAAATGGCACTGCCTCGCTTATAGCACAGGTCTACTGTGGACTCACTAAGTGATACACAGTACACCAAATTTCTAGGGCCAAATTCCAGGTCATCATGTATGTCATTTCCTATGTATTGCGCACATGTTCACCAGGTACAAGAAGTGCCACTAATGTCACGAGCATGCAGGCTGTGTGCAGGAAATGCCACTGACATCGCTTTGCACAGGAAGTCTAGGCTGACACTCCAATACAGTGCAGGGGAAGCACTGTGTTTGTTGGAGGTGCCTTACTTTGTAAGAAACATTAAACCAGGGTTCCATCTGCATCTTCAGATAAACATTAAAGATCCAATGTCAGTATTTGAAAAAGGTAGGGAGTTTCTCCCAGTGTTCTGGCCAACAGATAAAATGGCTCATTCACTTCATAGCTGTTTGTGGGACATTGCTGTGTGCAAATTGGCTGCCAGATTCTCCTATACAGTCCCTACACTTTAAATCCTATGAAGTGATTTGAAACGTTTCAACGACGTGTTAAGATGCTATGTCAAAAGCAAGGATTATTATTGTTATTAACTGGGCCAACGTATATTCTTCACCAAAAACTCTCTTGCAATCTGCCAAGTGAGCAAAGTCTGATTTCGATCTCTGAGGTTTAGAGACTAGCTGCACAGCACAGAGCTGTACTTGATAGTGTTTGATAGCTGCCCTGCTTTCTGCACAGATCAAGGTAAAGCGTAAATACTGATCCAGATAAAAAACAGATATGATTAACAAGTTCAAACTGAATTTGATCTGACCTGTTATATGGTTGGGATTAAAAGTGTAGTGTTTAATATCCACAAAATACACAGTCAATCCACTTTACATTGTGTGAAATGCCTTGAGATGTTTCAATGACGTGATAAGACGCGATATCAAATGCAAGGATTATTTATTATGTATTTATATTGCACAGTAGAACACAGTATGACTCCTTGTTTTAACTCCTAAGTGCTTGTAGAATAAAAGAGCGCAATACTAACAATATGCTGAAGGCACAAGAGCAGAAGGTTTCTGTGTTTACAGAACGCACGTGTCAGCCTTGCTCAGTTGGTAGCACTCTCATGTCTTGAGTCAGAGGTTGTGGGTTCAAAGCCCATGTTAGGAATATGAACTATCAATCTAGGCCTGACTCTCCAATAAAGTGCTGAGGGAATATTTTATTGTTGAGGTGCTATACTCCAGATGAGACACTAAACTGAGGTCCCTTCTGCCTGTTCAGAAGGAGATATCCCATGACATAACTTGTGAAAAAATGGGAGTTTCTCCCTGTGTCCTGGCCGCCAATCCCCCAGATAAAATTGGTCATTCATTTTTACTTAGCGTAAAAGCTTTTTGTGGACGTTGTTGTGTGCAAAACAGCTATCACATTTACCCACAAATACAGTCACTACACTTCACAGTAAAATCAAAACATCTCAATAACATATCAAGGCAATACATGAAATGTAAGGATTATTATATTTTTATTACAACCTGGGCTTAAAATGCATTCAACGATAAGAGCAGGATGAAAAATGATTAAACATTGTGTGGTTCCTCATGAGCTGGAAACACAGAAACATGACAAGTGTTTTTTCTCTCTGATTCATCTAGCTGTCAGGTTCATAGATGTCTTTATTTATTTTGGTCAGTACGCATGAGATGAAATTGTTCTATTACCATGCAGTGAAAGGTGCCCAGGCAAAGATTATACAATGTGAGATACCTCAGGAGACCTGAGATGAAAAGAAGCAAAAAGACAGCCAGTGTTTCTGTTCCAAATAACGAGTCCAATAGTGGGAAGTTCTTGTGTGTGGATGTTAGGTAACGACAGGACTGGTCTCCCTTTGCTGCCGGCCCTCATTGCCTGGGGTCACACATGAAGAATGGCCACTTGATGAGTTACAGAATGGTCCCATCATCTGCAGAACCCCATTCCAGCACATCTCAGTTTCTTTGCTTAAAAGAAGTGTTTTTCGCGATATATAAAGACAAATTGCTGATTCCCTTTATGATTGCACATTCATTGAATAGTCATACGTTTTACATTCCGGCTACCCATGCTGGCCACAAATGAAGCCTTTTGAAACTTAAAATAACATTACAACAACAAGATGTTTTATTGATGCAGTGCCTTTCACATCAGGAGGATGTCTCAAGCTGCTGGGCAGTTGAGCTTAACTACTGCTGGATGAGCTGGGGTGGGGTGGGAGGTGGGTGGTGTCAATATTTGCCGAGAATACCAGGAGAAACTCCCTTCTCTTTTCATATAGTGCAATGTTACGTTCAGCACCTTTGGCATTGTCAGTGCTAAAAAAACTGTTCAATTATTTTTTGTCCTGATGGCATGTCCGTCTCTGTTCCTGTACCTAGTATCTTCATGCTGGGGTGGGGTGAGGTTGCACAGGTACTGACTGCCTTCAGTATCCTAGCCCAGGTGGCTATTGTTCACGTGTGGGCCTTGGGAGTGAGTGCTAGCAGACTACTTGACTGTGGAGGGGTTTACTGTCAAGCCTGACAATAACAATGACTTGCATTTGCCTTTCACACAGGATAGCAGCCTTGGCTGAGCCCAGCAAACTGTGTAAGCAGCCACTATACTCACCACATCATCAGGGTTGCCCTAGAATGTGTTTTTACGTTCTTTATGATCTACTAAAGCACCAGGCATAAAGACTGAACAGGAAAATACCTTTGCAAAAGCAGTCATTGATCACAGAACACAGAACTGGTGGAAACATATTTCTTGCAACATATGTTTACAATGTTCCATGTTTGCTACATGCGCTAAAAGCAAGTGCAATAATTAAAGGAGGAAATTAAACTTCAATGCTGATGTAATTGTGTTGATAAATCTTTTCTATGTTTAATGCATAAACTGCTCGCGGTTCCAGGAAATTGCTGTCTCTCTGGGCTGACTGATTTAGTTAGCTTTTTGGCTTACACTGAAACACTAATATATTAGTAATACAGTTTTTTTTAAGATCCTCATTCTGACAAACAAATCCCTTCATGGTCTCAGGCCTTCCTACCTATGCAATCCCCTTCAGTCTTATTTTAATTGTGCCTTCTGCTCTTCAGATTCTTGTCTTCTTTCATTCCTGCCACCCTCTCTCCTACAATTAATGGCCAAGTCACTGTCCACTATACCCCACTCCATGTTACGATATTAATAAAAATAGCATTTGATATAATGCCTTATCTTGGCTCCTGTAAACACCTCCATACCTCGGGCTCTGACAGCATCTCCCTCCATGGATGCACTCTATATCTCATGAAATCAATACAGAACCTCAGTGTCCTGTTGGACCCTCAACTGTCCTTCGTACCACACATCTGTGCCATAACCTGCTCTGCCTTCCCCCACCTCCGCAACATCGCTTTGCTCTGCCACTGTCTCACATCACATGGCGCCGAGACCCTCATACACACATTCATAACATCCAGGCTCGTCTATGCAAACTCCCTGCTTGTCGGCCTCCCCAACTCCTCCCTCCATAAGCTGCAGATCATCAAGATCACGTCATTGGAGACTGGATTTATGTCTCATCCAAACGGTAACACTTCCAACTGTGCAGTATTTCTTGCAGTGTCAACCTAGACTTGTAAATTCAAAGTCCTGATGTGGTGCTTGAGCCCACGGTATTGTTAACTAAGAGTGCCACCAAATGAGTCAGGCTCACAAGTGGAACTTGAGTACTTTGGTTTGGCTGCTTTTAAACACGGTGCTGGTTTCTGCATGTATTGGAGATCTGTGTAACACACAGCTCATGCCAATAACATTTTAGTTGATTTTTTAAATCATTTTTACATGTGATTCTGAGTCACCAGTTACATTTTTACCTCTCAATTCCTAGCATCAAATAAGTGTCACAATCATCTAGATATGATAATAATCATTGCATTAGATAAAGCATTTAAAATGTCAAAAGTTCTCAAATTGCTTCACAGGTAATTGCTGTTAAGTGCAGTGACTGTATTTTTGCAGACAAATGTGACAGGTAATCTGTGCACAACAAGCCCCCCCCTCCATTCAGCATTAAAGTTAATGATCAATTTACATAAGGACTGTTGGCCAGGACATCAGGAGAGGAAGTTCCCTTCTCTTTCCAAGTAGTCCCATGGAATTTTAACATCCATCCAAACAGACAGTTGGAACCTTGGTTTATTATTAATAATAATATTAATATAATAATAATCCTTGCATTTAATATATGTCAGGAGGATGTCTCAAAGCGCTTCACTGTGAAGTGGAGTGAATGTGTATGTGGGCAGGTGACTGTCAAATCAGAAGAATTGCAACTTCAACAATGCCGCACTCCCCAGGTACTGTGCAGGAGTCACCGTCAACGATGGGTGACACATTACAAGATCACAACCCATCCTACATAGTGAATGAGGTGCACTTTAGTGAGAGGAATGCAACGAGAAGCAAATAGGCAGTAATTCGACAGAGAGACAAGGGAATGGAATGGCAAACTTAAATCTCTATATTTACTCTTTGAGAAGATACAGTAGTTTCATTTCTGAAGGAAGGAGTATCTCTTTGGGCAGATCTGATTTCAATCTGATAAATTGGAAAATTTACATAGTGTTATCTTTCATCCAGTGCAAACTGCTTGTATATACTACACATGCTTTTCTTACAAATTTAGTGGTCAGAATGTATAGATACAGATGACAACTGATTTGTGTGATAAAACTGACTACATAATTAATGGAACTAACTGACAGTACCTGGAAAACAAAACAAAATACTGCAGATACTGCAGTTCTGATGAAGTGTCGTGGACCCGAAACGTTGCCTCACTTTCCTCTCCCCATAGATGCTGCCTGACCTGCTGAGCGTCAAGTGTATTGGTAATTCATATTTTTTGTTATACAACTATAGCTGGAGAGAGCGTAAAATAATAATATTGCAAATAATACTGTGGCAGGGTGTGGTGGAGGTGAGGGGGCTAATAAGTCAAGGCAATGCCCAAAGCCACCCCAAAATGGCAATACTGATGGACAGTCTTAGTTCTCTATTGAAGTTGTTCCTTATTCACTCGCTCGCTCAATCAGTTCTTTGTTTAAACAAGTAAATAGAAATGACTTTTGGACCTACTAATGAAGTGAGGTCAACCAAGACTTTATCAAACATATTGGAATATTTAGGGTGTTCAGAAGTTATTAATCACAGTTAATTTATACTGTAACATTAGGCATAGATTCAGAGCGTTCAATGCATTCTCTGTTCAGATCTGCAGCTCAGAGCCGAGAGGCACTTGATCCAGCTCATCATTGTGTTGTGTTGAGGTGAATGACAATGTGCGTGATACCAAAAACATTACAATCTACATGCAATACTTTGGGACTGATGCACTTCTGATACAGTTGCATTTACTCCAAACAGAATTAAGCAAAATAAACTGCATTTTCTCCTGATTTAAAGGGGAAGCATTTTCTATGTGCTTGCTCTCATTAATCCAAATGGAGTGAAAGGAGATTTCTCAGTCGCTTGTTGCTTTGTTAAGATCTCTCAGCTGTTGTGCGTTGTTATTGTTTATCCTTGAGAACCACTGGTAAATGCAGCCTTGGAAATAGATGTTTTAACAGCTATTCTCTACTTGTTAGTCAATAATAATAATCTTTTTGTTGATAGATGTCTATTTGATTTAATGGTGAGACACTTGCTTCTGTCCCACCATATAACCAAACAGACTGTGTCAAACCACATGCCAACGCTCTTTGAACTCACAGCTCACAATGATGTGCGGTGCTAGGAAAGGATTGCATTTTTGGAAGTGGCATCCTTCGAAGGAGATATTGAACTTAGATCCCAAGGCGTATTCAAGTGGATGTAAATGATTGTATGAACTATTAGAACAGAGAAGTAGTTTTCTCCCTCCAAACAATCCTCCTTTATATCTTCCATATATAAATTGGATGTTCGCTTTACGGAAGTTTGTGAGAAATTGCTGTGCACAAAATGTCTGTCTACAAAAGCACAGTTGACAGGAGTTCCTGTGAAGTACTATGAGAAGTGTTAGAACAAATGCAAAAATTAGTCATATTAAAAAGACTGTCACCTCTTTAATGTATACAAAATGAGGTGAGACAAGAATAGTGAGATATTGGGAACACAACGCTTGAGCCAGCAGTCTTTAGGAGACTGTAATGATGTTTGGAATATACTATATACAGTACATTTTGATTTGACAAGAATTAATCAGTCTTTCCTTGTTGGACTGATTCTATACAACATGTAATTTAACACTGCACCATTAGAGTCAATGATTATGAACAATCTGTATTCAGAATGCATTACAAGTAGAAAACCCAATGAGATTTGAAGCAATGACAAATAAACATACTCCATGTGAATTTAAAGGTTTTGCAAAAGAGCCCATTAATGCAACAGGCTAAATTTGGCATCAACATCTACCCTGAACAAATGAGTTAATTTTTAAGCCAAGTCACTGCTCTCTGGTGCAATTAAAGCTTCAGTAATTATTGGTGATAGAGGCATAGTTGGCACCAATGCTACCACTCATGTGAAATTTGAGTCTGAAATTTAAGACGTCACTTCACTTGCACTAATTTCTTCAATATATTTCTTTCCAATTTGCCCAGTGTTTCTTAGCCTTTGTTCATTCTTTATTCTTAGATACGATTTATGGACATATGATGGATTGGAGATTATTCCATTCAGCCAAAGAATGATCTCATCCCCAGCCAAAGCTTTGCTCCAAACTTTCTGCCTTTTCAATGGCAGACAAGCAATGAGAACGTGTGAGAGACAAATTCTGACAGTGTGTATGTGTGTGGGTGAGAGCGAGTGTGTGTATTTTCTGTCCACATCTGTGGTACCTAACCATGTACAAAGGAAACAAATTACCAGCTCTGCATAAATAAACAACTCAATTGTCAAAGCTTTTTCACTCAGGAAAGTGCACGTCTGTCCCACTTTTGCATGTGGACCAAGTTTCAAAAGGTCATTTTGTGCTAAGTTTTTTTTTTCAAAACACACAGGTATCAAACTATAAAAGCTGACCAGAACAGAAAGCAATCTATTCTTTGCTCTTTGTCAGGATCAAAAATAGATTTTGGAGACACATGATACAATCTTGCCATAACAATGCTTTTTGAAGTCAGGATTAAATATTTGGTATGTTGGCAAATCACCTCACCCAGAAGTGTTGTGGAAAGTTACACACTAAATCATACCACTGATCAATCTTAAGTGTAGAATTCATGTCTCGCAGAACCTTATCCCTTTTCTTCTCCGCTTGCTCCTACGTATCCTATTGGCTTCTTAGCTCATTATCCAAATGTCACCTGCAATATTTTCCTCAGTGGTATAGAATGAGAAAATCCCATTTACATCTTAAACAGTTAAGAATCACTAGTTTTAGCGAGTGTCACTTATTCAGTTTGAGAAACTTTGGTACTCTCTGCCTCAATCGCTTCGCTTTTCCCCCTTTGCCCATCTTCAGATCACACCTGAAGACTTCCTCTTTGACCATACCTATGCTTACCTCTGCTCTCTCTATGGCTCCTCCACTGTTAAGCACTCTGAGACACTACCCCATTTGAAGGGTGCTTTATAAACACAAGTTGTTGTTGCTGATGTATTGCAATGCAGGCAAAAACAAGAACACCAAAAAGTGTTGGGACATAGAGTATTGAGGTGAGGTGGAAACTGATGGATGTGAATGCTACTGTCTCTAACTCAATAAAAGATAATCTACTTAAAACAGCACATGCCGCTGACTCCAACATACACACCCCCCACCATTGGCAGGCAAGCCTTTGGCTGCTTTTTCCCTGCTCCCTGGAATTCTCTACCTTTACAGAATCATTTTTGACATTGTAAGTGCTGCATCGACTGCAATGATTATTACAATTATTATAATTTATTTTCCACTACAGCTGGTTTCAGTACCAAAGGTTAGAGAAATGAAAACTCAGCCAGGATTCACCTTTTAGAGCTGAAACTCACCAGATCTTATTCTATAAGGCTATATTGTAGAATTGTGGTAACATTTTTAACCCAGTCTTAATTAGGAAGCTGATTTTTTTTTGATGAACTGAGGAAAACTGCTTCCAATTTAAAACTGAATTTTCCACAATTCTTAAATTGTAAGGCAAAACAAACTCACAGACTAATACTCAATGGAATTTGGGACTACAACAGTGGAACATTTGATGGAAGGGTTGGGCTTGATTGTGACATACCCTTCCTCATGAGCAAGCACCTTTAATAATAATAATAATCCTTGCATTTGATATAGCGCTTTTCACGTCTTCTAGACGCCCCAAAGCGCTTCACAGAATATACTGTAAAGTGAATTGACTGCATATTTGTGGGCAAACGCGGCAGCCAATTGCACACAGCAATGGCCCTCAAACAGTCATGGATTGAAAATGACCAATTTATTATTGTTTTGTTTTTTTGGAGGGATTATTATTAGGCGTGTGGAGTAAGGAAACTTGCCCAAGGTTTCGCCCTGCCTGGAATTGAACCCAGGTCTCTCACTTGCAAAGCGAGTGCTCTAACCACTGAGCTACAGGACTCCAGGGTACGAAGGGGGAATTGGATGGAGAAAAGACAACAAAGTAAAAGGTTACAGGAGTGAAACAATTTGCCATATGGTTTCAAATGTTCTGGTAACTGGGGTGTAATTAGACCATGGAGTGAATGCGTCATTTGAATCAAATTAAGAAACCACATTGTGCCAGTAATCTTGACATGAGTAATTAATGTGGTAATATACAAGGAAAAAGAGATGATCCCATGTCTAAGGATGCATATGTGGTTGAAGGTCAGTGAATAATATACACCAACACACAGACTAATGCACCCAGTTAATCTGAAGGTAGTTGCCAAAAGGGAATAATTTCAGTCCAACTTTCTGAGCAGAACAATCAGTGAGGTACATCAGAGGATGGGACTGAACAAACATTCAGCCAGGTCCTCAGATAGAGGCTGGGCAAAACGTGGGACAAAATTTCTTACTCCACATGCCTCTATTTACCAAGCAGTAAGTAATAACCTAATTGTTAGTCGATTGGGGAATCGTTTTTCCAGGGCTAATATATCTCTTCAAATTTAAAAAAAAATGGTAATTTGGTTACTCAATCCATGACTGTTTGTGGGACACTGCAGTGTGCAATGTTTTGTTTTGCCCATGAAATATACAATCAATTCACTTTACGGTATATTCTATGAAGAACTTTGAGACGTCTTGAAGATATGATAAGGCCTATAAGGCGCTATATCAAATGCAAGGATTATTATTATTAACCCTGTGGATGTGCGTAGGTTGGGAAGGCTACAATGAAGATGAACTGGGTGAAGTTAAAAGTGGGCACAAATTCTGTTTTTTTTAATATATAGATATGTATACATATTTTTATATACAACATTAGCCATTTATATGTGATTGTTGCAACTCAGGAAAACTAATGATTTAAATCAGAGCATTATTACATTTAGATCATCAGCTAACCCTACAGCATTCAGGGACTGTAAATTCTAGTCAATTACTGTCCCATATTATTTAGTTGTCAATTTGACTCAGTTAACAGCACACTTACAATACAATACAAAATGACATTTGTAAAGCGCCTTTCACGTCCGGAGGACATCCCAAGGCCCTGGACAGTCAGGGATTTGGACCCAAGCTGGGGGTCAGGATCGGGGAGGGTAGAGGGCAGGGAGGGTAGAAGGGTGGCCGAAGGCTCAGTCGAAGAGGCGGGTTTTGAGATTCACCTTGAAGGAGGCAAGGGAGGGGGCGAGGCAAAGGGAATGTGGGTTGGAGTTCCATAGGGTGGGGGCAGAAAGGCTGAAGGCCTGACTTGGTCTGAAGGTTGTGGGTTCCAGCCAATGCATTGCAGGTAGTGCATTGTTTTAGGTGCTGTCCTTTAGATGATATCTTAAATCTGAGGACTCATCTGGCTCTTGAAGTGGACATTACTATTGGAAAATACTAGGAAAATATCTCCTGGTGTTGTAACGTACAAAGTGATCATTCAATTCATGGCTGTTTTGTGGAACCTTGCTATGTGCAAATTGGCTACGTGTTTGCCTAAAAATACTCAGTCTACTTGTCAGCAATTACTCTTTAAGTGTTTTGAGGAGTTTTGACATTATAGGTACTATATCAAATGCAAGAAGTACTGTTCTAAACCCTGTGATGCCACCATCCATTACTTTACTGGGAATGTATGAATGTAGTGCAACAGTAATCTGCCAGAAACCGGGTAGGCAATAATGGCTAACTTCACCACCTGAGCTGTGTTTACAGCAAATAATTTAAATCCACAAGTTCAGTTTGAGGCAAGGTGGGAGGTTGTATAATGCTTTGTATTTTACAGCTGAGTAAAGAGAATGTTGACCTGCTCCACATAATCTTAAAATTGCAGTGTCCATTCAAAGAACTCACCTGTTTTTTCAGAAAGCACTAATGCACAGCTAATCTCTGCGTGTGAGGGCTGGAATGCAGCTGCACCTAAACCTGGAGATATCGGTTTGTAAAATAATGAGGCGTGTGCCATGTAAAGTGTTAGTTCAGATCACTGATAGCATCTCCTATCAGTGCTGTTCAATAATCAGCTGATAGCTGCAAGAGGCATTGCCCCAGAATCAGGTCCGCACATATCAAAACAATTATTATAGTTAGCACTCGGAGCAAAGTAGCCCAACACACATCAAAAAATTCCAAAGGGAACAATGTTGCCCTCAATCACTTCCTGGTAGTGGTCCTGAAAATGCCCTTTACAACCCCAAACCTGTATCCTCTTGTTCTGCTGTCTGGGTGCATCCTAAAGTATTGTTCTGAGTTTATTTTCTCAATCTTATTTAAAATTTCACTCTTAGTGGTAGCTTTATCAACATAGAATGGGTGTTAAATCACAAGGTTACAGGGCATGACATCATGTGCTTGTTGATTAATGCAGCTATTGTTATAGACAAACAAACACATGGTCTTCAGGTAATGGTCTTCACCATCACTCTGCTGAGAGGAGACATCAGACATCTCTTTCTCATGCAAACGTTAAGCTTTAAGCAAAGCACAGGCAAGTCAATAACGAAAATAAGGTGACATGGACAGAGCAATCCACAGAGTCAATTTTGCGGTATTTTTTAATGGATTTCTTAATCAAGAAATATGAAAGGGAACTTCTTCTGATAATTAGAAGTGTGTTTTGCACATTATTATTATGACTCTAAAAATAGATTGAGCTGGAGCAGGATTTTCTCAATTTGGCATTATGCACATTTGAATTTCTTAATTAAGAAACTTATCACAGAAAGGTCCAATACTCTTTGTAGCATAATATAGTCAAACCACTAAAATTTGCATGCACATACAGAGACAGTCAAACCTACATGTACACACAGGTAATTTGGCCATACATGTGGCCACACATGTGGACACACATATTGACATACATGTTGACACATACACATATGAACTCTCATACAGCTAATGGACTACACATCGACAAATACACACACACACACACACAAAGGCACCACACACTTCATTATTGAATGCCAGTAGTGTGGTTGTCAAAGGATATTTATGATGTTCTGAAATGTTGGCAGTTGGCGTTGCCAATTCCAGCAAAGTCAGAAGGCGATGAGAGTTGGGGAAGAGCCTGAAACTGTGAAACTCATGGAAAAAATCTGTGACTTTGGCTTTATTTTGTAATCATGTATATTTTTAGGACCAGTAGGTTGTGAAACTTTACCGATTGCAAAATTTTGAAAGGCAAATATTTATAGGCTTCCAGTTTAGGGCAAAAAGGGATTTGACCAAGGTCACATTCCTGTTGATCCCATGTGATTTATCAATAGTTAGACAATATTTCAGAGAATGTTTAAATCTGCAAGTCATTTCTTTGAGTAACTCTGGTACTGGTTGTAATTCAATGAATTAGAGGCCTTTATAAATTAAATCATTTCAGGGTAATTCTTGCACAGGGCCATATTGCATTCACAGTTGGCATAATGTCAGTCAACGCTAACACTGAGGTTGAGAGGAAATTAGCATGGAACAGTCTTGCAACATATTCTAAGGAACTCCCCCGAGGGCTGAAATTCCACATAGTCCACGCCTTTATCACGTCAAGGCTGGACTATGGGAACTCTCTCCTCGCCGGCCTTCCCGGCACCTCCCTCCACAAGCTGCAGGTCATTCAGAACTCTGCAGCTCATGTACTCTCCCGCACCAGGCTTCGGAACCACATCACTCCCACCCTCGCTCACCTCCACTGGCTCCCCATCCCCCAGAGGATCGAATTCAAGATCCTCATCCTCACCTACAAGGCCATTCATGGCCTTGCTCCCTCCTACCTCTCCGACCTACTATCCCCCTACCTACCTGCCCGTACCCTCCGTTTCTCTGGCTCCGGGCTGCTGCATATCCCCCGCCCCAACCGCCCTACCATCGGTGGACGGGCCTTCAGCCTCTCAGCCCCCAGGCTCTGGAACTCTATCCCCCAGTGCCTTCGCCGCCTCCTCCCTTTCCTCCTTCAAGGCCGGTCTCAAAACCTTTCTCTTTGACCGTGCCTTCAGCTCCCCTCTCGACTCTCTACCCCCTCCTCGCTCCCTCCCTTCCATCCCCTTACCCTGACCATTTCCCCCTTGCTCGGGTCCTGACCCAACTGTACAGCGCCTTGGGACGTCCTCCCGACGTGAAAGGCGCTCAATAAATGGAATCTTGTTGTTGTTGTTGTTTAAGACTATTATGTCTTAAAATTTAAGATCATTCAGATTTGTGGAAAATTCTTTTAAATTCAGTTTCAATTTGGAAGTTGGATTCCAAATTAAGACCGAATTAAAGATTTTTCCATGGCAATGTGTAGTCTCAAATTTCAAAACAAAATGTTCTTAAACTCTTACACAACAACAACAACTTAGAGTTATAAAACGCCTTTCATGTTGGAAGGACTTCCCAAGGCACTGGGACTGGGTGGAATATCAGGCATGTAGCTGACACCAGGTCTCCAATTACACCTAGCCTAAGCCTGTAATATAATTTTGTCTTAAAATTTAAGATGATGCAGACTTGTGGAAAATTTTTAAATGTAGTCTTAATTTGGATTTCCAGATTGAGACTGGATTTAGAAATCTTTCGCAATTCTGACCAAACTTAAATTTTAAGGCAGTGTGGCCTTTCAAGCTAAAGCTTGGTGGAAATGGAATTAGGTTAGAAGATCAGCCATGATCTTATTAAATGGCAGGGCAGGCTCGAGGGGCCGAATGGCCTACTCCTGCTCCTACGTCTTATGGACTTATGGTCTTAATTTGGACCTTAAATGTTTTTGTGCCAATCAAGATGAAGGATGTTTGAGTTGGGAAATTACAGAGGAATTGTTTCGGATACTTTGGCAGGCACCATATATAGCAAGCAAGGAAGGAAAGGAAGATAGAAAATAAGAGAGAGTTGCCATACATCACTCACAAAGACTTTAGAACAGATGAATAAAACTAGCATTGGCAAAGAACAAGTCAACACCAGAATCTAGCATGGGTATAAATGGGGTGGGAGGGGGGGTGGACATGCTGAATACCAACAAGGCCATTATAAATATCAGCTATCACAACAGTAGGCATGGCAACAGAAATAGTCACCAGGTGCTGGAAATGCAATACTGTAGAACTGGAACTCTGTTGTGGGATCATTTCACTACTTGGACAGAACTTCGTCCTTTCTTCCGGCCAGAAAAGTGTCAGATCTTCACGTTCCAAAGAGGTCAAGGACACCAATTCCCGGTGGGAATTTGGTTCAAAATTTCTGAGAATTGAAATCACCAGGAATTACGAGGAAGATAAAAAGGGCCCTCACTGGGTGTCAGCAGAATGTCACTGAATGAGAAATGGCCAGCGATTGAGATTGACACAGGCTGTCTGTCTCCTGTTTCAGCAGGCAGCTCATCGTCAAGTCACGTAGCATGTAGCCTTGGACTCTTCACCAAATGAGTATGAACCACATACATCAAATGGCTCAAACATCAGACAGCCTCTGATAATGTATATTAAGGAGTCATAGTATTGATAACTCCCAGAGACCTGAAATCAGATAACTCATTGCTTCATATCATTTTCTGTTTCTTGAGCTTAATGAAAGGCCTTGTGTTACAGATCCTAAAAGCTCAAAACTCCAGCTCATCTCATGCCTTCATGACCATTATGCCTTGAAATGAAAGACTGCGTAGACTTATGGAAACTTCTAAAATTCAGCAGTTAATTTGGAAAGTTTCTGGATCTCTTAAAAAGATCTGGTTTCCAAATTAGGAAGCTGAATTTAAGTATTTTCCACAATTTCATAGAATAAATTTATGTGGAATTTCAAGCTTCTAGCATCCATACTTTGCATTTGGTGATACAGACTCATGGTGAAGCTGAACATTTGGTATCTGAGATATTCTAAAGCCTGGGCTCTGCTCTGTATCATTAAACAATTCAATATTACAATGCAGTTTACACTTATTATATTTATATCACCTTTCACATTGGGGTCTTCAAACTGCTGGCTGGACAGCTGAGCCAGAAAGTGTGGGGGTGTGGGTTGGGGGGGGGGGGGGGGGTCGATGGTTGTTGAAAAGGGGCAGAAAGGGATCCTTCTCCCTAAAACCAGAGAGTGGGGCTGCTTTTAACAGTAGTAATAATAGTATTTGATATTGCGCCTTATTACGTCTTTGAGATGTTTCAAAGTGCCTTGCAGGATATGCTGTAAAGTGTAGGACTATGTATTTTTTGGGCAACTCTATCTGTGTTTTTTATCATAGATAGAGTTTAGATTATATCACTCAACAGTGGTTAAACCTTCCAAGTCTGCATGAATCTATCACTCACTGGACAGATTTGTTGAGCCAGTGAAACAGATCCATACAGATGATCACCAGAGATTATTCAATGTGATTCAAAACTTCCTGTTGATGAAAATTAAGAAGACAATTGAATATTAAATCTTTGACATTTAGTAACTCAACTAATATTTTGGAATCCTTGTGAAGATGGAACTGATATTTTAATAGCACCCTATCATGCCAAAAGCATTTCGCAAGTATCTTCAACTGAAGTGATTGTTTTGTTGGAAAATGCAACAGCCATCCAGAATAACAATGTCCTACATAAAGTGAATGATTAATATGGAAGATTGTTGGGCAGAACTTTCTTTTTTTTCAAAAGATCAAGCAGATGGGACCTTGGTTTAATGACTTATGGTGCACTCCCCCAGTTCTGAACTGGAGTATTAGCTTCGCTATGAAGTCCTAACACAAGGCTTGGACCATGCCTTCCATTCTTGAGTTGAGAGTGCCATCAAGTGCACAATTAGAAAAGTGCAAACATAGCCATATGCTTCTTTCTCAGTTGGGTGGCAGCAAAGTTTGGGTCAACAGCAAGCCTGACTTATCCATTCCTAAGAGTTTGTGCTTTGAATTCAAGACCAGAGTGAAGCTTTGACTGCAGCAACTGACAAGAGAGATATCAAGAGACTTCTTGCAATTTGAGTCAGAAGCAGAAGAATCTAGAGAACATAGAAAATGTTGTTAAAAATAAGCAATAAAAAAATGAAATTGAAATGTGCTATTCAACTGAGAAATGTTGTGGGGGGATGTGGTATGGGCTGTGATAATTGACACAAGTGATACTTATCACGTACTGGATTTCCCCCCCTTCCTCCCTATTGTTTTGATTGATTTTAATTTTATGGGCAGGATCTGCTAAATGGCATTGGTACTTTAATGTGGATTTTCTACTTTTATTTCCACTTTGCCAATTGCTTGTGGATGGTGAACTGCACTTAAAATGATTATCATCTTCTCTCTCTGGCACAAAAACTACAGCAGCGCAAGCCAGTATGGTATTTACGATTACATTTAAATATATCTCCCCCTTTCTGGAGGCACGCATATAAATTTGCATTACCAAGTTATCAATTTTGCATTTGCCATTGAGGATCGTGGGCAGAGTTGGTTCCAGAAGTGAATTGATCGTGGTAGAGGAGTCAAAGACTGGGGCACATAATCATAAGATAGTCACAAGAAGAGCAAACAGAGTTTAGGAGATTTTTTTTCACCCAAAGAATTTTTGGAATGTAGAATGCCCTGTGAAGTAAAATAGTGGAGGCAGAGTCCATTGTGGGTTTCATGAGGCCAATAGACAGATAGAAAGACAGAAGCTTGAGGTAGTTTGGGGATAAAGCAAGATAGAGGGATTGAAAGGACAGCTTGCTCTGAGTGCCAGTACAGACTCGATTGCCCAAATGGCTTCCTGTGCTGTAAATTTCTATGATTCTTTGATTAATAGGCTGTGTTCAATGTTCTCAGTGTGGCTTGTTAAAATATCTCAGGATCTTCCTCCATGAGATGAGACCACTTTCACGATATGGTTTTAATGCACACGGGTATATCAAGTCTTGGGCTTTGGTCCCTGAAAGCTTCACTGATTCATCCATTCAGTCATAAGAATTCAAAATTACCTCAGCAGATGCTTAACTGTTTGGATATGGTTTACCCAAGGTTTACACTTTGCGCAAAATAGACAGCATGATATCTTCATAGAGGCAATCAATCTTCAGGAAGAATCTAGGATCAAATACCAACAGATGCTACCTATAATGAAACAAAATTGCTTCCTTAGGTTTTGCTTGAGAGTAATTTAAACTGACTGCTGCGCTCCTGTATAACGCTGTTTGCTCAACATTTTTGATACAAGGGAGCAGCTCAGTTCATTCTTAAAATGTGACGGACCATGAGGAAATAAATCACTTCAATTACTCAAACTGAAGAAATCATTGGAATGGACTGACCATGAGGTTATCAAGGGCTGGCACCGCATCTGTTATTGAGAATCATCGCTCAAGACGGCTGGGAAACAGTGCCAAGTTCATTTTAAAATAACATGAGAGATTTGGTGAAATCGAGGAGGATTCCTAATGAAGAACTAAAGTAAAACCACAAAGGGGATGGAAATACAAGAAAACACTACTTACATTCCCAGTAGCAGCTGCTATCTTTCCAATAGGCTGCAATTACAGAAAGAGTTCCCCCAAGCTGTTTGGAGTAAGACTTGTTGTATTGAAATATGTTACTGATAGACTGTATGTTGCTGTTTTGGTCTACTGTCAGTGGGATTGCTCCCTGAGGTATCTGACAAACATTATTCCTTTTATATAGACTGCATGCTGAGTGCACCTTTGAGCCAGCCAAGGCAATGACAGGGCCAAGGGGGACTAATAGTTGTGTCTGTGCTCTGCAAGGAGCTGTGGAGTACTTGACAACAAGGACTAAATGAATGAAAATCAGAACACTGGGGAAGCAGAAGCATTCAGTCAAAACACCTATTTCATTCGGAAACCAAGGGGCAGATGCTTGCTGTGGGCATTTGCTGCATCACTCCTGCCTGGCAACTAAGTTATTGTTTTAGTTGACTTTGACACAGCTCAATCTTGATGAGATGTTAAACCGAGGCCTTGTTTGCTTTTCCAAATGGAAATTAAAGATCCCATGGTACTATTCAAGAAGAGAAGGGAATTTCTTTCAGTATCCTGGCTGACAATCCCCCAATAAAATTGATCATTCACCTCATGGCAATTTGTGAGACATTGATGTGCCACGTTTGCCCACAAAACACAGTCACTACACCTTACAATATATCCTGTAAAGCACCTCGGAACATCCTCCCAACGAGAAATGTGCTATACCAAATGTAAAAGATTAAAAGATTATTATTATGTTCACAAACACACACAAAATAAACCGTTAACAGTATGGTTTCTTATGTGCATTGTGTATTTAATTTTATGAGGAACTTGAAAAGCTCAATTAACACACCAATGAAGAAAAGCTCCTTGTCGGGACTTTAAACTCTTATTATCATGGAGATTTGAGTCCATAAAGTCCTTATCTTATATCCATCTTTACCTTTCTCCCTCATGAATGTTTCAATCTGGAGGCTAAAAAATAGAAAATAATGATCTTTTATAATTTAAGAACAACAAATAAGTTAATTTTGTTTCACTTTTTCAATTATTCTATTCAGAGAATAGTACTATAATTGCTGATGATTTATTGTGAGTAGCATTTTTTTGCCCTTTCTGAAAAGAAATTGCTAAAAAAAACAGTGACAAAGCTCCCGAAAGAATTCCTGTAAGATCCATATCCAATGGTTCATTTGGTAAAGTCCGTTATTTAGAATGCAACTGAGGCTTGGAGGTACAGAAGAGCCCAGGTTCAAACATGGTGCTGATCTCAGCTGTGGCAGTAATTGGCATCAGTGCCTCTAAGCTAGGGAATAAAAATCAACCAAGGTTGCCTCTCTATATCACTATCCAGTGATTCCTGTTAGAGTATGGGTGAGGAGCAAATGGGCTTTGATTCAATATCCCCCCACAATTAAATTGCTGCCAAATGTTGCTGTCTCACACACAAAGCATGATTGCTTGGTTAAATAAAGTGCTTGTGGAATCATACTCCAAAACATGAGTAAGTAGCTTCAGCAGAGAAAATTGGATGGATGAAACCATGAAAGACTACAGGATTGGCTGTGCATGTTCTTCAAGTGGGCATTAAAAAATTCTGTGACACAAATCCAATAGGAAAGGGAGTTTCTCGCTGTGTCCTGGCCAACAAACCTCTGGATTAATCATTCATTCACTTTGTGGCCGTTTAGGGGAACCTCCTGTGTATGAAATGGCTACTGTGTTTACCAACAAAACACAGTCACTACACTTAGCAACAATTACTGTAAAGCACTTCCAGATGATTCATTATGATAAGGCAATATGAAAACACAAGTTAATTCTTTCTGTATTTGGGATGCTTAACTCCAATCTCTACTCTCTCTAATAGTTAGGACTATATGAGACATCTTAACTGTGGTAAATTTAACAGTCTGCTAGAAACATCATGTTTTGCTTGAACAGAGTTTAACAAGCCCATATTAAAACCCATTTATTGCAACTGCTTTATGCTTTGTTTGCTTTGGTTAAATGGTGGTGTGCAGTGGGGAAACTACCATCAGAAAGCTCCTCAGAAGCATCGTGTTTGAAATGCAGGATTTATTCCTGATTCGATATCTGTACTGTGTATGTGTGTCATAGTGCGCTCTCAAATCCATAACCAGTGGGTGTATAATCTCAGTAGAAATCTGCTTCCCTGTTACTAGGTCTGTTTAAAAGGAAATTGTTGCTGGGCCCAGGACTTTCCACAGCAGGCTAGAATATCCTTTTGTCAACAGTAGCTGAAACCTCAATCTCTCTCTCTCTATCGCTCTCCGTTGCTACATTTCCTGTATTTCGCTGTTTTATCAATACTATTCTGAGCTCTCTTGCCTCACCTATGGCATTCTACAAGTTCTTCGAATTCCCTGCTGAAAGCAGTCAATAAAGCAATAGGAGTATCGACCTTGATTACAAGAGGTCCAGAATATAAAGGTAAGGGAGTGTTGCTTTGGTTATTTAGAAGGTCCTCATGTGGTCAATTTTGGGCACCCAATCTTAGGAAGGAGAAATACTATCCTTGGAGGGTGACGGTTCACTCAATTAATATCTGGGTTGAAGGGATTTCGCTGAAAATCACTGGCTCCCCCCAGCACTTTCGACAATGCAGTGTCCCCCCTCCCCCTACACACCACCCACCACGGCACTGAACTGGAAGTCAGACAAGCCTCTGAGTTCAAAGTCCCAACATGGGGCTTGAACCCACAACCTCTGACTCAAATGTGAGAGTGGTGCTAACTGAACCAGACTGACACTTTAGATAAATCCTGAACAATGGATTTCAGATGCCTCAACACAGCAGGATAAGAAGGCACAGTTTTAAGACAAATGCCAGAAAGTGTTTTGTTTCATGGACCAACAGCTGGGAAATGTAACCAGAGGGTAGTTGATGCCAGTACTTTGGACTTATTTACAAAAACAGTCGATGGTGTAATTGGGAAAATGGCAAAGTTGGTATTCGAGAAGAGTGAGATCAAAGTGAGCCAAATACTTTTTTTTTAATACAAACCCCTCATGTGATCTTGTGAACTTTAAATATTTGATAATGGAAGCACATGAAGCCTTTCAAAATGAGGAGCTGTGTGCCCATTATGTTGACAACCTGACGATTGCAGATATGTTTCAAACGTCATCTTGTTAAAAAGTGGGTCAAGCTGACCCAGGAAAAGTTGCACGAGGCAACAAGCAGTAACCTGGAATTTTCTATTGAAAGTATTGACCGAATAAACCACTGAACCACGGAGGATATTTCCCACATCTATAATTTGTGGAAAACAAGGAGCAAATGTTGCACAAGCTTGCAAGCCTGAAATTCTACCTGGTTTTAAAATGTTAAATAATTGTGAAAGATTCTTAAGTTCAGTCTGAAATATGGAAGCTGTTTTTCTGCAGTTCTTAAAACAATCCGATTTCCAAACTGGGAATGAATTTAAGAATTCTCCACTAATCTATGATCTTAAATTTTAAGATAAAATGCACTGACATGGGTTTCACAACTCTCGCCAAAGACGCTATACAAATGTAATTTATTGTTGTTAGCAGTCTCTAAATTTCAAATTTTACTCACAAGTTCACAAGACTGATTTGGATGAAGAAGGCCCTTTGGTCTATTACATTTAATTCTTCCAGAATACCCACCATACCATCCTCCCAACACAACATGAAATTGCTTCTTAAATGAGTTCAATTTCCTGATCTCAAGCACCCTTCCTGGTACCCCCTTTCCAATCCTTGATTACCCCAGGGTAAAGAAATACTTCCTGATGTCTGTCCTGTACTTATCCTTTGCCACCCTTAATTTAGGCTACCCTGCCTCTTGTTCTGCAGCCTTAGCATATCTGAAATTTTGTTTTGAATTTACTTTCTCAATCCCATTGATCTATAGCAGAATATATCAAGTAACGATTTCTTTATGTTGTTGGAGCATGAGTCCCAGAAGGGAGTTTCTCCCGGGATCCTGGCTAACAATCTCCCAAATAAAATTGACCATTCACTCCAGGCTGTTTGTGGGACATTACTGTGCACAAATTTGCTTCCACATTTGCTTACAAAATACACACAGCCTGGAGTGAGCGACCAATACATGGCAGTTTGTCCTGTGGAGCACTTTGAGACATCTCGACAATGATAAGGTGCTATATCAAATGTAAAGATTTTCATAACGAATAGAAACTGGGTTGTTATTGACGCATTCGATAATGATGGGGAAGCCATACCAATGGGAGAGGATCACTTAAGTACCGGAGACCCATAAAAGAAGCAAAATAAGGAAACCAGTTAGATTTCAAGATTTCTTTACTTCCTGCATCTGTACACGGATCTTTTCCCAGTAAAATACTGTAATTCTTTTTAGCATAAGGGCTCTATGTGTAGGTAATGCACAGAAGCTACTCTCTGGAAGCCTCACCTACTACAGAGAAGCATTTTGGTTCTGACAGGATAAGCTGTGTCTGAAAAACACCTCAGTGGACTGACACCTGAAGGAAATATATGAAAGCGACCTTTGTGGAATCAGTGAAGTAAATGTGTACTGACAGTTAACAGCTGCACCCACTCATCATAAGGGATCAAACGATCTTGCTGGCTGCTTCCTAAACTGTAGGTGTGAGTCCTATAGCAAATATTTTTCTCTTCTTGTTTTACATTTTTTTTAATCACGAAAATTAAAGACCTGACAATGTTTTCATTCTACCCTAAATGTGCAGGGTTTATGAGCAAAGCTAACATTTGACAAGCTGTTCTTCCACCGTTGTATGTCTGATTGAAGCAGTCTCCTACATTAACTTTCTCCTCTCTTTTGCTGAAGACTCAATGATTTTTGCTAAGATGCGTCTGACAAATGATAGCAGCCCTCTGCTAATTTTGTCCAGTGTGAGCCTAGACATTGGACGCCAGCAGACTCTGACCATTAAAGCCAGATAAGCACAGAATTGTGGAAAATGTATCATTCATTTAGAAGCAGTTTCTTTGCAGTTCTTAAAAAGAACTTGCTTTCAAATTGAGACCAAATTCTACTCAAATATTCCTCACAATTTCAGGTAAAATAATAATAATAATAATAATAGTAATAATGATCATTGCTTTTGATATAGCGCATATAATGTCTTCGAGACGTCTCAAAGCGCTTCACAGAATATACTGAAAGTGAATTGACTATGTTTTATGGGTGAAAAGCCAATTACAGCAGTGGCCCACAAACAGTCAGGGATTGAGTGACCAATTTATTTTATTTATTTTTTTGAAGGAATTTTTATGCCCGGAAAAGCGATCTGCCAATCAACTAACAACTGGGTTCCTACTTACTGCTAGGTAAACAGAGGCATGTGGAGCAAGGAAACTTGCCCAACATTTCGTCCTGCCACGAATCAAACCCATGTCTCTCGCTTGCAAGTTGAGTGCTTTAACCACTGAGCTACAGGACTCCACAAAATGTCCTTACATGCAAAGATAAGGTGGAATTTCTGGCAGCAGTCTCCCCACTCCAAATCTTAACTTACCAGCTGCCATGTGAGTCCATCAGGGCAGGGCAAAACCTTGAGCAAGATTCCTTACACCACATGCCTGATAATCCATCAAGAAAAAATAATTGGTCACTTCAATCCACGTCTGTTTGTGGAACACTGCTATGGGCAATTGGCTACCGCATTTCTCCCACAAATATACAATCAATTCACTTTACAGTATAGTCTGTGAACCACTTTTGAGACCTCTAGAAGATGTGATAAAGCACTATATCAAATGCAAGAATTATTATTATTATCACAACACTGGGATCGTACCATGGAGCAAAGAATCAGCTGTCTTTAGCAACATCAAGCCTCAGCACAATAAGTCATTTAAATTGTTTTTTAATAATAACTCAAATAAACTCATTAAGTAACGTCTACATGAAATATAAACAAGATACATGAAATGCTTCTTTGGTTTACAGAAAAGTAAACCACCAATTCAGTCAGGGCTGCAAAAGCTCACTTCCTTTTCGGTTTTATGAGCTATGTGGCTGATGTTAGTAGCTGATCTAATTATTTTTGCTAAGTCATAAGTCCCGTCAGGTCGCATCTGACTGTTAATCAATTCTTCATTCCAAAAATGTCCACACTCGGCTTCACTGGAAAATATTGTTGGCTGCGATCTTTAAAACGCTTGTCACTTCTGGGATGTAGAGTCTCAATAGACCAAAGGCAGGGTTCACAACCCAAGCTGTGCCTCATGATAATCTGGTAATGAAATGGAAACACAATAACTGTCCCACCTCTTTCTCAACTCACTGTGTTCTTTGGATGTGGCTGGGATCGGGTGGCGTATCATATCATCATCATCATTATCATCATCAACAATTACTTGCACTTTTATTGGGCCTTTCACATATGAAAACATCTCAAGACGCCTTCAGAGTTGCAATGCAAATGAACATATATCAGTTCCTGCCAACAAATTGCTTTTTTGGATATAATCCTATATCACGTCTGAATGTCTCAAAGCGTTTCAATTATTTTTTTCGACAGCTGGGTGTCTAACACATGTGGAAACCCATCACCATGCTTAAGAGTATTCAAACCAAACTGAGAATTCCATGTACCCCACCTATATACGGAAATTCTAGAGATGTTTATTGGAATGGAATGCGTGGTCTTTCCCTGGAAGGACGCATCCTGCTTAATTCTGGAAAGTATTAAACGCAGGTTGGCAAGAAACAAGGCTTAGGGACCTCACAGTGTCCGTTTGCAGTGTGAAAGCCTAGCAAGCTTTCCTGCTGTTTGTCCAGATAGGACCACCCTACCTGTTAGTGTTTTGGCTTGCAGAGTTAACAGGAGCTGAGTGGGAGGATTCCCTGCCCCCAGTGACTGGTCTGCCCATCCACGTTCAGCTGATGAGCCAGGCTGAATGGGCTGTCATCGGCAGTGCCCTGGAGTATTGTGGACCTGCCCAGCTCAGAAATTGGATCACCGAGACCAGTGGGAGAAGTTAAGCGTATTCATGCAAACAAGTATAGGTCAAGTGTGTTTAGAAGAGTTGCAGAGTTTGGTTACTCAGGTTTTCGTTTGCTCCACTACTCCATGGGTACCCAATGTGCATGAGCGCTACACCACTACACTGTTGTGGGTGCCAGCCTTTGCCTGAGGCATTCAGGTGCATGTGAAAACTCTTAGGACACTATTTAAAAAGAGAAGGGAGTTTCTCCCTAAGTCCTAGCCAACAATCCTCAAGATAAATTGATGCTTCACTTTGCGGCTGTTTGTAGGTCCTTGCTTTGTTTGCCTGCAAATACAAAGTCATGATATTTGAAGCACTTTGAGATATTTTGATGTTATAGATATTTTGTTTTGGATGTTCTCCCTTGCTGCTTTTTAATTTTAAGGTGCAACATCAAGTTGCTCAGTAAGAACATTCTAGGTGACATTTTAAGCACGGCATAAAGTGGGTACAAGTATATCAAGAATCGGGAAATGTAAGATGTGTTAAATGAATTCTTCTGATCAATAATAATAATAATAATAATCCTTGCATTTGATATAGCGCTTTTCACGTCGGGAGGATGTCCCAAAGCGCTTCACAGAACACATTGTAAAGTGAATTGACTGTATATATTTTTGTGGGCGAACGCGGCAGCCAATTGCACACAGCAATGTCCCACAAACAGTCGTAGATTGAAAATGATCAATTTTTATTATTGTTTTTGGTTTTGGAGGGATTATTATTAGGCGCGTGGAGTAAGGAAACTTCCCCAAGGTTTCGCCCTGCCGGAATTGAACTCAGGTCTCTCACTTGCAAGCGAGTGCTCTAACCACTGAGCTACAGGACTCCAATCTTCATGAATAAAGACTGTGGACAAATTCCAGACCCCAGTCTAACCAGCTCAGAAATTTGTAACATATCCAGAGGTCCGCGAAGCATGTGGTCTGAGGAAAATCAAAGGCACCTGTAACCAGATGTGATACACCCAAAATCCTCAAGGAAATGAGGGAAGGAAATAGCCAAGACGCAGGTTAATATTTTTGGGAGCTCTATAAACGCTGGAGCTGTATCTGAGGCCTGGAGAATAGAAACTGTTGTTCTAATATTCAAGAACAGCATAGCAATGAGTCAGGATTATAGACTAGTTGGTGTGGCAAGAATAGTGGGGAAAACGCTTTGTACTGGCTGTTTATCTAAACAGAACAGAGGCCCCAATTTTCTCAAGAGAAATGGAGGCTTGTGGACCAGGATTTGATAGATTTAAAGTAATTTAGGCATTCTTTACATCCTGGATATAGAAAGATATGACTGATGCAAATAAACTCTGAAAATCTTATTTCATTTCTGTAACAAATAAGCAGCAAGCAAATATGAATAAATGTTTTATGTAGATACATTTTATTGACCAGTCACATTTTAAAACATATTATTATCTTCTCTCTTATGGTTCATGATGGAGTAGAATTCCTTAGGCATAGGTCTTTAGTGCATTACCTGAGCAGCCAAATTTCACAAATGAGCCAAAACATTCTCAGTGGGACAAGAAACTATGGGGATGGGGATTGGGAGAGGGGAGGCGGAGAGAATAATAACACACCATGCAAGTGCACAAGTGAGTGATATTTCTCCTCCCGAGCCCCCACCACTACCCCAGCCTGAGTTCAGGTCAACACAGACTCTTCCTTCTGTTTTGTGAATGAATATATGGGATTTGTTAGCAGATTCACTGAAAGAAAATTGAGAAAGATCACAACCCCAAAGACCAGCAAAGGCCACACTGCAGCCAGCATTTCAATTTCACACCTTTTGAGTCCTTTCTCACCTGAGAGGTGGCCCAAAAGCGAAACGTCAGCAGCGATCAAAAACTGGAAATGAGACTGCAGCTAATTCCAAGTGACACAAGAGTGTATCCTGCAGTATCCTGCAAAGTTAGACTTGTTTGATACAGGCTGACACTCTACTGTAGTACTGGGGGAGCACTGCACTATACTTTGGGTGAGATGTTAAACCAAGATCTGTTTGCCTTGTGGGTCCTTGCTGTGTGCAAATTTAGTTGCTGTGTTAGCCTGCAAATACAAAGTCACTATACTTGAAGCACTTTGAGATGTTTTGATGTTGTAGATATTTAGTCAGCAATCACCCGTGAATGGCTTTGGGAGGCTTTGACATTAGAGAGGCTGTATCAATTGCAAGGATTATTATTTGTTTATAATATTGAACGGGTATCATTCAACGTCACAGATGAATTGCTGTTCTGAAGTGTTGCTCATTGGGAGCCCAACTGAGATCAAGGAGGTCTCTATGGGCCAGAGTTCAGAACATCAAAGGATCCTGGAAAGAAAGCCCATAACAATCACTTTTCGAGTCAAATGAGTAATTGTATCAAAGAGGTGATCATAGAAGTACTCTGAAAACCTGACACCATTGTTGGAATTTTCCCCTTTTGGAGATGAAGGGAAAATTGCACCCAATATCTAACATGCATACATACAATTTAGATTTATTGCATTTCCTTTAATCTAACTTTACAATGAAGTATGCTGTTCACAGCAATAAAAGATTAATTTTTAAACATTTGGACAAAGCACGGTCATTAATCTGGTCTTTAATTATGTCTGATAGAGAACGTAACCAAAAGCACAGGCAAGACATATTGATTAATGGCTTAATAGAGGGAGCTCAATGGTGCACTACATTGGTAGTCTGACAATGTACACAGAAAGGTGGAACAGAAAGTCATTCAAAAACTAAAGACTTTGCCCATAGTGCAGCAGGACGTACAATTGGAGGGTGTGTCTCCAAGGACATTTAACAATGTTACACTTACATTATGAGTTTGCCTCATAAGGCAATATACAATGGAAAATGGATGGTTCTCCCAGTAGAACTCGGAAAAACCTACTCAGAGTCAGTGACCCAAAGGTCTACTTGGTCAAACTCTGTAACGCGTTTTTGTCTTATAATTTAAGATTGTGTAAAACGGTGTGAAATTCTTTAATTCAGTCTTAATTTGGAAACCAGTTTCCCATGATGTAATAATACAATGATAAGAGTGCCTATTATACACAAAAACCTGTGTATTTGTAGATCAACACAATAAACAATTTACACACAGCAATGTCCCACAACCAACCAGAATGTGAATGACCATTTTCATTTGAGGTATTGTTGGCCGGGACACCTTTTCTTTTCGAATAGTGCCATGGTATCTTTAACGTCTGCCTGAACAGGCTGATGGGACCTCGAATTGACGTCTCATCCGAACATAGCAACTCTGACAATGCAGCGCTCCCTTAGCTCAGCACTGTGGTTCTTGAAAGGACACAGTTTTTGAAACTCTGACATCGACAAGAACCTTAGCATAAAACGGCGATTAGAGAAGAGCACGCGATTCATTTATTAACAGCCACAGCAAACAGCATGGGTTGGATCATGGGACAAGTAAATAATCACGCCATGCCAATCCATCCAGTAAACTAGCAGCACAAACAATGCAAGTATGCGCCACTCCTCCAGAGCTAAATGTCAAACGATAAAAGGGACTTTGACCCGTAGCGTAAACAGTCACCACACAAAACTGAATTGGATTTTTAAAGTGAAAATGCAAAACAGCATGGACAGTTTTAGTCGGTAAATTGCAAACAACTGTAAAATATGTTATAAGAGTAAACAGCTGGGTTGCTGTTTTGCTCTGATTGGTGTTGACTGTTTTCCCCTCCGTGTCTGGACTTATAGCAGTGGAAAATTCCATTCCTGTTCCTAGATTATCTACGGCTTTATCTTGCCATCTTTATCGTTCTCAAGCGCATACAATGAAAATACAGTCCCACGGATGAGAAGAGCAACTCTCAGTAGAATTCATTAAAATGTTACTCACTGCCCCTGCTCTTTGAAATGAGGTTACTTTAGGTCAACCCTGCCTATACTTGGTGCTGAATGTTACCTCAACAAGGCTATATGAATTTATGATGAAATACAATACAGTCCATTTGTTTTAATCTGTGCAGTTGTTATGATTCAGCATATAAAAAATAATAAATCCCACTTTCATTCTTACTCCTTCCCATCTTGCCATTTGTCTTTTGGCTCAATTTGGCTAACAAAACACAAGGTAGTCTAGTCAAATTGGCTAAATTAAGTAAATTAATCATTGAACATATATGCTCTGGCGATTCTTCCTTCGTTGTAAGTCTTTATATAATTTGAAAAGCTTGCATTATTAAGGCTTTTTTTGTCTGAACAATAATATAATCTTGCATTTGATAATAATAATCCTTGCATTTAACATAGAACCTTATCGCATTGCAGAAACTTTCTCAAAGTTCTTCACAGGATTTTACTGTGAAATATTGTGACTGTGTAAATGTGATAGCTATATCCCACCAAATAGTCATGAAATGAATGATCAATTTTATCTAGGGGAAGGTCAGCCTGGACACCGTGAGAATCTACCTTCTCTTTCTGAGTAGTACTATGAGATTTTAAGGTCCAACTGAACAGGCAGACTGGATCTCAGTTTAATGTTCCAATAGTTTGCCTGTTGAAACTTGAGCACAAGAATGTAAATTTCCTATCTCTGCTACTGTTAACTTGATTGCTTTTTCAGTTATTTGCCAATTGCGATTTTTTTGATGTCTGGAAATGATTTGGGGGCAGGCTCCTTGTCAAAAGATGGATAAGCACATATGTGAATGTTATATATTTTTGCTTAAATACAACTTAACTCACTTTGGAGAACAGGAAACTAGAAAGACTAGCTGGATAATAGTACAAAATTGTATCTTGGTAACGTTTTCAAAGTAAAGCATGAGGCTTTTAACTAAAAACGGTTAAAATTCTGAAACCCATACTCCAAATAGAATCAGCATAACCAGGGAGTATTGAAAACAATCTCATGCTGATATTTTGCAGCACAGTGCTCCATGCACCTCATAACAGGCCTGAAATTCCACCTACCTTTAACCTGTAAGACTATTTGTTCCTAAAATGCAAGAAATCCTCCCCATTTCTGCAGAATTGGGAAAATTTCTTAAATTTAGTCTTAATTTGAAAGCTGTTTCTTTATGTAATTGTTAAGTTGGAAAACCAGCTTCTGAATTAACACTAAATTTAAGAATTTTTCCCAATTCTGCAGAAATTTTAAACTTAAGACAAAATGGTCTCACAGGACAAAGTGGTATGTCAGGCTTTTGTGGAACTATAACTGGCCTAGGTACTCCCTGGTTAGAGAGAAGAAAATCAGTCACAATTCCTTCTCCTGATCATTATATAGTAGCCTCCCTCCCTGTTGCAAACTGTTTGCATAATGTGCAATGGATGGGTAAAGGATCATATTTAGCTATAATTTTTCTCCCATACATTACCAACATTCACTGACTAGGGGCTCGCACTTGAGTGAGATACAGGAAAGTTGCCAATGTGTATGCTAGCATGAGTTGATGTCTATAGGAGAGAAGTTTAGGAGATTGTCCCGGTCAACAATCCTCCAGATAAAAATTGTTCATTCACTTCATGACTGTTTGTGGGACATTGCAGTGCACAAATTGTCTACTACATTCACCTATGAAATAAACAGTCACTACACTTCACAGTGAATTATGTGAAACTCTTTGAGACATTTTGTGAAACGCTTTTGAGACATTTTGTTTCACCCAAAATATTACAGTCAATTCACTGTACAGTATATTCTGTGAAGCACTTTGAGACATCTCGAACACGTGATAAGGTGCTTCTTCAAATGCAAGGATTATTATTATTATCTCGAGAACATCATAAGGTGCTACATCAAATGCGAGGATTATTATTAAGTGATAAAACTGGAAGGAAGATATTTCACTTTGTCTATATGCATGTTTTAAAGAAGATATTTTACTTGACAGCAGTAGACATTAGCAATGTTAATTCACTGTATGGTGTATCAGCCCTTTCATTATATACTATGATCATCACTACACAATAAAGCAAATGATTACTGTGCATGTTCCACTGAAATTATTAGGCCTCCCTTCCATACTTCAAAAGGAACTGGAAAAAATACAGTACTTGAGGAAATATAATATTAAAGGGTATTAGGAAAGAGCAGGGGAATGGAATTGGAGTTGATAGACTAATAAACATAA
The DNA here is from genome assembly GCF_018977255.1 of Callorhinchus milii. Lineage (NCBI taxonomy): Eukaryota > Metazoa > Chordata > Chondrichthyes > Chimaeriformes > Callorhinchidae > Callorhinchus > Callorhinchus milii. The sequence continues at coordinate 85,023,070 of NW_024704744.1, forward strand.
TACATGGATAATTCCTGAAAAATAAATATTAAAAAAGAAAAAAATTTAGAAACCTGCAATTTATTAAAACACTCACAGCTGCATCAAAATAAAAATAATTGTGTCCTCTTTCTGGGAGGGGCAGGTTGCCACCTGGTGTGTGATAGTTATTACCCAGCAATGGTTAAGGAACATTGTAAGCTTTATCCCATTAGCCAGTGACCTCAACTATTCTCTTGTTCATTTTCTTGAGATGCATCATATCCCTCCAATGTGCCTTGTAAGCAATTCACCCCTTGAGATTTTTTCCGAACACATGGATTGCTGACATCCACATGTGTTACAGATAAGTGAGCCAGTATGACTGAACCTGGAATTCATCCAGGCCTCATTTGTCTACATTCCAGTACATCAGTGAGGAACTGAGCAATCATTGCACAATCCCATGTTTCAACCCACCAGTAACACACAATTAACTATTTCATGCTAATCAGACCCTCCTTAATAACTCATCCAAAGGTATGGGCTTCTCAGGTAAAAAGTAACAATAATTATCAGTAATAATAAATTCCATTTACATAATGCCTTAGATTAAATGTATTGAAGTTCTTTACAAAGTACAATTACATAGTATCTAGCTGATAATTGGTAAACAAGAACAACAACAAAATTACATTTTAAAGTGCCTTTCACGTCAGGAAGACATCCCAAGGCGCTGGACAGTTGGGAATCAGGACCCGAGCGTGGGGGGGGGGGGTGTTGTGGGCGGGCAGGGTTGCGATGAGGGAGGGCAGGGAGGTGGGAGGGTGGCTGAAGGTACGGTCGAAAAGGAGGGCTTTGAGTTGTGCCTTAAAGGAGGCAAGGGAAGGAGCAAGGTGAAGGGATTGTGGGATACAGTACCAAAGGGTGGGGGCAGAGAGGCCACCGAGGGTAGGGTGTTTTGGGCGGGAGACATGCAGCAGGCCAGAGCCTGCTGAGCGGAGGGAGCGAACAGGCTGATAGAGGGTTAGCAGGTCAGAGAGGTAGGAAGGGGCAAAGCTATGGAGGGCCTTGAAAGTGATGATGAGGATTTTCAATTCTATCCTCTGAGAGATAGGGAGCCAGTGGAGCCGGGCAAGGGTGGCGGTGATGGGGTCATGGAACCTGATGCAGGATAGGACATGGCTCTCCATTCCATTCCCTCCATATGGGATAGGACAAAGTTGCAGAGATCTGGATAAAGGCATGACCTAGTATGAAAATCATAGGTTCAGTACCTATGATAGGAAATCACAGTTTGTGCTGGACTAGCTGATTTCTTTTGAGCCACTTCAATTGGCTTCACTGCAATTTAGCCATTGTTCCTGCTCTTAATTAATATACAATGATAACTTTAAGAAAGCATGTGTATGTTAGGTAAAGAGAGGATCTGACTCAGTTATAAACCCCTCACCTCCACCCCACTACCCATGGTCAAATAGCTGAATGCACTGTTCAGGCTCACATGAGAAGAATAACCACCTGATTAATTTGTAATGAATTTATGGTTAATTCAAAACTGACCAAATCAAGATCAAATATAGTTCTGCCAAGTGTGATGGAATAATGTTTTTGTACTTCAATTTGAATCTAACTAGGGAATGAAGAAAATGACATTAATGTCTTTGTGGGATCACTGTAACATTGAAACACATAAATTATAGTATCTGCCATATTGTCTATTGTGTATTGCCCGAAGTAGTTGAAGCCCTTCAACACCAACATAAAATGAAACAGTGTTTGAGACTCCCATCCAAAAGTGTGAGATTTCCATCTGTCTGGAACAACTGAATCAAGTCCAGTTATTGAGAAAAGTCGCTGCCATAATTAAGGCAGAATCATAAAATAGAACCATGTGGGGAGAGGTTCCACTCCAACATCAGGTCGCCACTGGCATCACTTTCAGTCAGTTTGGGGTTTGTTTTGAAATAACCATAACTTCATTACAAATTAATCAACATCATAACTACAGTAGTTTGGATATCTTTTCAAATTCATGAAAAAATCAATTGATCCACAGGCTGACAATCGGGTTTGCATCCATTGGTAGGACAATTAGTGCTCTTCCCGTGTGCAGGTACAGGAACTGACTACTGATGACCTGGACGTTAGCTATTTATAGCACACAAGAAGCGCCAAGGAAGGTGGCTGTGGGTCCACAGGATGGCCACTTTATAAGTGAACCCAAGTTATAATAAAGAGCGTTATAAAGGGTTCTACGGTATTCTTTATTCACATCATTAAATGTATCAAGATATTCTTTAGCTGAAACATTAAGCCAAGTTCCTTTCTATCTGTTCAGATGAATGTTAAAGATCCCATCATGGTATTCCCTTTGAGACATTCTCCACATTTCCCTATAAATATGCGGTCACTACACTTGATAATTCCCTATGAAACTCTCTGAGACATATCAAAGTTATGGACGGTATACCAAATGCAAATTTTTTTTTGTATTGCGTTTCTTAAGCAGCAATCAGGTCACTTTAGAAGATCTGAGGGAGAAAAGTTAGTGTATAGATAAACCACCTGGGTTCGAATGCATTGTGTGGCAATTTTTTTTTGCTGCAGGCTGTGACTTCCTGCTCTACACAATGCTGTATATGCTGCAGATTTTGTACCAAGACTCTTTCTGTGTAATGTGCTGTCTTTTAGTTCAGCACGTTCTCATTTCCTGTTATTGTAAACTCCTGGAACCTTGACACACCCAGGCTCTGGCGTATTACATTCAAACCTTTAATTATAGAACGTTTGTCAGCTTTGCCATATTCCCCCCCAACCCCAACCTCCCAGAAGTAATTCTAAATAAGAATTGAACTGGTAAATAAAGTCTTTATCTTTCCATCTATGTGCCAGGTGATTTTTTTTCCCCTCTGGCTCTCAGAGTCGCACAACCTGATTTTATTTCCCTATTTGAGAAGGTCTCTGATATTTCTTGACTTTGTGTTGCTCACAATCCAGACCAACACTTCAATACAGTGCTGGGGAAACACTGCGCTGTCAGAGGTGCTGTCCTGTGTATGAAACATTAAACCTCAGTCTGTATGCCTGGCTGAAGTGAAGTTAAAGATTTCACAGCACAACTCAAAAAGAGAAGGGAGTTTCTCCTGCTGGCCTAGGCAATAATCTTCCAGATAAATTGATTATTCAAATCAAGGCTCTTTGTAAGACATTGCTGTGGACAGATTGTCTACTGTGTTTGCCCACAAACATCTAGTCAGTATAGCAGTTCTTTGCGAAGGAATTTGACATTTTAGTCACTATATTAAATGTTCTTAGTATAGGGGTACTTCATTATAGCATAGCCTGAGATGTCAGCGACCAGGTTATAACAGAGGCATGATCAAAATAGCCAACATCCAGATCATCAATCAAGTCACCCCTGAAATCAACTTCCTGCATTTGCTCTGTGTGCACGTCATGTCCCTTGCAAAGTCCGGGCATGAATAATGCATACAGCACCTATGCATATATACAATGCACAGGGACTGATGTCAACGGTGACTTGGCGACCTGGAAGTCAGACATCTTTCAGTGTGGTTGTACCACACTACCAGTTAGACTGCGTCAGCAAGGGAACACTTGACCAGGGGACCACTATAACAAGGTTTACCTGTACTATTTCAAAACAGACTATTAAAGACTAAATTAATCAAATACAGTATTGAAATATTATTTAGTCAAATGTTATATTGAAATATAATCTAGTCAAATGTAATATAGGCATACCAAACCACTAAACCAACATGATCCTGGGAGATTGAGTGAACTCTTTTTTAAAACAAAAAATATTATTAGGTGTATTAGATTTGAGCAATTAAATTAAACCTAGATTTGATAATTGGGAGAGTGTAGGGTTTTTCCCCTTTGTTTACCAAAAACCTTATTGCTTCTCTGGTACACCTCTGAAATGCACTGTTTTTAAATGAATTTACCTGATGGAAAGTGAATCAACTTGATGGAGAGCGAAACATTTCATAATTGTCAGCTGAATCATGACAGTACAATCTTGCAACCGCTCCCATTGGTACAGTATCTGTTATCATAACTGCGGAGATAAATTAGTGGTGTGTCAGAACCCATTTGTGAAATGTAACAGATTTGTTACCATTCAATATTCATACCTGGCCTTGGTTTATTTCTCCCCCTACCCCCGTTATCTTACCAGCTCTGTGAAGACAGCCATATCCTTGTGGCAGTAATGCATCCAATTAAACCAGTCAGAGGTTGAAAAAGCCGTACTCAACCAACTCGATTAATAATAAATAAACAGGTGATCTCAGCCAAGACAGCAATCAGGGATGTTACACTAAGTATCATTATCCACAGGCTGGAGAGTAATGGGGGGAGGACAGGAGATCAAACTAGGTTCCCATTCCTGACTGTGATCCAGCAATTGTATGTGGGCGTCATTGGAAGCCAAGCTTTTAATCAGAGTATGTTCCCTGGAGCTCTCTCCAAAATTCCCCTTGCTATGAACACTCCCTCTCTGCCTAGACAAGGCTATGCATAATAATAATAATTCTTATTTGATGTAGCGCTTTTCACTTGGGAAGATGTCTCAAAGCGTTCAAATGATATACTGTAAAATGTTATGACTGTTTTTGTAGCGAACGCAGCAGCCAATTTGTCAACAGTAATATCCTTTAAATAGCCATAATGTGAATGATCAATTTTACTTGGGGGATTGTTAGCCAAGATATCAGTAGCAACTCCCTCTCTTTTTGAATAGTGCCATGATTAAAGATGTCCACCTGAACAGGCAGATGGGACCTTGGCTTAACGTTTCATCCAAAGGACAGCACTTCCAAAATTGCAGCACTCCCCCAGCACTACACTGGAGTGCCAGCCTAGATTATGTGAGCCCAAGGTCCTGACTTGGCTTTGAACCCACAACCTTCTGATTGTAAAGTGCTTGAATATTGAAGAGGAAAATTCATTATTTCATAAAGAAATGGCTGCGCACATAGGCAAATCCCTCCTTTCACAAAGCACTCCTAGAAGATGCAAAAATCAACCACATCCACTGGAAATAAGAAGTTTATTACATTCGCCGTCTGTTTCAATGTCCATTACATTTACAACATTCACGGTCTGTTTTGCTGTTTTACTGCCCTTCTTAGGCAAAAGATTAACATACAATAAGATCATGTACTCACAGGCCAGGCCAGCCCTTGAAAAGTAAATGCCTTACTCACGGCATGCCACGCCTTTGTGAGAAAAGCCTTAGGGTATCATACAAAAGTACTATTAATCAACTTTTAACTAATGTAGATGACACAGGGAGAGAGAAAACTCTCTTGTGAAAGGATGCGTTGCATTTCTTTCAACTTCACAGAAGAAAATAGAAGGAGGCTGAGACTGTCGGGATTGGTTTCAAACACAGTTGAAAGGATACTTCTCTTTCAAAAATGTACATAAGTGCCATTTATCTGCACTATGTGTTTTTGCGAAGATTATTGTTTATGTGTAAAATTTTAAGAATGGAGCGGAGCCAGATCTTGAAACCAAGCCTAACCACATGATGCATGTTGCCTCAGGCCAGTAAATACGATTAAGAAACTTGTTTTCATTTCTCTCTTGCCTTAGGTTTCTTAGAAATCTGCAGGCAGCTCTCATGCCATATATTTGCCAATGGAAGTGCTCAGCTTTATAAAGCAAAGGCTCAGAATGTTCTGGAATGCCAGCTTTTCAGTTGTCATAATATTTGGAGACTGGGCCGTTTTATTACCTATTCCTTTAAATAGAGTATTAGGAATTGAGGTTAGAATGCCCATTTTTCCCAACACTTCCCAGATTGACATAATAATAATATTATTAATAATAAGAAGAATCCTTGCATTTGATATAACTCCTTATTACATCATTGAGATGTCTCAAAGCACTTCACAGGGTATACGATAAAGAGGATTGATTGTGTATTTTTGGACGAAATGCGACAGCCAGTTTGTGCACAGCAATGGCCCAGAATCAGCCGTGGAGTGAGTGATCAAATTAGTTTGGAGGATTGTTGGTCAGAATCTCCAATATCTTTTCCAATAGTGCCATGAGATCTTTAAAATCCACATGAACAGGCAAATAATGCCTCGGTTTAAACCCTCATGATTTTGAAGACCTCTATCAGGTCACCCCTCAACCTATTTTTGTTCCAGTGAAAAAAGTCCCAGTTCTTCCAGTTTTCGCTCATAAAGTAAACCACTCTGCCCAGAATCGTCCTAGTAAAAGTAATGTAAAATATTTACAATCCATGTTCACATGTAATGGTTTTTTGAACTAAAAAGGTTCTTGTGCAAAGGCTCATGTGCAAAGTGTTTTAATTCAGATTCAGTTGCGAGATTTGGATTAAGTGGCTGGGTAAAAATGTTACAAATTTGATTTTTTTTAATAAGCAGTCTACACAACATCCGATCCAAGCATAACATTTCTTGGCAAGCTACCAGGACTGAACTGTAGTATGATCTAAGCATCGCTGACCCACTGTAGTAATTCAAAATCAGCCACGGTGAACTTTGGTTTCTCTTTCTTTTCAAAGATATAACACTGTGCTCATCCAGTTAAGGGTTGTCAATGGAACGTTTTTTCACATTTCACCCAATTCCAGTGTTAAACATTCCCAAACCAGCAGGTATGGCAGATGCTTAAATGTAGGGTAAAGCTTCCTCTATTCAGCCAAAATTCCTCCGTTTATTAATTCTAGTGAAAACACAGAGGTGTTTAAAAAGTTGGAAGATTGTGTTAATGACTTGGTTATCACTGATCCTGAACTTTAGGCTTGTGTAGTCCAATGCAGTGCACTGCATTGTTGGAGGGTTGTTCTTTAGATGAGATGTTAAACTGAGGTCCCATCTGCTGGTTCAGATGGATGTTAAAGATCCCATGCACTGCTCAAAAACAGAAGGGAGTTTCTCCTGGTGGCCTGGCCAACAATCTTCCAGATATAATGCATTATTCACTTCAGTGGCTGTGGGACATTGCAGTTTGCAAATGGACTGCCGCATTCACCTACCCAGTCCTACACTTCACATGACATCCTGTTCAGTGCTTTGGAATGTTGACGTGATCCTGACATGAAAGGCCCTATATCAAATGCAAGGGTTATTATTATTAGAATTTAACTTCTGCAGCTAGAAGTTGAAGGTTATCTTAAAATGTAAAATTGTGCAGAATTTTGGTTCTTAATTTCGAAGCCATTTTCGAAATTGTCTTTGAATTTTAAAGCCATAACTATGCTCAAAGCATCCAAATCGGACTGAGAGTTCCATAAATGTATGCCACCTACACACAGAAGTTTTACTGTGTCTGTAATGGAACGTGCATTCTCTCTAGAGTAAAGCACTCTGCTTATCTAATGCCAGAGAGTATAGGTACAGGTTGGCAAGAGCCAAGGTTTGGTGATGCCCAAGTGAGAGTTGGGGTACTGCTGGAGTTTAACCAACTAAACCTGTATACCTTGCCATTGAGAGTACTGTCTGTTAAACTTCCGACTACTTGGCCAGCTCAGATCCCTTAATAATGATAATAATAATAATCCTTGCATTTGGTATAGAGCTTTTCACGTCTTCTCGACGTCTCAAAGCGCTTCACAGAATAGACTGTAAAGTGAATTGACCGTATATTTGTGGGCGAAATGCGGCAGCCAATTGCGCACAGCAGTGTCCCACAAACAGTCGTGGATTGAAAATGACCAATTTATTATTGTTTTGTTTTGGAGGGATTATTATTAGGCGTGTGCAGTAAGGAAACTTGCCCAAGGTTTCGCCCTGCCTGGAATTGAACCCAGGTGTCTCGCTTGCAAGGCAAGTGCTTGCAGGGCTAACAGCAGTTGAATGGGAAGAATCCCTATCCCTAGTTTTACCTGAATGCAATGTAGAAAAGCCTTCTAATTCTTATAATACTTGAGAAATGGAATCCTAGTTCTGTGCAACTACACATGTACACAATATTGTTCCGTTCCCGTAAAGGGAAACTATAGTACTTCCTTTTAACTTTGTAACCAAACAATCAGGAAAACTGATGATGCAAATGTTTTCTTTGCTCTGTCTGATTGAAGGGTATGTGAAAGGTTTCTGTTGTTCAAAAACAAACACTGCCAATGTAGAATGGCACAGAAATTTAGCAAGAAAATGATGGACCATGATAGATGTAGAAAACCCCATCAATCAGCGAGGCAATCTGTGCAGATAGGAACAAATGGAATGTACTAGACTAGACCAATGTGCATTTCAAAAGTCTTTATGGTTCTCTGATCACTCAGCGTGTTCAGACACGGTATAAAATACTGATCCAATAACTCACTGAACTAGTATTTCTGAATGAAAAGTAATTGAGGGCGTTTTCTCTTAATCTGAAAAATGGCGGGTAAGAAAAAGAAGTACTAATTATTATTATTAAGAACAGTGAAATGTCTCAGTCTTTTACAGTAATTACTGTCAAGTGGAGTGACTATTGTAGGCAAACACAGCATACAGCAATGTCCCATAATTAACAATGACATAAATGATCAATTAATCTAGAGGATTGTTGGCCAGGATATTGAGCAAAACTCCTTTCTTATTTGGAATACGGTAACTTCCTGAAACTCGTCACTCCAAGGGGAAAGGCAAACACCGGCAGGCGAGATAGGCCGCGGGCGGAGTGGGGCCATTTGTGGGTCCAGGCGCGGAGATGGAATTTCAAATCTCCCGCCTGAACCACGGGAAATGAGCGTCTGCCGAAATCAGAGCGAGTGACCGCCGAAGTCACGAGTGGTTGAACAAGCAGTAGTTAGTGACCAATGAGGCAAAGGTTCATCTGCTTTAGGCACGGAAATGCCATTTCCAAATCCCATGCCTAAACAACGGCCGAATTTTGCTGCGTGATGTTACTTCCGGGAGCCATTTTTAAATCCTCCAGGGTAAGTATCGTATAAAAAAGAGAGAGAAAACAAGACAGAAGAATTGAGTGAGGGTGTTACAGAGTTTCGGGGTGTTGTTGCTGGTGCCAGTCGAGCGGATACACTGGGTAGTGGATTGTGGAGTGAGCAGGTCGGAGAGGTAGGGATGTGCCAGTGAGTGAAGGGATTTGAACACGAGTGTGAGGACCTTGAAGTCGATTCGTTAAGTGATGGGGAGCCAGTGAAGCCTAGGCCAGAACTGGTGAGATGGGGGTACAGAGTTTGGTTCAAGTCAGTATGCGGGCAGCAGAGTTCTGAATGAGCTGGATCTTTTGAATAGTGGAGTTGGAGAGATCGGCGAGGAGTGCGTTTGAGCAATCCAGGCGGGAGATGGCAAACGCATGCACAAGGGTTTTGACTGCATTTCGTTCAGTGAACGAATCGACTCACTCCACTCCACAATCCACTACCCAGTGTATCCGCTCGACTGGCACCGCCTCCTGCTTGTGCCTTGCACCTTCCGCTCCACCATTGGAGATCAGCCACTACACCCCGAAACTCTGGAACACCCTCACTCAATTCCTCCGTCTTGTTTTCTCTCTCTTTTTTTCAAGTCCCACCTGAAAATCTTTCTTTTTGACCGTGCTTATGGTCACCTCGCTCACCTCCAGCTCGGAATCAGGCTCCGACACTGTTAAGCGCTCTGAGACGCAACCCTGCGAAGAGGGCGCTATATAAGTGCAAGTTGCTGTTGTTGAAAGAGCTCAATGATGAGCTATCCAGAGTGGTGAGTTAGGGATATGTATAAATACATAAATAAATGTGGCTAGGATATTGATTGCATGATATCTTAAGTGATAGTGACAAGTTAAGTCAGTGTCGAGTTATCAGGAGTTTACTGTAGTAATAAGGGATGTCAATACTGTTAATAAGCGCATTGAGATGTCCCCCCAAAATGAAAGGCAGTATATAAATGTAACATGTTTAGAATGTTCACCTGAGATAGGCAAATGGGACTTCAGTCTAACAACCCACCTGAAAGGTGACACACCTGACAATGCTGCACTCTACCAGTGAGGAAGTCTTAATTCAAGTCCAAACACCGGACCTGTGCCCACAACCTTTTGACTTGGAGGCTGGAGTGTGACTGATGAAGACAAGTTAAAATGTAAGGGACCTTTTGGACATCAGTGAGACGCCCATTGTCTTAAAATATAAGATAAGCGTAAGACCGTTGACTCTTAGCTATTGTCATCAGGCACAATTGCTAAGCAAGTGAATTCCCAGCAATCTGGAAATTTACAGGTCTTGGCAGAGGGAACCTATTTCCATTTATGAGCGAAGTCAGTGCATTTAACAATCACATCAGAGAATCACATGAGCTTGCAATCTCAGGTCAACAAATTTACCGACCATCAGACAAGCACTCCCAGTGATTCAAAATCAAGAATATAACAAACACCAAACACGGCAGCGGGAAGTGGATCCCATGCCAAGAGCAGAGCCTCCAACTGAATTGTTTTAGTTCTGCGAACGTTACAAGATAAAAGGAAGGCATATCTCATCAAAACATCTTGGTGGTTTTTTTTTAATGCACACACTAAACTAAGCCTAAAAGAATAGGAAAATAAATTATAAGCATACAATGTGCATCAAACCTCATGTCTGCCTTTGTGCTGTGTGTCTGCTGAAAATACAAACAGTGCTTTAAGCAACTTCAATGCTGTGCATTCTCTGGCAGCAGTTATTTTCTGGGGCCTAAATTGTGGTATTTTTTAATGGGATATCTTCGTAAAGAAGCAATAAGGAATCTGAATTACATGAATGGGGGGGAGGGGTGGGGGGAAGGGGGTCTTTGTTCTCTGGAAAAGAGTAATATATCCAGTAATTATAACCCACAAAGTAATTTCTGTGCTGGTGCTGTGACTTCAACCCTTGTGCAGGGATAATACAGAGATCATTATACTGCATTGTTTCTTAATGAGGAATCTAAGTTGTACAAGCTCCTTCTCGTACCTGGAAGTACATACAAAGAACCATGCGCTATATATGTGGAAAGACGAAGAAAAAATGAATCAAACCCAGGAAGAAAAGGAGAACAGAAATGCAATAAGTTGCAATGTGGTCAGGTTTATGTCGTGAATACTGAGGACAACAGTGTGACGTCAATCGATCTTCTAACCTTCAATTATGGCACAGCAGCCATCGCATTAAGCTGTACGATTAGATAATAATAATTATCCTTGTATTTGATATAGTGTCTTATCACATCTTTGAGACGTCTCAAAGCGCTTCACAAAATATACTGTAAAGTGAATTGACTGTGTATTTTGTGGGCGAAACGTGACAGCCAATTGCACAGCAGTGTCCCACAAGCAGTCAGGAATTGAGTGACCAAATTATTATTATGAGTTTTTGACGGAATTATTACCCCCGGAAAAGCGATCCGCCAATCGACTAACAACCGGGTTCCTACTTACCGCTAGTTAAACAGAGGCGTGTGGAGTAAGGAAACTTGCCCATCATTTCATCCTGTCGGGAATCGAACTCAGATCTCTTGCAAGGCGAGTGCTCTAACTACTGAGTTACAGGACTCCAGATGAGTGTGCCCGCCACATAAAAACAACACTATGCAGATAAAACAATTTTCAGAAAACAAATTGAGGAATGAGTCACTGTTGTGCAGGGTAGAGATTTGAAACCATTTGCGTCTTGTACCAGTTTCACCCAATTTACCATATTGCTTTCATCTCCTCATTGAGTCTCTACCACTGAGGCCTTGCAAATAAATATGCTTTAAGACATTATTATTAATACAGTCAGTTCAATTTTATATCGGCCGTATGACATGCAGGGTTTATTTGTGTGTTAAGAGGTGAAGTCCATTTTGTTGAATTTATTTCTCCATCCTTGGAAAATTCTCTGAGGCATTGTCGTCACATAAACATCATATTGATTTTTTATCCAAATATCTCGGTAACAAAAATATTCGGGGTAAAATATGCAACATTTTTTAAGTCATTCTTTGTGTTAAATAACGTAAATAATATGCTACAGTTACCCCGTTAGTCCTAAATCTCCATTATAATCCTATGTGAAATTAAAGCTCTTTCATAACATCACCCACAAAATATACAGCCCGTTCACTTAACAGTATGGTTTGTGAAGCATTTTGAGACGTCTTTCAAAGATGTAATAAGGCACGTTACCAAATGCAAGGATTATTATTATATTTTCTAACCTTCTAGAATATTTCTCTGAGTTTAATATTAAATATATAACACTGCTTTTAATTCTAGAGAATTCTAGATTCAATAGTTTTTCATCTAGTAGAATTTTTGAATTGTTATTTTTAACATGATGAAAAAGACAGACCTTGACAATGAATTGACCATTTATCAGTCAAAGAACGTATATATAAGATGTTAAATGGAGTAGGCAAAGTAAAACAAAATAATACTTACGGATATGCCAAGCCAACAGGACAAAAGGGCACAAGTTAATTGTGATCCATGCACTTGATATAATTCCTGTAGAGTTGAAATTTCTCAAAGAGTTTCACAGATAATTGATATTAAGTATATTGACTATATAATTGTGGGCAAATACAGTGGGCATGTATTTGGAAACCTTGGAAACAACATGAATCCAAGCTTATATTTATATTGTAATTATATAATATATAAATATATAATCTAATATGTATATTAGATTTATTTTATTCATTCATTGGGACAGATTCTTAAATAAGCTGTCACTCTGATGTTTTTTTGTAAATAGGACAAAAATTCCCTTGTTTCATTATAGCACAGATTGGCATTGGCATCAGACACGATGATAGAACACAAATTGTGGCTCCAAAAACATATAAGGCATATATGTAGACCTCTGCCACCATCGAAAAACAAGTCAAAACAGTCGGAGAATTAAGCCAGGTCAGAACTAATGTAATATAAAGATTTGTTTTTGCCAAAACACGACGGAACGATCAGTGAAAATTCCATATTCATATATTTTGACTACATTCAGATGAATGAGATAAAATGGAAATTGAAGTAATTCCATAAAGCACTTTTATCTTCCACATCTTCATCTCAGACTTAGGGTCTTAGCGCGCTGTGGCCAGTCTTGGTGTAAATGACACAATGATACTTCCACTAAATTAGCTTTGGATCGCGAGATGGAGGATCCCATCAAAAGCCCAGCAGGTGTGGCAAGGAGTCATAAGGTTTGAGTTTCAAGCCAGACACTCCTCACAGGCTGAACCCCAAGTGGATCGTGCAGTTTCCCATAGGAAGGGAGTTAAAGTGACCAGACAACAGTTTTGTGCATCTTTTGCTAGATTCTTAGAGATAAGCACTAACTAAGTTTGCCCTCGAAACCAGATAATGGTTCTGTTTTTTTAAAATATGTATTTATTTATAATTATATTTAATAAAACAGAAATCTAGAACAAACACAAAGTACAACATTTTCTGTTACAATTTTTTCCTTTCTCCTAATACAAAAAACATTCCGTTGTTTACTGTACTTTCCTTCACTGCACATGGATTGTGCACCCGTTTTTTGGGACGTTCCCTTTAAAACAGTTGGGAGTCGCCCCTGTGTACACCACATCCATGTGCACGCCCGCGCACACCCTCATAAGGTACACTTGCCGTTTTCGGAAGACACCCTGATGTGCACCGTATGTGCACATGTTTACCGTACATACATTTTTGGGTACGCTCTTTGGTCCTTCTTGAACCAGACAATGGTTCTGTGCTGAAGGACTATGGAAAAGACGGAAATCTAACACAGAATAATGAGGACAACTCTTTTTCAGTTTGGAACTTGGTCTACACTTCACTGTAAATGTGAAGCACTTTGGGACATCCTCCCAACATGAAAGGCACCATACCAAATGCGAGGATTTTGTATTATTATTATCTATTAGTATCTTATTGAAAATTGCACAATGGTTTATCTTAAAATCAAATTACATTACACATTTTAAACTGTTTTATAAAAACAAGTGTCTGTCAAAATGAATAGATCCAGTTTGTTTTGTCTGCTTGATCTGGTCAGATATCATCAAAGATTTCTCCATTTGTTTTTCCAGCTTCTTCCACTTCTGCATTCATCTGTGTTTAAAAGTTGGATTTCCTGCCATGATTTCTGGACTTGCAAGCCTAGGAGATTGATGTACAGTCATTCTTACTGGTATCAAGAATCCTGGTGTAGATTTTACAACTTTATTTCCAATCCTTTGGTTGTTGCTCTTTCTTTTCTTCCAGTTGAAGGATGTCAGTTCTGGGAAAGCCAAAGCAAAGACCGCCCATTTTCTTTGAGACGCACATCAGACTTTCCAGCTGCCTGTGGGAAGTCAATTTTCCATCCAAGTGCATACTTACAGAAGTGTCATCCGTTGGCTGAGGTGGTAACCCAAGGTTAATTCTATTGTCTGCACTGCAGGGTCAGCCGACTGTCTGTGCTCAATGTCCCAAAATGGGGCACAACTTAACCCACAACTTACTAACCAAGAGGAAAGAATGCTACCTTCTCACTGAGTCAGTCTGACACCAAAATGTTTGCCCATTAAAATCCATGTGGTACCAGCAAGGGAACTCGTACTGCTGCCAAAATAATTCTAAGCTAGAATCCTAAATCCTGGCCCTACCCAGAATCTCCTCAAACAGTTGGAAATGGTTTAATTTTCATTAACAAATTACTTGATGAAGATTGCACCTTTGAAATCGTGGGAAAAAACAACACTGTATAAATAGGGAATGAACTCACATGACCACCATTATCTTTATACTACCAAATTTTGCAAGCCAGAATTTCTTGGCACTGGTCCCCATTTTCATAAGTGTGTAGGCAGAACTTTACACAAGTGAGTTACACAAGGGAGTTGCACAATGTAGGACAGCTTGACCTATTTTACAGGAACATTTTTCTTTGCTAATGTTCATCTCCTCCTCCTCGCCTAAAGGTGCTAATCTCTGCTGATGTATGTTTCCACAGATGAGTACATTTCCTGAGTAACATATAAAGTACAGAGAGTGACCAGACTATTTGGCCATGAAGCACCTTCTATATAAGCTTGATCATGTGCTCACCCAAGTTAGACATTTTTTTCCAGCTCAGGGCACTGAGGCCAGTTGTAACACTGGTGCCCGAGTCAAGATCAGGTAGATTAGCACAGACTAGAAAATCAAACTTGCAAACTTAAAGTCTATTTAGTTTAACAGTTCTTTAGCTGGTGCCTTTAGCCAATAGATCATCGGGATCTGGAGGTAGTTCTCTGATATTATAACCTCATACCCTTTGACTCAACTGGATCTCAGTGAAATAAAAACACCTGATGAATAGTATTAATGTAATGTACGATCACTACATTTTAAAACAACAACAACCACAATTTACATTCATGCAGGTAGTGTATCAGAGCAATTAGAACATTCTGAAGCTGGTTGAGATGTTATCGATGTGATAAGACGTTGCATCAAATGTAAGGATTGTATTTTTATTATTATATAGAGTAGATTCTTTCACTGGAGGAGCTAACACTGAGACGAACATGATGGGTCAAATGGTTAATTTCTGTGCAGTAAACTCGATTTTGTTATTGACTTCTTGGGAGGTTGATAATACAGCGAGCGTATGATTCACGGTTTAGTTTGTAGCTGTGGGGATGGACTGTAACAGTCAGATCTGATTTCAAATTCCATAATGCAAAACATAATTCTACATTGTAAGTCACACGATTCACCTCCTTTCTATTACTGGTTTACTTAGAGAGTGAAATCAGTAACACATGGAAGGCTGCAAAATAGTTACACGATTGTAGGTTCAATTGGCATGTATTGATGGAATATGGCAACCAGTTTTTGAGTCTATGCAGAAGATAATTGTACACAAATATTTGATTGTGACTCGAAAGACATACTTGGTTCTTACTGCTTTTGGTAACAAATATAGTGTCACTTAGTGCAAGGAAGCCAAATGATAGATGGGTAAAACAGATATTACCTCATCTCAAAAAATTGTTATCTCACATCTTCTTTCTGATATGTTCTCGCATCCTGCGGTTAATAGGATCTAAAATGTGGCGATCTCTCTCAGGATCCCTTAATAACAGCTCCGAGTGCCAACCTGCCCAACTCCACTCCAATGTCATCAAAGTCCAGAGTAGAGTTCCAGTAAATCAACCAGATGTGCTTTCAGTTATCAGAAGGAGTTCCCATTTCATGACTCGGAGCTCTCGTTCAGAAATCCTATTAGAAATTACCCAATTTAGACACCCAAAAGATATTGAAGAATTTTTCAAATGGCCTTTGGCCTTTGCTCTCAAGTTCAGCCTCCGAGGTTTTAATGAGCTTGAAGATGAACAGGAAACCGCCTAGACCCTAGAGACAGTGCAGAGGAGAAACACGAGGATGATCCCCAGGATTAGAGCAATGAGCTATAAACAATAATGAGAAAAGCTAGGACTGAGTCTTGAAAGTATAAAATTATACAGGATTTTAAATATGATTGAGCAAGTAAACCCAGAACAATATTTTCAACAACAACAACAACAACAAGATTACATTTGTATAGTGCCTTTCACATCGGGAAGACGTCCCAAGGCGCTGACAGATGCAATGAGACAGCAGAACAAGGGGACATGTGTTTAGATTTGCAAAGGATGAGATTAAATGGGCCAAAGAGCCTTCTTCACCTGAACTTCTCTAATGATTTTGTGATCTTGTGATCTGTAACTTTTTCAAACTCAACTTGGGACCCCAGGTCTCTTAATCTGAGTCTTTCACCTACACTACACTTTACAGTATAGCATTTTGAGACATGCTCCTGACATGAACGCAATACATCAAATGCAAGGATTATTATTATGAATCATTTTCTAATCTTCCTTACTTCTCTACAGTGGAATCTAAAATGCAGAATTTATAACAGGAGTCACCAAAAAAGCAACTCTGAGTCATAGATAATTACTCCTGCTGGTAACTGGAAGTCATTCTAACCCAAGGGAACTTCATTCAGTGAGAACACGTCTGATTAGGTTTTCCTCAGGCTGGTGCTTCGCCCATCATTATAATACCAATAATAATCCTTGCATTTGTCATGGTGTCTTTTAAGCAACAACAACAACAACAACAACAACAACAACAACAACTTGTATTTGTATAGCGCCCTTCATGCAGGGCAGCATCTTGGGTACATCTCAAACCACAAGTAATTACTGCCAAATGTGACTGTTTTTGTAGGCAAATTCAATTTGTGCACAGCAATATCCCTTATCAACAGCCGTGAAACAAATGATCAGTTTTATCTGGAGGATTATTGCCCAGGACACCAGTTGAAATTTTCCATTCTATCCAAACACAGTTGTGACGTGGAATCTTTAACAGTCACATGAACAGACTATATATATATATATATCTGAAGGATGTCACTTCTAACAATGCAGCTCCCCCGCCTCCCCAACCCATCCATATTGCACTGAACTTTGGTTATAGGAAAAAGTCACTTTTTAGTGGCTCTTGTTAACCCCTTCAGCCTTTGACCCAACTGTCTGCTTTCTATGTGCGTGCATGTAGTCTGCTGCAACGATAATGGGACTCCCTCACCACCACCATCATTGGCAAAGAAGCAGTGAAACCAGTCAGTTAGGTACTTTCCTGCTATTGTGACCTCAGGTATTTGCACTGTGTTTCACAAAGTCAAACCTAATGGAATTTACAAGGCAAGACATGAAATGCATGTTAGCTTTTTAATGGGGAGGAAAGGAACATTTTGCGTTATAACTTTGCCAAAATGCCAAGAATTACATGGCAAATATTAAGTTACTTTCAAATCCTGGCCTAATTACATTTTTGTTAGTTCTCTTAAATTCTGCAAACACTCAGATGTGGGGCTCGAACAATCCTATCTTTGCTTTTAACCGCTATGAAAGGGCCGTCAGAAATACCAACAAACAGCTTCACAAACGCAGGTAACCTGCCTGACTGACTTTTAACTGCTAAGTCCTTTGTGTCGCTTCTACTTTCGGTGACATTTCTGAAGAAACATTATACTGTTGACGGCTGTGGCAAAATGCTATTATTTTCTTTCAAGGGTATCAGTCATCGCTATGATAATATTGTGTTGTCAGCACGTAAAAAGCTGCCACCATTGTTACCTGCTTTAATAACTCAACTGTAGCTAGTTCTTCTGAGGAGATGGCTCCAGATAAATTGACTGTGGGGAGATTATCCGACTATGGGGAGCATAAAGGCCATGCCAGTTTATGCCCTTACCCAATATCACTAGACATGCGAAAGGTTTGCAACAAAATACACTCTTCGGCCCATTTGTTCTCATCTTTCCAGAATACCCACCCCATCATCCCCCTGTTGCAACACTGAGCTACTTTTTTTCAATAAGTTCAGCATCCTGGTCTCAACCTTCCTTTCTGGTAATCCATACCAGCTGTTCATATCCTTTGCATGTAGAAATATTTCCTTGTGTCTGCCTAAATTTGTCCTTCACAAGCCTGAACCTCTGACTTCTTGACTTGTTGCGTTGACATATTTGGAAGCAATGTTCTGAGTTAATTTTCGGCATCCCATTTCTTTGCATCATATATCTTTATAATGTCCCGTCTAAGATGTCTTTTTTAAAAGCTGAAGAGCCTTATCTTATCTGATCCGTCATCATAGATAATCTTGTAGCACTAAGGATCAGTCCAGTTGCTCTCCTCAGTATTGTCCTGAGGCCTGGGCACACCCTGATGTTCTAGTGACTAAAAATGAATACAGTATTTAACTCAGTGGCATTTCAACAAGATGCCCTCTGGGACATCTCTTTTCAAGACAATAAGGGAGCATCACTTTCATTTTACTGAGCTAAAATGACAATGAAATACGACGTGTTAGCTGCTGTTTTTTTNCTGGTTAGCCAGGTGTCATAACGCATGTGAAAACCCATCACCATGCTTAAGAAGAACCAGACTGAGAATTCTACACATATGCTACCTATACATGGAAATTCACATGTCTGGATGCTTACCTAATTCGGAGAGTATTAGGCTTCATAAAGTTGTCAAGACCCAAAACGTGGGGACAACAACAACATCAGCATATATATATTAGTGCCCTTCATGCAGGATAGAGTCTCAGAGTGCTGGGTTGGGATACTGCAGAGTTGGAGTTATCTGGTATCATGATGTTTCCATGCTTTAATACTGTTTATCATTATCAGCAACTCTTAACAAGCATTTGATTGTTTGCCTAAAAGTAAAAGTGAACACCAAAGCTTGACCAAAGCATAACAAACCTCTTACAAACTTAAAAAAAAGCTTGGTTGAATTTTATTTAAATTGACCAGAAACAGCTAGAAAATGCAGTTGTCCTCTGTTGTGCTATGTCACAATTACTCGCTCACAATTTAAGCACTCCAGGATGCTTGTTATTATTGTTGTTGTTGTTACTCACTTGTACAGACTGAGTACAAGATTGTAATCAGCTCTGAAATGCTGTACTGGGGAGGAGGAAAGGGCTGGGGGTGGGGAAGGAGTCTAGCTTATATAATGCAATACTGAAAATGGCTAGCCAGCTCGCTGTGTGAAGCTCCACATATGACAGCCCACGAGTCTCTCCAGTATTCATAAATGGTTCTGATCTGAGCAAACATGATTTTATTTGCAGACTGTTCCATCGCGTCCATGGTTAAAAATAAAAAGCAGTTCCAAATATGAGTATATTTGTCTCAGTGAGAATGTCTGTGGAATTTCAATGCAGATGTATGTGTTAATTCAAGTATGAATGGTCATTCACGGCATAAAACAAATGGAGAAAGGAAACCAGAGAAGGCACAAGGCCAGATGACTCATCCCAATGCCTTTCAAGTATTTGGAACAATATTTTTTTATCCCCTGGAGTGCAGTCATATCCACTGCGTGCAACAAATATGTAAACTTCATGCTCCTTAGCAATTCAAAAAATAGATCTACTCAAACTACTGCATCTCGCCCACAAAATGCACAGTCAATCCACTTTATAATGTATCCTCTGAAGCGTTTGAGATGTCTCGACAACGCAATAAGGCGTTATATCAAATGCAAAGATTACCATTTATCAGAAAAAAAATCCTTTATCCACCCATGACTCACAGCCAGACTCAAATACATGAGGAATTGAACTCTTTGTAGCCGAAACAAATATGTAAACTTCCTGCTCCTTAGCAATTCAAAAAATAGATCTACGCAAACTACTGCATTTCGCCCACAAAATGCGCAGTCAATCCACTGTTGCATTGACTTTGGAAATAATGTACAAATCATCTATGACGTAGATCAAGATGTCTGCCATCATTTGGGGAATTAAGGAATAGCAAAGCTTTAAATTTACAAATCAACTTGATGTGAAGGTTTTGCACCTGTTCATTTGAGATACAGTACCTGTGCCCAACCCATAGAAAATATCCACTTTTTTTGAGTGATTTTCTTTTAATTTGAAAATTGTGTCATTTTATCAGCTGTTTGGAGCAGCGTACACCACATCAAGACTCTCTGAAGCTGTGACATCTTCAGCTCGAGACATCACTATTGAAGGTAGCTCGCTGTGCCCTCCCTCTCTCCTCTTCACCTTGTGCTGTCTCATTGTGTATCTTGCCCTCTGAAGAGCCTTGATCTGTGTGGTGCTGTACAGGTCAGCATGCTGTAAATGTTACAGAAGGACAGGAAGGCTGAAAGAAACAAGTGAGAAACACATGTGCAAGGTTCATTAACTAAGCAGACCTCCTCAGTTGAACTTCCCTTAGCAGACAAGCCACAGCATGTCCTCCAAGTGTTACTGCAACATTATTTGGAATAGCATTTCCCTGGCTCACTGGCACTCCAAACTCCTCCTCATTCTCTAGAATCAGGGATTGGCAGTGTCACCACCTCCTCCAACACCATTAGTTGTTGACTCTGAAACTTGTCCCCCTTCTCTGCCTTATGTTGGGCACCATCTTCCTCAGAACAAACCTCACACATAAATCTCTGCAATATGCTGGCCCTTATTTCTGGGTACAAGATGGAGGTCCAGCAGGCATACATGGAATAGAACCAGGTCGTATGCAGCATAATGTTGTGTTAATGCTATATTCATACTTGCTTTCAGGATCTGCATCTGGAAAGTTTGTCTGTTATGCAAGGAGGACAATTCGGTGCCACTGATAACTTTGATCCAGTCAATGCCGCTGAGCCAATCGCTCTTCCTTTCCTAACACCGGACAATCCTATCAGTGGAATCAAACAGACCGTACCTGAACTCCATCATGGTGAACACCAACACCAGCTGGCTCCACAAGCTTAGTATTCAGCATCTTCTGGATGTGTGAGAAGCTCCACTCAGTAATATCTTTGTGGTATCTTTTCCCGTTTTAACCAGCATTAATGTACAGAAGCCTTGTCCAAACTGAATTTTTTTCTTTTGAATTTTTTTCAGAACTAATGTACCATTAAAATAATTAACACCTTGAAGCAGTCCCAAAGCTTCATTCTGAAACCAGCTTCTGATTAGCTGCAGTCCCACTATTTGATTTTGACCTCAACTAACACTCAAATAGAGGTCTTTAACTCTGTCACTAAACATACCCAAACACTGTCCAGACTCCTTTACTCCAGCACTGTTTGTCCCCCAGAATTTGTACCCCTTGAGCATTGGTCAGTCCTGGGAGTCGACCTCATGACATCAAGTGTGTTACAATACAAACTTCTTATGTTTATTCATTCTGTTGATTATTTTACAAAGAAACTTTGAAACTAAGGTACCATTAATAATTAAGATGTAAGCATTTTGAACATGAGGCATTAACATGAACTAGCAAGACTAATAGCAAGGCAGGAATCTCAGTCTGCAGTCAGTGTGGACATAAATGGAGTATCATGAGGACACTCAAAGAGTTATGATCAAAAGCATTGGTACCAAACACATTACATGCTATAAAAGGGCAAAACTGCAACACAGGCAACCTTGTGTTATTGCAACTTCTAAGTATACAATAAAACAAACTGGAAAGTTTTCTAATAGCTGCATTGGATCTACTGCCCAGTGTGAAATTGAGCCACGCTGACTCAGAAGATAATAATAAACTTTGGATTTCATATAGCATCTTATCATATCATCAAGAGATCGCAAACCTCTTCACAGGATTTTTACTGGAATGTAGGCAAACGTGGCAGCCAAATTGCACACAGCAATGTCCCACAAACAGCGAATGAAATGGATGATCAATTTCATCTGAGAAATTGTTGGCCAGACACCTGAAGAAATTCCCTTCTTCTTTCAAGTTGTGCCATCGGACCTTTGACATCCACCCAAACAAGCAGACAGGACCTCAGTTTAATATTTCACACTGAAATCTACAATTCTTTGGTGTGATCTAAAATCTGAAGACAGATTAAAACTAGGGTGGAATTTCAGGTGTCCAGGCAGAAAAGACCTTGGTGAGAATATGGGCGGCAGAATTTTGTATTAGCAGGATTTTGTGGATGGTGGAACTGGGGAGACCAACAAGGAGTGCATTTGAGAAAATAAGGTGCGAGGTCTCCTGGTGTCCTGGCTAATGTTCTCCCAAATAAATTGATTATTCATGTCATGGCTGCTTGTGAGACCTTACAAGGTGTAAACTAGCTGCTGTGTTTGCCTACAAGTGCACAGTCACTAAACTTGACACCAATTTCCTGTGAAGCGCTTTGAGGTGTATTGGGATTATATAAAGTGCAAGGGGTATTGCCATCTAATTGTGTAAATTGCATTTTATGCTTATATAAAATGCAATTTACCCAAAAAACCCATGGGAAAGTTAGCAGCAAAAAAACAAAGTATTTTGGGATGAAAAGCTTGCGAAGCTTTTAAGCTCAAAAGTATATGAGTAACATCAGATAGCTCTGAATCATTAGTGATATGTTACAGCTGCATGTACCAATCATCGTAGGTCACTCGCTGTATATCAGCAGTCATTGTGATAAGGCACCATTTATCAGGTCTGTGGGCAGAGTGTTGCAACAATTAAAAACATGCAAGATCCACACATCCAAGACCCAGTGTAATCTTGATTTCAAATCATCCTGGCTATAGTGCGCAGACCGACAGATGTTTGACCACAGGATCAAACAACTACCACATTGTGGGCAAAAAGGCCGTTAGCATGTGCAATATTTGCCATCACTCTCACCCAAAAGATGGAACTGATACCCAGAATAGGTCCTCGTCCACTAACAGCCAGCAGACATTAGCCAGGGAAATTCCAGCCAGGTCCAGGTTTGCTCTATTTTCCTAATATGTCAGAGCACCCAGAATTTGGCATAATCTTAAATGCAGCATTAATTTCGGTGTGGGAGGGGGGGATTCTGCAAGTTCTTGTAAGAACTAAGGTAACCTGGCTTCAAAATGAAGGACTGCATTTAAGAATTTGTCAAATCCTGGGCGCTTTAAAATGCTGAGAAAATGGAGTAAATCTAGACCCAGTGGAATTGCTCCCTAACCAGCTCTGCAGCTACTCTAAGGAGGCAGAGCAGAAGGGCACAGGCACATTGTTGTGAACCAAAAGGTGACATATAAATGTAACTAACATGTAACTAACAATTTTCGGACTGGTGAACGGTGCATTTCAGACTAGTGCATGGTAATTACAGCATCCAATCAAGGAGCGGGCAGGGCTGGTTCTGAATTGTGGGCATTTCTTATTGGGATTCCTTAGTAAGGGTGAACAAATTGGAAACTCTTTCCGTTAATCAGACATACGTCACTCTGACCCACAGGCCCTCCACTCAGATGTGATCGATTTCCAAAACAGAGATCCCGCAAGTCGACGGGAATTCTAAAGGAATTCCTTATCAAGGAGCCTGGTTAAGAAATGCCTCAAGTTAGACCCTCAGGGGTTAAACTTTGGAGTGCAGTGAGTCAAGCTGCATAAAGCTGTTGGGGATTCATGCCTACGTGACAAAAATGTTAAGACACACCAGGATTCTATACCCATTGCTCTCTGAACAAGCAAAACAATGCCACGGGTCATCCACTCTGGTTCCTCAAGGAAGAATCTCAAAGTCCAATTATCAGTCTGGAGAGTTACTAATGTGCAGCGTAAATGAGATTTAGTTGGAATTCTCCCTAGAGTGTGAGTGAACAAAACAGAAAACAAGCACAGGGCAATGGATTAAATTGCTTGGCCCATGTCAGGATCTTGTGTAACAATCTGACAGTTAGACAACGCTATCTGATTTACGACATGTGTGTAATAACTGTGACATGCTTTGAACTGCTGCCATATCACACTACAATAGGCTGTTGTCTCACCTGGCTGCTTTGATTTAGCAGTCGTGCAGAAAGCACCATTGTAATATTCTCAGCCTGGAGCTGAAAGCTCTTCAACATGGGGGCGGGGAGGAGAGGTGGAGAGGAGAAATCTATTGCAAGTCAAGACTGTAAACAACGCAGAGCAGGAAATGAAAAAATGATCAGAGCGGGTTATTTTTTAGAAGCGGAGAGATTGGAATGTGTTAGCGTCCAGAGGGACTTGGGTGTCCTTCTACACCAATCACAGAAAGTTAGTCTGCAGGTGCAGCAAACAATTAGGAAGGTGAACGATACGTTAGCATTCATTATGGAAGGATTAGAGTATAAGAGTAGGGAAGTCTTGCTGCAACTGTATAGGGCCCTGGTGAGACCACACCTGGAATACTGTGTCCAGTTTTGGTCTCCTCATTTAAGGAAGGATGTATTCACCTTGG
Organism: Callorhinchus milii; assembly: GCF_018977255.1. Lineage (NCBI taxonomy): Eukaryota > Metazoa > Chordata > Chondrichthyes > Chimaeriformes > Callorhinchidae > Callorhinchus > Callorhinchus milii. Next base: position 85,047,684 of record NW_024704744.1, read on the forward strand.
AGGGGGCGCAGCATAGATTTACTAGGTTAGTACCAGGGATGAAGGGGATGAGTGACCAGGGGTCACAACCTTTAAATCAGAGGCCAGCCCTTTCACACTGAGTTGAGGAAGAACTTCTTTTCTCAAAGGGTGGTGAATGTATGGAACTCACTACCCCAAAGGG